>NC_136686.1:50745059-51165059 GCF_903797595.1 Erithacus rubecula
TAAAATATTTTTTCTGCGGTCCTAGCATCTCTTCCTTCACTTTTGTCCCAAATATGTTCTTCCCCATGTATGAATTTTCAAAAGGCCAGTTTCATTCTCTTACATATTGCATCTCACTCTGTGGATACGTTGTTCCTAATGAAGTGTTAAACTCCTGTGTGTTTCTGATTAACAGCTAGTATGTCAATCTATAATCCATCTTTAAAAGGTATTAATATTTTCTCATGGTCTCCCTTAATTTTCATGTGTATTTTCGTATTTCTATATTTTCTCTTGACAGATCATCTTTTTCTTTTTCTCATGCTTGAATAAGGAGCATTTCCATAGGCCTGGGGTCTGCGTGTGATAGGGAACTCCTGTGTATTAGTACCACACTGGGACAATGAATACAGTAGAATACAATAGAATGAACCCTCTATCCTAGTGATGTTTCAGAGTAGAAACAGAAATTGAACATTCTCATCAGTTTTGTATTTTTTTAAATCATAAAATCATAGAATATCTGTAGCTGGAAGAGATCCATAAGCATAATCTAGTCAAAGACCCAACTATAAAAATACATATAGGCATATATGTGTGTGTAAGAGAGGAAACAATATTCAGAATCTTTCCCCTTATCTTGGATTTTGTTGTGGTGATTCTGATTTTTAATTCCAAAGCCCTGTGAACAGTGTCAGTACCACTGACAGATGGCTGAGGGAAAGACATTGAGATCTACTCAGAAAAAACATGTAGATGGAATGGCTGAATTAAGCATGCGCTTTGTGAAGCTGGGCAGAAGATAACAGAATGTTATGACTAGCACATTTCAACAATCCATTTTTAGAAATGTCAATTGCTCGGAGTTAGTCAGAAAACAACAACCCCCGGCTGTGGCCAAGCCCTAACCCCGAGTTTGAAGGACAGTCGTGGCTAGCAGCTGCCAGCAAGGAGTAGGTGTGATGCTGAACACCTGAGAATGTTTCTCCTTCTGGAAACCAGCACTGCAGGTGATACACTGCTTGCACAGGGAGCTCACATCACACACAAGGTGCAGGATGATGTCTTAGATTGCACAATATCTGGATTAATTTTAATACAGACCTGACATCCAGGGTCTCAGCTCATTCAGATTCCTTAAATGGTCCTGTCTTTCCAATTTTGGATCCTTCCCTGTTAAAAGGCAGGGAAGAAAAAACTGAAACTGAACTGTCCTTACTAAATTAGTCCTATTAGCACCAGACTTTCTTAATCTTGTGACTAATATATATATTTAAATTAATTTGAGCAAGAAATCATTAGATAAAGAATTCTGCCTGTCATGCAAATTTGACAGATCCCCATCTGCAGAAAGAGGGTAGGGGAACATATGGGGAAAGTGCAGTTATTTCCCTTTTCCTGCACTTGGTGGCCTGTTCTTGCCCTCTTCTTCCATTCCTCTGGTGCAGATTTATGGTTACTGGGTTAGGTTAACTCTTGGTTGGCAGCAGTTAACCTGTTCTTGCCTACTTTAGCTGCTTAGTCCTGTGAGCTCCTGAGTTCTGTAGGTAGCTCTTAGTCTGATGTGGGAGTTCATTAAGCATGTGTGTTTTTCTCCAGTGCAAATGCACAATCAGATGAACCTCCTATTCCTTCAAGAAATCCATTCTCCTTCAAGATTTCCAAACAAGCCAGCTGATTAACACTTCTCACAGGGAGTAAGAGCATTTGCTTAGGCATTGGGTGACCCTACTGCCCAGGCAACTTATTGTCTCTGACATTCTTGGATGCTTTCTCATACTCAGTCTCCTAATATGTGCCCAAAGCTGCAGCTTTCTTATTGTGAAAAGAAAAGCTTGTTTAGATGCCAAAAATATTTCTGCCCAGATTGTAAAAAATCCCTGATTTTCAGCCCTCACTAAGAGGTGGAACTGTCCTGGTTTGTTCAGGCTTTTCTCCTTGAGGCACTTAGCATATATCAACAGAAACCTGAAATTTCTTCTTCCTCTTTTCTCCAAATTTACAAGCAAGCCTACCCTGGCAACTGTATCACAACTACCAACCTTGCAGCTTTTGAAGATTAACTGAGAAACCCCACAGAGCCTGCTAACATCATATAATTGACTGAGGAAGCACTTGTAAGGAGCAGGATAAGGAGCTCCCTCCCCTCTAGACTCTCAGCATTGGCTGTTTGCTTTTGAAAAGCTTTTTTTTCAGGAAGGGAAGGGCGCAGAGGGTGGGAAGGAGAATGAAGCCTTGACTGTACTTTTCACTGCTTTCAGAAGGAAAATCTCAGCTGTATTCATGCAGGCTGTTCCTGTTTTGTCACTTGTCTGGATTGTTTGCCTCTGCTTGGAAGAATTAAAGCATTTTCAGGAAAGTAATCTTATCGCATGAGAAGGCAATTAGACATTTCGTAATCCTATCACCCCTGTGCTGAAATTACCATGCCCAGTTAGCAATAATTCTGCTTCTATGGACAGAGTGAGCAGCAGCACAGCATGAATTATTTAACTCGATGCTGTGCTTCCTGTTTTCAAGTCACTGGAATAATATGAGCACCACAGCCAGCAATTATCCCCAGCATAGAGCAGAAACAGTTAATGGAACCTGCCTTTTGAATCAATATTATTAATTCAAGGAAAGAAACAGCATGTACTATCTGACGCCTATGGAGTTTTGATCTGGTCTTGATGTCACGCTGAAGTAAGTGGTTACCATGGAGATTGGAGCTTGTGTCTGCGCATCCCTCCCTGCCAGCGAGCTGTGAGGAGTGTTTTTGGAGAGGAAGTGCCCATCTGTAGTCAATCACTATTGTTCTGGCACAGCCACATGCCAGCCTCGCTGCAGCCTCCGAACTGCGTCACGACGCAGCAGTGTCAGTCCCCGAATAAAGGCTCCCTGTTGAACCAGATTTATCCACCCTGCCATTTGCACTGTCACTTGATTATCTGCTTGTATTTTCTGGCTGTGTTAATGCAGTCTCTTAGCACTGTTATCATAGGATCCCTACAGCTTGATACCTCGCAGTTGTGGATGGATCTTCTTGTGTTTCCTTGCTTTCTTTGTCACCTTCTTCACTTAATCAAGGGAAAGCACCCATACTACATCAGCCACTTTGATTGCTTTCTTTCCTCTTAGATGCAGAAAGTCTGAATGTGCTTTCTCCCCTGTACAAATTCATAGCAACCAAAAATTGCTTGTAATAGATCCTTTTATTAAATCATCATTATTAACTGCCAGCATATGTTTCTGGAGCAAAGACTGGCAGTTTGGCACAGTCCACCATGATTATTGAATATACCTGTTTATTAACCAATTAAGTAATAGGATAGTATGCCAGTGGCATGTGAAATCAGGGTATTATTACTAACTGGAAAATGTCAGACAAAATTACTTCTTCTACCTGAAGATAATGCAATGAGACATCTTCCCAAATACCAGGTGGAGTTTGTGTTCTCATTTTATTTTCCTCCTTAAGTACAATACCCAAAGTAACATTCTGCCAGAAATTCTATGAAGTGACTGTCCCGAATACTATGCACAGAATGAATCAGCTATGATGGCAAAATATTTATTTAAATATTTGCCCCTTTATTTTACTTCATTCCACCCTCATTTTTCTCTTATCTATCTCTATTTTGTTTATTCTTATGTCAAGCGAAGATGCATTTGAGCTATCTAGGGTTCTCATTGAAAGTGAAGCAAGAGGTTTTCAGAACAGCCATTGTATGTTTCCTCTTCTGCTATCATTCTTGGAAATGACTGAACATTTTTATCAGAACAGAAACACAAAAATTAATCAGCTTTAAGCAGACACCTGGCATGAAAAACGGCAGGAAAAACAATCAATGTTTAATAAATTCCAATAAGGATAAACATTTTGATTGTGAAGAATGTGCCTGCCAGGGATGCTGGGTTCTTACCTAGCCACAGAATATTGCCTACATACACTGGTACCAGTGGTAGGTCGATTACCACTTGAGTACTCCCAGCCTGCGTTCAGGTGTAGCACTCAAACATCAGCTGCATTGTATGCTAACTTTCCTAATTGCATGATAAATGCAGTTTCATATTTGCAATCTGTCCTACTGCTATAAACAACACAAATATTTCTTTAGTTCTAGATGGGGTGGTTCAGGCAGGGCTGCTGTGGAATTGTGATTGCCAACTGCAGGGATGCACAGGAAAAGAACAACAGCTTCCCCTCACTACCACCCCCTCCAACATGTTTTATTTATGTCTCTTCCATTCCACCTGGCATGCACACTGGCAACTCTGGGATCTCTGACCCTGAACTAAACTGCTGCAGGGCTGATCAGGAGACTTGACAGGTACTTGGTGAAGCTGAATTGCTCAGCAAATGCTCTAACTTTACTGACTCTATGAATTTTAAGAGAAGATTGAAAGGGATGTTTCTGAACACTTACCAGTTCTATAAGCAGCACGTTTTTAGATTTCCAAAAGAATCATATCACTTGATTTTTCATTGTAATTCTGCAGTTTGCTGTGTTGTGAGGGTTGACTGATGATTTTGAGTTTTTGAGGTAACCAGTTTGGATGAAGAGTCCAGCAACACCTACACAAACAAAGCTTATTTGCAAACAGACAAGCAGTGTATTTAAGCCAAGTAAGGAAACATAAGCTTTCACTTCTGAAATGAGGGGTAAGTTTGATTCCTAGTCATGGAGGTAAAAAAGAAAGCATTACTCTCCAGGTGAAAATCTCTGGTACTTGGAAATCACGTAATGTAACAAAATAAAAAAATATTTGGAGAGATGGATGAACTTATTTTAAATTATATTTAAAGTATTCATCAGAAATGCATAGAAATTGGCATATTCTCATAGAACATTTAAATGTTAGTGAATTTTTGTTTTGAAAAGACTTTCAATTATGAAGCATCTAGACTAGGTTTACTTTCTTCTATACAAGACTGGGAAATTTTCACCAGGTTGACTGAAAATCATAGCATATCAGCTACAGGAGACCTTGGACTATTTTTTTTTTTTAATAATTGCTCAGAGTGACCACCTGACATCTGAGCTGTCTGGGGTTTGTTGGATCTCCAGCTTTAATGCAATCTGTCAAGGGGGAATCCAACTCTCTGTGGGCAATTCATAAAGTATTTTGGTAACCAATGTGATATTTTTGATAAAGCAGGACATATGCAGGTAAAAGTAACATTGGATTCTAGACAAGGATACTTCGTCCTCTAAACCAGGAGTTCTCATAAAATTCTTGTCACATTTGAATCACATTCTTTGATTTAAATTAAATATCTTCCTTGGGCAATGTTGACCTCTTGTACAAGAGATTATTAATTCTACATGGAGGAAACTCTTGTTTCTCTGGCCTGAATTATTTGTTTTTTTATCTCTCATATTCTACAAAATACCACCAGGAGAGAGATACTACTGCCGAATAAAATTGTAATTTTTTTTTTTTTTTTTTGATTGGGGGGAGCATTAATCTTTTTATTTTGTTCCTTGCTGTCCATTTTACAGCAGAGAACTAAGATTTTTCATAAATTGAAGGAATCTGTATAAAGGCTAACAACCAAATATGTTAGTGTTGGTCAAAAATTTTGAGATAGTGAGGTGTGAAGCAACTTTCCAGTTGCTTTTTCAGAAATTTGACTTCAGAATTCTTCTAGACTAATACAAAAGATTTGAGCCTCTTTATGATCCTACATCCTGTAAGTCCTAGGACTCTGGATTCTAAAAATGATTTCTAATAAGAAAGCTCCACTACCTTTGTTGGAAATCTTTTATATTTCAATATTTCCAATTAAAGAAATTTATAAAAGGAATTTCAATTAATATAAATACTTTATTTTATGAACATCACCAATTTGTTGATTAATTTTATTTTTAGGAAGTTAATATTTTTAAAGACATGGACAACTCTTAACTTTTATATTACAAACATAGCAAAGACTTGAAGCTGAATGAAGAAAAAATAAATGAAGAATATGAATATATGATTTTTTTTCTTGTTTATGCTATTTTTTTAGTCCATTTGTATTTTTTAGCATCTTTTCAATGCACTCAGAAAGACATGTTCAACCTCTGTCAGCAGTCATGGCCTATTTTATCTTCTGAAAAGTCTTGCCAGAATGGCCCCCTCAAGCCATAAATGGTCCCATTTATTTATGGCAGTGCCAAAAAAACTATTTCCAGGATGTTCGTAGGTCAAGAGCACTTCTGAACTAGAGAATGCCTTAAAGACCTATTGCACTGTTTATTATTTAGTGTGTGTGTTGCACTCATGCCCTGAGGCCACAATCAAAATCAAGGAAGTTGAGGGAGAATGAAAGAATGATGATGTTACTTGTATTTTGAGACCCTCCTCATAGATTTATCCATCTGTGTACTGTCATCTCCTCTAAGTCATCAGTTTGCCCTTCAAATAATTTTATTTTAAAAAATCTCCTTTCATTAGATTCCTATTTCTGTTTTTTACCTGACAGCTGTCTTGAGACACTTATTTTACCATAGTAGTTACATCCAGTAAAAGGATGTTTAAAATGGATGATTCATTATTTGTCTTTTTATATTCCTTCTTCTTTTGCCTGCATATATAATATGATGTGAATTAAGTATCTCAGCAGCTTCTTGGGGTTTAAAAAGATTTCAAGATCTCTTTCTTTAGGAGGTCTTTGGGAAGGGAGGTGCTGCTCTGTGTGCAAGGCACTTAGGGAACAAGAGCAGTGTTCAACTGTCCTAGTGAGAAAGCCCAGCAGACAAACTGCTTGTTATAAAATCCACCTAATTCTGTTCCCTTGTTTACCCATCTCCTTCCTAGTCCTCCTGAATGTTCCTTCTGGTTTGACCTTTCCTTCAGTCATGCAGTGAAATCATTCTGGATGACTAAGACCTGCCTTCTTGGACAGAGACATTTTACAGGGAAAGTGGAGAATTTGTGAACAAAGCACTGACTATAAGAGTATAGGAATGATCTATAAGAAAGATCTAGTGGTAGTGAATTTTTCAGGTTGTATTTTTTGTAGGAAATATAGATCTCCCCCTTTTTAAACAAATTCTTAGAAATCACAGTGCATGCAGTGCAACAATTTAATAATGTGAAAAAAGCCTAGTTAAGTATTTAATACTTGCCAGTATTTCTGAGATCATATGGTTCTTCTACTTGCTTAGCCCAAATTTGTGAAATATTATAATATCTAATAAGGAATACAGGATGAATTTGTCATGCTTATTCTTATTGATAAACATGCTGCAAAGAATAACGTAACAAAACTAAACTTTTAGGTTCTATAGTAGAACAAAACATATGTGAAATTGTTCAGGTCTCCAGAATTCACATTGCCATTTCCTGCTTTTGAGGGGGAAAGATGGGTCTTAAGAGACAACGGGATTAAGGGGAATATTTGGTGTAATTTGGGGGAGTTAGATTGGGCAATAGGAATTAATCTATATTTGCTCTGGTTTAGGGATAAGTTTTGCAGGGTTTAACTAATCATGCTCTGTTCATTTCTTTTTTGTGCACCCTGTGGAAATGACTGTTAACCTTTAATTTATTTTTTCCTAGCGTAAAATTTTGTTCACTTGGTCAGACTGGGGTCCAATTACTCATCATGTCTGGAATTTGTATTTCTAAAGTTTGACTCGCTTGAAGTCTTTTTATGCTTACATTCTGAGTCTGCATAAGCAGGATGAAAAATGAGACTGCAGAGCACTGAGACCAGCAGAATTTTCAGCATCTGCATGCAATAATATGATTTGACTGACTTGTATGGACCTGAGCCCAAAAGCTACAGAAAGGAATAATTTAGACCATATTAGCTGAGATTTGGAAGATGCTCCTACTATAAAAGTTACATTAATTACAATAGGCAATTATTTTCAGGAAAGCAGATAGGCTTGTCTTGGTTTTGTGCCTTAGCTTATGGTTCTCTAGCCAGTTTTCACCCTACTGTATGTAAAACAGCAGTACACCTTTAATAATCACATAAAATTGGTTGAGAAAATATCCAAAATTCTATTAATTTGTTCTGCATCGAGGTTTGGTTCATGAGCTTCTGAAGAGAGACAGAGAGAGACAGAGAGAGAGAGAGAAAGCATACAAAGTGTACTGTATCTTCAGTACAATTCAGGTTACTACACAGAACCTCCTACTCACCACACTTTAGTGACTCACACGTGCTAAGCATAATGAATCCTCTATTTTTTTAATGTGCTTTAATGCTAATTTTCTCATTTACAATTATAAATGTTACATTCACTTGAAAAAATTTGAAAAAATCAGATTTCCAAAAATATATAATATAATGGAATAATTTTCACTCATTCTTGAATCGATTTTTAAAAGATTTTTGTATTGTAGCTACATCATATTAACTTTGTACAGTATGTGCCAGGATAAAATATTGGGAAAGATGCTATTAACTATATTTTTCAATGCTCTTTCTGTGTGATTAAGTTTCATATTACTGAATTTGAATAAAACATTGATCATAGAACTGTCGAATGAAACTTCTACTAAAGTCTTGGCTGAAAAAGATTTCTCTTTGATTGTACCTTATTCTTATTTTCCCCCTTCTTTGGAGTTATATAACAGATTTCTTTCTGCCTTTTTTGATGTACTGTTCTTTCTTAATATTCCAGGAAAATGAGATTATGGGTTCACTTGAATCCAAAGACTGATTTCCATGTTAAAATGAAACCAGAGAGCTATAGAACATATATCACTTTCAATAATTTGCAGTACAAAATGTAGCTTTATAGTTAAAGAAAAACTCCAGCTCTATCAGCCAGAAGGAGCTTTTACGTGATTTTTAAGATGTGGATAAATGTGCACCTACAAAATCAGGTAAGATGCTGAAAAAGGCTGTAGTATGTAAGCAGAAGGCAAAATATTTTCTTTTCAAAGATTGTCTTTGAAGGATGTTAAAATTCTGTCTGTGTAAATGGAAGTTCTGCCCTGTTGTATCTCAACAGTCTTCCTAAATATTACAGAATTTAAATTCAAAATATTACAATAGTAATAGAAAGTAATAGAATAGAATGTAAAGTTTTGCAAACTTTAAGATACTGTATTTTTTTCAAGTTCAAATTTTCAAATAGCCCATGGGTCTTGCTATCACATGCCATGAAAAGGTGTTCAGAGGTGCCCATTGCTCCTGTGGCAGGATGGCAGCACTGAAGCCTGCCAGAGTATTCTGTCCCCTTGGCATGAGGCCTCACAGAGAAGCAGACATTCTGAGATGTTTGAATCTGTACAGCAAGTCAAGCTTAGCTGCAGACTTGACTAAAATTAATGAGAAAGTTTATTTTCTTTTTGGAGAAGACTTGAACTTGCTTTTCCAGTGTCCAAATTCAAGATGATACAAACAAGTTCTGGTCTGAAGGGGCTGTGTTTGGTCTACTGTGATAAGCTGTGTTTGCTTTGAAGTTTGTAAACCCCTTATTGTGATGAAGTGCAGGTAAATCAAGCACAGGTCTAGGCACCAAACTAAAGATTTACAGAGCATTATGTAAGGCCAAGGCTCAAATACACAGTAGTCCTTTGACCTGGAGGTAAGACTTCTGGAGATAAGGAGTTTCTCTTCTTCAAATACTTATGGGTGACAAAGAATACAAGCTAAATTAGAGAAAACTAAACATCATGATATATCCTTAGGAGCATTCTGCAATAACCCCCTTTTTCAGACACTATTTGTACTCAGAAAAGACTTTGAATGAGCCTACATAATTAATAAATCAAGCATTATGTATTTTTTAGAGCCTTCATGGTAATAGCTCCCAATGTGTTCTGCTGCTTGTTTTCCCTATGAAGTCTTTCTGCTGTTTCTGATCAGTAAATTATTTGTACTGAGGTTCTCAGATGCTCCACAACAGGGGCTAAGTCAATACTCATAATGATTAGTGTGAAATAATGCTAGGTCATTTAGACCCTCTCACCACTTTTGTCTACCTGAAAATTGTTTCTTTAAACCCAAAAAGTTGTGTTATTTTCCACTGTAGTCAGTATAGAATCAGTTTTAAAAATATGGTAAACCATTAAAGTAAGATTAATAGACCCAAGGAAGTATCTCTGCCTTTCTGTTGTATGGAGAGGAAATTTCACAACTAGCTTGGATTAGAAACTGAAGGCAGGTTTCAACAGGCTAAACATATGTATTTGTGCAATTTCTTGCCTAGAGTATTTCAGATGTCTGCGAAGCTGGTGAATATGATTGGTGGTGTAAATAGAATACAGGAGCTAGAAATTGTTTGGACAACTCAAAAAGCATTAGATATCTGTGTTGAGACAGACTGAGACACTAAATTTACACAAGTACAGGAAGGTAACTACACGTGAGCCAGCTGTTTAAATTTCTGCTATGATCAGTGAGGGTGCAACCCAGCTGCCTAACACATGTTACCTGAGGTGCCCCAGGGTACACAGCACAGCCTCTGACTGCTGGAAACAAAGAGTGTGGGCCACCCTCCAGGTGCCATGCCATGCCTGACAGCCTTCAGCTGACATCCTGGGCTTCTGGGGAACCTCAGATGATGCTCAACACCAAAGGTTATACAGAGGTGAATGTCAGATCTAGTCCATATGCTTAGCAGGAGTTAGAAAGTTATTGCTCTCACTCTGAAATAATCACCCACTTGTGACCATCTCAGTCTCTCTCTGTACTGCCTTGAATCAGCTGACTAGATTAGAAAAGACTATAAATCAGCTAAGACACTGAATGCACCTTGCATGTCTGGCTCTGGAGCTGAATCCCCCATAGCTGATGGAGTTCTGAAGTTAGGTGAGATGAGTCCCTTTCCCAGCAGCTATGACAAGAATACATGACATGCAATTCTCCCACCCTCGTGTTAGCACTGTCAGCCTCAGTTTGAAGAGGCTTGTCAGGCTGTTAGCAACAAGCTGTTTATTTAAAATGTCAGTTATGTAACTTTTGACTATTTAAATAGCTTTTTCTTTATATTACATCAAATTAACATCATTTAAGAATTACTCTCACTTCCCACTTTATTCACTCTGAAGTCTACGGAGTTCTGATTTTTTCTAACACGTCAGTGAATGTAATAATTTAAGCAGTCTGAAATTTTAGCAGCTGCCTTTTCATCCAGTTTCTATGTGTGTTTTTTTTCTTTGGTTTTTTTTCTTTGTTTTTTTGTGGGACAAATACAAAATAGAATGTTTAGCAAAAACAGACCACTTGTAATAATGCTATTGGCTATGCAACTTTGGAGATACTTTTTTTCTGCAATGTTCTCTATGTGAAAGAGCCTGAGCATCCCTTAAACACATTATTTCATAGATGAAAACCTAGCAGACTAGATGACAACACCCTCCCCCCCAAGTCTGTCAGGTATTGAACTTTACATTGGATTAATTCCAAGGAGTAAAATCATGTGAAGTATAGCACTAGCACAAATCAGTGGTATAATTCAGTTAATCTAAACACTAGTTAGTCCATACAGTCATACTCAGAAAACAGAACTTTCATTAGAGTTGCTGGTATAGGGTTTGTCATTGCTGTCAGCCTAGATTCAATGAGTTAATTCAGAATTTTATGAATACAAAGGGAGAGAATATATGCTCTTGATACATGGGCACTTTCATTCGAGCAGTGATAAACTCAGAGGTGAAGTAGAGCAGTCACATGATCAAGCAAATGAATTCTCTTTAAAACTAAAACTGCTTATCCTTAGTTATGCTCCCATTCTTGCTCAGAAGTGTCCCTTTAAAAGTCACTTCTGATTTAATCAGGCTGTTGAAATTCAACATATATGCATACAAAACCAGAATGCAGGTAAAAACTAAGCAGCAGATTTAGCTACACAAGGGCACAGAAAGAAGCAAGGACCTGACCTTTTAAATTTATGTGTCTATTTATGTGATTTGAAAGTTTATTTTTGTCTTCTCCAAAGAAAGGATGTAAGATGCAAGCAGCCCTCTTGGTTCCTTGATCTGCACAACTGTGGTAGGATTGATGTATGTGATTGGCAGTATCAAATGTTACCTAAAAGCAAGGGGGAAGTGGATTAAATTATGGCTTTTTAGTTTCTTTCCTAAGGCACTGATGGAGAAATGTAGCCATATGATACTCTGTGCTGTACTACACTGAAAAACCTAGCTCCTAAAGCACAACAGATTTATTTTTACTGACAGATTTCCACCTGTATTTGGCTCTTTCCTAAGCATATTTGTCTTCAAAACCCACTGTGGTGTGTGCAATAGCATTTGGTAAGAAGATGATATTCTACAAAAAGGCTTTTAATGTGTTTATAGAATAGTGATATGAGAACGTGCTTTGTAATCATGCTAAACCTGTCAAAAAGCTTGAATGAGACCAGAATGTCAAAGGCAGTAAAAGACCCACACTCTCTATGGATGTGAACTGTTCTACAATTATCTCTGTATACAAATATCTTTCAATAAATTTTCTATCATTTGTACACACAGACATAAATTGGATTCTCCCATTAAAACAGCAGTGAAGTGAAGATCTTTTATATTTCATTCTGTAATTTCTTGTTCATTATGCTCTCTTAGAGTTGTCTATGAAAGCTTTCCCTGCTTGTAACAGTTGTGCTCTACTTCTGCTATACACTTTAGATACATAATAAGAAACATGTAAACTTTTAGACAAAACAGGCAAAGAGTTGATAGAGCAAAACCCATTTGTGAAAAAGAACACACCGACCTCTAATATCTAAATTAAAAAATGAATTACATTTTATCTTCAAATTGCAAAGAGAAAGGATGAGGTGGAAGGAAAGAGACAAGGCAGTTTGAGGGGTCTTGTTCCACAAAAGCCAGAGCTAACTGCAGCATTGTGTGTCTCTGTATCAGATACCTTGGCCAAATGCTGGAATGTGCAGAGTCTAGGCTTCACAAACTCTTTCTCTGTGCTCTGTAGTATATTAGCTTGTACTAATGGCATTTGAGATCTAGTTTAGATATACAGCCAGCCTAAGCCAAGAGCCACAAAAAATCTGTTTTTCAAATCACTAAGATAATCCATTTCTTAATAAACACAGAGCAAAATTTAGACTAATTTTATTCATTTTTGAAGTTACTGTCATATTCCAAGCTTGCTTTGTATGTGGAAAAACCTGAAAACTGTACAGGTAAAAAATGATCTATGCTTTGCATACTACTACTGCAAAATTTGAAATTTTACTTGCCCTTACAATATATATTTGCCAGTTTTCAAGGATAATTATTATTGTGCTCAACAAACAAGAAATGAAGGACGAGTAATATGATTTAATTTAGGAAAGCTGAGATAACAATGGGACCATTTTCAGTCAAAGATGAAGAAGGAATATGAGTTACAGGTCCAGGAATGAAAGAGGTTTTAACTAACAAACAGAAAATCATCAGTGAAATCACATTTACTTGGGGCTCTTAAAACTCAATTTACTCAAGAACCATCCAGAAGACAAATGTTTATATAGTTGGTCTTTGCAGCTATGTTTGGCTCCTATATATATGAGAGATTGTATTTCTACTAAAATATTTGCCTTTTCACATGTTATCATTCCTGACCAGTTTGAATTAAAAAAAAATAAAAACAAGGAAGGAAGAAAGAAAGAAAAGAAAGAAAGAAAGAAAGAAAGAAAGAAAGAAAGAAAGAAAGAAAGAAAGAAAGAAAGAAAGAAAGAAAGAAAGAAAGAAAGAAAGAAAGAAAGAAAGAAAGAAAGAAAGAAAGAAAGAAAGAAAGAAAGAAAGAAAGAAAGAAAGAAAGGAAGAAAGGAGAGGATAATAAAAAAGGTTTATTTTCTGACTAGCAGCATGGACAAAACTTTTTTCCATTCTTTCTTGTCCCTCCTAGGTTTTCTCTTGTCCATTAACGGACCAGTATTCTAAAAACCCTCTTGATATACTTATAAGGCATTATTCTTACTTACTCAGTGCTATGCTGCTGGTCTTTTTCCTTTCTTTGGCTTTTTAAGGTCTTAATATACTGTCTATTTTCTGTGAAACTTACTTGTAACAGGAGAACAAATTTAAAACCTGCTTGGTGCTATGACTGAAGACAGTGTGGGGGTGTATGGAGATACACATTGGGAATGTTGCTTGTGAATATTAGTGCCTGCTATAATCACAGACAAAATCTCTGTGACTATCTCAGCCTCTGCTAATCTCTGTGCACTGACTGGTTTTGACAGAGACCTAGCCCATTGCCTTTTTATTACTCTCCTAATCATACAGTGATGAACATCAGTTTTAAGGAGCTGAATTATGGTTTTAGAAAGCTGCAAAACCCAGGAAATAGTATGTCACCTTTTTCAGTGACCAATATTTCCATATAAATTTTTGCTTTCAGCTGACATTTTATGTTATGGAATTCTGCAGAGCCTACAGAGACTCAACATACCCTGAATAGTGTGTGGCTGCAGAGACACAGAGCAGTTATAAAGCCAGCTCAGTAATCTGAAGTCAGTGCATTTATGGCTGTTAACTGGAACAAAGTATTACCTACTGATCACAGTGAATGTCTGCATGCAGTCCCTTACTTCCGGTGACATCCAGAGATAAACATACGGTTTTCCATCAAATTGATTTCTACATAAAAGCAAACTTTCTCTTTTTCCTCCCTATCTCCCAGTACTGCTGCAGTACTCTTTTACACTCAGTGGTTTGAGGAATTACTTTTCTGTATGCCTAATTTTGGCTCCTGTTTTTGAAAAACTTGACAAAGGAATGGCTTATTGGTGTGAGCTCTGGCCTGGATTTGCTGGAAGCATACTTGCTGCAGCCATCACATCTTTCCAATACACATAAGCTTGCTGTTAATGTGAAGAAGAGAGAAAAATTACTCATCACAAAAGAAACAAGCACAAGTGGGCCCCAGCAATGCTGGCTGCTATATTTAGCTTATAATACTAATATTGGAACGTCATAGTCATGCCCTCTTCCCTAATGGCAGCCCTGTGAGATTCTATCTAGATTTTATGATCTTATATGGAAAGTAATTCAGCTATTTGGGGAGCTATGCTGTGTGCATACAAACAGTGAGACTACTTACGTCTGTTCTCTGTGTTATCAGTACCATTAAAAAGTCACATCATGGGGAGGATATGCTGCTTTATAGTTTCTGCTTTTAATGTCTCTAAGGAAACCACTTTACTTATCCACACTTAACTGTGCTTGCCACATCCACAATTTGCACATAGAGAGGGCAAGGAGAAATAGTACGTCAGAAATTCTGTTCTTTATGTAAATGCATCAGTAAATGGTTTTTGAGTTGGAGACTCTGGCTTAGCAAAAGTCCTGCATTTATGTAGGTTTCCCCAGGAGTGGGCTGGTATGGAGATTCTGTGCCACAGGCCTGGTCAGAACTTTGAGGGGAATTTTTCTCTTACTGAAGGCCAGAAGGACTAGAAAGAGCTATGTTTTGGTAGACAATGAATATAGGGGGAAATGATGAAACAGTCTAAGGTTAAAATGTCCATTGAAACCATTTGAGTTATCTCCTTCTTTTTTAATTTAATAGAGAGACTCCTTGTGCTTATGAAATTCAAGGGGAAACATTTTTTACAGTAGAAATTCACACCCATGACAAGATAAAGAGAAGCATTATTTTCACCTGAATCTACTTCTTGATGATTTATCAAGTGTCTTGAGGGACTACTTTTGAAAATGACAGCTTTTGCCACACATTGTTAATTTTGCATCTTTCAAATTTTTTTTTAAGCTTAAAAAATTTCAGGCCCAGCAGAATCTGGATGTGCTCATTGTGTGAACGAGGTAAGCTTCATAACCACACTGAAGCTGCCATGGGCATTTTTAGAATAATACAGCAATTTGGACAACTCTGTTGGGAGTTGGAGGGAGCTCCCTCCATCCATGGACTCCATGGTGCACTTCATTTTAGCAGCCCAAATTTAATAAAGGCTAAGGAATCACTATTTTGTTGAAGAGAAGAGGATTTACTAACCTGTGATTCTGTCTTTGGGAATCCTGAGAGGTCTTATTTGAGAGAGATGGTGTCATGTCCCTTCACAAAGGACATCAACCATGTCAGTTAAAACTTCTGGGTTTCTGACCTATTGATCAGAGACATTTTGGTCTTGAATTATGGTAAATTTTCTTTAAATATGTTTACCCAAAATACTGTCTGATTTCAAGTATTCCTTCCAGACAGAAGATGTAGAATATATTGTACTCATTGAAGATGTAATTTCAACAAATCTCAAGCAAAAAAGAATTTAGAGCCAAACTGAGATTTTCTGTCCATTTTTTTTTTTTCTGGAAGTTCAATTTATTTAAATAAATGAATATGTGTATAAGCAAATATTTTTATTTTAATAAAAGGTATTTCTTTTTTATGTCCAGAAAAAATAATATTGTATTTCAATATTTTAAAAATATCAAAGAGCAATACGTCATTTACTAGTGTAGCCAAAGAGAGATTGACATAAAATTTTCTTATGTAGAAGTAGTGATAATAACTATGCATTGAAAGTCATCTATCATTTTAGCAAACATTTCAAAATGATGATAGAGGAAAGGTAGTACAACAGTTTCTGTAGATTCCCTGGGAAGGGTTAATATCAAGCTTCAATTTTCAGGGTGCATTGAAATATCACAGTAACATATGAAAGAATATTGTACAGGTAGAAATGACATCATAAGGGTTTACAGCTGCAACCTGGCTGGAATGTGCATTTATAGATACAATAAAACCCTTAAAATTGTCTTTGTAGTGTTTCATAGTTCCTGTATTTAAAAACATAAAGCTGACATAATATTAAAAATGTGACTCACAAATACATTTCTGAAAAAGAGTTAAATTGATTTCATTTGTGAAATATTATGTACTATAGGTATTCAGTCCTCATATAGAATATTTTAATATGCTTATGAAAGCCTACAGCTGAATGTAATTTGGTATGAATGATTATCTGTTTGAACGTTCACTCATTATTAGCCATTTCTCATTTGTTATTCCAGTCATACTGTCAAGAAACCAAAAAATGCTGCAGTTCTTAGGTAAGCAGTCACAGCAAGGTTCATTTTCATCATGTGGGGGGAAAATATGTCTCATGGGACAATCACAGATTATCAGGGTAATGAATCCCATGCTTGTAAACTATTAAAATGCTTGCAGAAATAGGGAAAGGTTTCCTGATAAGCTGAGAACAAAAATGCTTGTAACCATGCCAGCTGTTAGGTGTGCTGTAGCTATTGTTTTAACCAGTTTCATGTTTTAAGAAGATTTCTATGCTTTTACTACACTTTGACTGCACAAAAATTTTGGAAACTTCAAGATCCTTGACAGGAGACTGCATTAGCTGATTTCTCTAGGTCCTTTTTCTGCTCTTCTAGACATAAAACAGGACCATGTCAGTGCTCCAAAGTGAGACTGCAAACTTGTGTATCTTTGGCTTAAAACAGATGTAAGCAGATAGAGGTTAGCATGTTTTGCCTGGGACACAACACAGTCAATATGATTGTGTATTGTAGACCCTTTTTACAAGCATTAATATCATGGAAAATATGACACCATAAATTTTTAATTGAACCTCATATCATTAAGCAGTAGAGTGAAAAAGTACATGCAGTATCCCTGCACAGCTACTTGATGTTATCTGTCTGCCCTTTCACATGAGCCAGGAGGAGAACAAGAACATTAACAAATAGCTTCTATTCTCACAGCTCAAAGCAGGGGAAGAATAACAAGCTGTGTAATTGGAAGAAGAAATATTAGACTTTGTGTTATTCCTTTTCTTTTCCTTCTCTTCTGAAGTGTTATTAACAACTGAGGTAAGTAAAAAAGGTTGCAAAGGTTTAGTGTCCTGTTACCTGCTAATTCTTATGTCTTCCTCAGTCACTGAGATCTTACAACCAGCTATAAGGAGATTACTTTAAATCCTGTTCCATCACTATGAAGACTATTCTTAAAGGAACCCTTGTAGGAGTTGCAGGTTCATATTTTGATTTGGAATTGTGGGATCTGATAGTTTGTAGAGTCTTTTAAAAAATAATTACTTTTTTTACAATTATTGAAAATAAAACCCAAAACCCTGGTCTTATATGTTGTTTCATTATGTTCCTTGCTAGATATCTTTCTTTTTATCCATACCACACTAACTTGTCTTATGTTAAAGATTTGTGACCTAGGGCTAAAAAAACTCCAAAATGTTATAGCAGGACACTCAATTATTTATCTAAAATAAGAATTGTCCTGAATTTACTGGCAGGATTTGCAGGACTCATCCTGCATCCCACCAGCTGTAACAGTGTCTTAGTCACAAGCAAATAAGAAGCTCCATTGTCTCAGAGACTCCTGCTCACCACTAAAACCTGATGGAACCAACTGAAGAATAGTCTTTTCAAATCCTTTTTTAACAACTAGCTTCACATACTCATTATAACTCACTGTGATGACTTCTATATATACAAATAAACACAAACATATGAAAAAGTGCAAAAGTCATTTAACAGAGATTTTAATAAACAGATAAACAATCATTACAGAGATGGCCAGTTTGTTTCCCGTAAAATAGATGCAGTGGGACTGACTTTTGAGCTCACATTTGCCTACAAGACATAGATCCATGGCAACACATTGATCTGTTCTCCTTTTATAAATCATTTATAAATTTCCACTAATAAAAGTGTACTTTTATGTCTTTAAAACAGAACTATTGTGTGTAAAGTCTGCTTTTATCAACCCTCACCTCTGGCCCAAAATTGAATGCAATATGGCTGCTGCTGAAGTTTCAGGCATGTCCATCTTTTAATTGTTTTTTTAATGCCATATGGCCAGAAATACTGAAATATAATACATTGTCATTTACTGACTTTAGGGAACTCGTTCTCAATTTAATTAAACAGGATAACTTGCTAATGCAAGTGCTGCCTATTAAACATGTGGAGTCTAAGATGATAAATGAGTTACAAAGGAGGTCCTTTGTGGAAATTGAGACAAATTCTTTTGACTGAAGAGATGGGCTCTCATCTACAAATATTTTGTATTTCTAGTTTTCTGACAGCCAGGGGTGAGCTTATATTGATAAACACAACCTTTTAGCTGCTGAAAAACCTGCTGGTAGCTTGCATTGGATTAAGATGGATTAATGTCTCTACTTAAATTCTTATTGTCATTTTTTCAGTCATGTACTTCACACTTCACACACATACACACACACACACACACACACACACACAAATGATAGTCACAGTTTGCATTTATTTTTCTGAGCTTTTGTATTTTGAAGAATCCCAGTCCAGGACACTCGTGTCCATGTCACAATTTTCTCTGACTGATTGAATGGAATCTCAGGTGAATTGTTGCACATGGATGCAGCAAGAGCATAAATTTAACCTGACATCTTTCCTCTTCTTGCCCTGGTATCTTTCGTTTTCTTGATCATTGTCCTTGAACCCTGAACTACAGAGTGTCAGAGGGCACATTAGGGTTCACCTCTCAAGTACCAGAAGAGAACTAGGAACTAAATCTGAAAATCAAAAGGATCTAATTTTATATTAGCACTATAGTTCAAATCTCTTTTACAAAATACTGTGAAGGACTTCATTCTCAGGCCAGTATTAGAATAAAATATCAGAAGTCTAAACCTTAAAAAATGTTGTAAAATAAGATCCTTGTCCTCCAAACAGCTCTAGTTCAGGTATCTTACAAGTATTTGAAACGCCAAATACAAATCCCTGGAATGTTCCCAAAGTGGTCTGTGAATATGTAATTACAGAATCACAGACCACTTTGGGGATATTCCAGGAATTTTTATTTAGCATTTCAGAAAGATACAAGCTTTCTTAATTTACGAGAAACAAGGGCAATGGAACTGGAATGTCAAGAAGTGAGAAGGCATGTGAACTGTGTTACCTGTTAATGCCAAATATGTTTGAGTGGTTTGAGGGTTTTTTCTAACATTAAGTTGCTTTATTTTCCAGTTTATATATGAAATAAACTATTGCAATATTTTAGCAATGTTCACCATGAAATGTTTCATTAAAATGTATGCTTCTTCAGTGAAAATTGCACTTTGCACTTATTTCAAGGGCTCTGCATTGGAAATTGTCAGCGTAGCCTTTGCAATGCTCTTCTGAGAGCCCACAGTCTGTGCCAAAATAAAATCCCTCAGAGAAATGGCAGCCAGATTTCCACCACTGGGGCCCCATAAACTAGGATTACTCATTTAGAGACTTAAACAGGAGCAATGGTTGCTGCATCTGTCTTAGAATGAGGGCTGCCCCCGCTCGCCCTGCAGTGTCTCTGACAGCACGAGAGCATTATTTCTCAGTGCCACCTCCTTCCATTGCCTTATGAAGAATTTATATGTTTTGAGTTTTCCTTCATGGCAGGCATCCAGCAGTGCTGTACTATAAACCTGCCACAAAGAGTAAAAAAAAGCAGTTTTCAGTTCATCTGGGGCCCAGACTGATTAGCTCAGACAGGCCGAACTTCTAAAGGTTAGTGAGTGTGAACCTCAGCTGATTCACCCAGCACCATCAAATCATGTACTACTAAGGAGGTAGCAAACATTTTAAAAGACTAATTACTTGAGAAGGTTGTGGAGGGTGATTAATACACTCAAATCCTTTATTAGAGTTCTCTTGAGGAACCCTAATGAAATAACAAATTCAGAGAGAGGACAAATTATTTTCCTTTTTTGGCAAGTAGTTATTTGAGCAGAACAGCGCTGCCAGCTGAAGGCATCATTAAAGTGGTGGCTTACTGTTGCACACCAAAACCCCTACTGTGATAAATGGCAAATAAAACATGCCTTTCATCCACACATGAAGGCAGCTGAGGGCGAGCAGAGAAGGGCTCTGGCAGTCCCAGGCACCGCTCGCCTGCAGAGGGCTCTCAAGGTCCTCTGCTGAGCCTCCTAACCCAGTTTCACGGGCTGCAGCTGGAGGTTTTCTAAGGTCACCGAGGCCCGCCTCAAAAGAGCCAAACAAAAGGATCCTTCAGCATAAGCATGCATTTTTTTCCCCCTTTTCTATGGCCTTGCTGTTTCTATGTGCTATCTCTAGCCACAACTTTGCCTGCATTATTTGCTTTAGCAAACAGATGTTAGAAAGTCACTGCTAAATATAAGTCTCTCCTGTAACAGTGATTGTGGAAAAAAAAAAAAAAAAAAGAAATAAAAATGCAACAAGCCTGGAATAGGAATGAACACTTTCAGTATTTTTTGCTTACTGTCATCTTTGAGGCAACGGTACTATAGACACACAGAACACAGATTACTTGTGTATATTTAGTTAGCTCTTTTTGTTCAGTTCCTACAATGATCTGGGATGTGCAGGAACACAAATATTGCATTGAATATCATTCTTTAAAGCTAACTTTACTGGAGAATACAGTAAGTAAATAAGTAAGTAGGAATGCATAAAGTGAATAGCAGAACCATCTACACAGATTACTTATTAAGATGCTTGTGTTAAAACCCAAAACTAATCCACAAGCATGTGCTGTACATGCACAAGAACATGAAGCCTGCAGCAAATTAAATTTACATATATATTTCATGGCAAAAAAATTCTTGTCTTGTGAGTTAATAATTTGTTTTAACTGCTTGTAGCCATGGTTTTCCTTTCTAAGAATATGGCCTGTACTGAAGGAAGAAAAATGCCCTTTCCCCTTTGACAATAGCTGTGTTTAAAATCTAAAATTCTTGCTGTGATTGTCTCTCCATGTAGATCTGGAAAATTCAGAAGGAACAGATTATTACAGCAACCTTAGTTCCTGTCTTTCCTTGTCTGGTTATACGGAAAGGAAGAACCCTCTAAAATTAGGATAATTGGGCTGTTTGTCATTTCTAGTAGATTTCCTTTATGGAAGAGGACATCCTGTAGCAGTCCTTGATGGCACCTTCTGGCATTACTTGTTTGTTTGCCTTTTCAGGAAAAAAGGGGTTTTTTTTCTATTTTATTACCTTTACTTCATGTTCCTATTTCCTTTCCTTGTAATACCAGGGTGGCTTTTGTCCTATAGCTAGGGCAAAAGTTATACACGAAAAACTTACATCCTGTTTTTGTCCCAGTATACAGAAACACAGCTGTAGAAGTAGTCTTGTAGTTTTTCTTTCTTACAGGATCTCTGAATAAGCCATTCAATGTACCAGTTGGTTCTATTCTCCTTGACTGTAGTGGCAGCTGCCACTGAGTTTCTGAAGCTGAACTTGCTGGGACTGTGCAGTAACCACTGGAGAGACAAAATGTGATATTACGGGAAAGAATTGTAGGTAACAACAGGAAGCTATGATCATGTCACCAGGTGTTATAGACTGCTCATCTCAGGGCACTGAATGACATGTGCAGAAAACCCCACGACTCTTCAGGTGCTCTCAGCTTTATGGACTTTTACTAGTATTTATTGTTTTTAGATCAGCTAAGAGTAGAGTACCATTGCTTTCCATATTAAATAGCTGTGGGCAGTGAGATCTGGATGTGGTAAGACTGTCAGGCCCTTGTACAAATTGTTTCTTTGAGCTGCTATATAATCATCTGTAAGTATCTACTAACTGGTATTGTCGAGAAAATTTTCAGTACTAAGGCTGAAATACTGTTGAATTAATGCAAAATCTCTAATCTCCTAAAGTGGGAGAAACAGTAAATTCCTTTAAGCAGGCAGGTGCTGTACATGTGAGGAGAAGTAGCAGACCTTTCTCATCTGTCATTGCTCAGGAGTCATACAGCACATGCCACTGCTGGAGGCTTGGAGACAGAGTAAGGCAGTGGCTAAAGTTTTCTGAAAGTGTTACAGTATATTTAAGTTTTCCTGGACATGTTCTGGTTATTTTGGGCAGAGATTTTCTATACAAGGATTTTGAAGACCTAATGCATTTTTTCCAGGCCTTAGTAGGCCACAATCCCCCAACCAAGAACCATCTGGATACTGCAAAACCAGCTCCATATGCATCAAACCATCTGCAGATGTGCAACGTGGTTTGTTCTGTGCATGTCCAGGAGGTTCAGCAAGTCCTAAAAATTCTGAGTTTACTGTGGCACATGATACATGCAGATAGATTTCCAGACCAGATGTACTGAGATGCTCTGTACTGACAGTGAGGAATCTTATATGGGAAATTTTGACTTTGCAGTGATTTAATCTGAAGGATATTCTAGTCTTTTGTGTTTCAAGCACTAGTCCTTCATGCCATTTTCTCTAGGCATTCCAGGAAATGTCAGTAGTCACCAGTGATGCCTTAATGCCACTGGAGCTGACTAACATAATGTCCATAATGTCAGTTGGGTACAAAGGCAAAAAGGTTCAGATTCATGGTGTTTCTTCCATTCAATGCCCATTACCAAGTACCTTCCTGGCCATTATGCCCCACTCTCCTTGCTAGATCACAGAGAAATGAGCATTGCTTTCTGGAAGCATGTTCTCTTGAGACAACATGACCAGGCATGTTAGGAGAGGCTTTAGGACATGTCAGTCCAACCTGCTGCTCAAAGCATGGTCATCTTGGCCACACTACTCAATTTGGTCTTCAAATATCTGAAGAATGGAAAGAATGAAGCCATTGCTGCTCCAGAGTGTAAATCCCAGCCCTTGGCTTCTCCTCATGGGGCATGAAGCATTCTATCTCAGTGCCATCCTGGTCTCCCACCACTAAATTCACTCCAGGTCACGGATCAGTTGTGTACTCTGGAGTTTCAGACTGTACACAGTTTTTCAGAGTGCTGCTTGCTGATACAGTTCACAGGCTGCTGTTTTTCCTTGCTGCCAGGACTCAGAGTGGTTCATGCTCAGCTGTCTGTGTCAGGGCACAAGCAGGCCTGGTTGTTCCCTCTCTGGAGGAATAGGGGCTGAAATTTGAGCTCAGTGTCCAGGCTTGCAAGGCAGGGCCTCTCCTGCCAGTGTCCATCCCACAGGACAGCAGTGGGGTGAGTGGGGCAGGCCTGGAGATGGTGCCCAGCCTCAAGCACAGCCTGGGGGTGGCCAGGCAGGTCCATGGTGACAAGGCAGGTCTTAGCTCAGGCTGGGAAATCAGTTGGGGCTTAGATGGTTTGCCCATCAGGTGAGGTTCAGGGGGCCATGGACAGGCACAGGTGCCTGGATAGGTCAGTCTGACCGAGAGAGAGAGAGAGGGAGGGAGAGAGAGAGAGTGAAAGAGAGAGATAGCCTCGACTGAGAGCAGCTCCCAAGAGTCAGAGGGTGGAAGTGCTGCTGTGTCTTCCTACAGCTGCTTTTCCACTAAAGCTCTGCTCAGCCAGCTGGCCTCAAATGCAGCCCCTCTGGCACCCAAACCCTGGGAGAGATGGGGAGGGCATCCAGGATTCTGACAGCTGTATGTGGAAGCCCCAGACACTTGGTAGAAGAACATCTCCCCAAACAGTCAGTCTCAGTCTGTACAGCTGAGTATATCTTTCTATCACATGTACAGGATTATGGATTTATCCCTGTTGAATTCCATAGACTTCCTGCTTTTGCGTTACTCCAGTTTGGATTGGTGCTTCTAGATGGTGACCCATGATCCATGGAGCAGTTTGTTGTCATCCCCAGACTGCACGAGTGTGAATTCCATCTCTTCCACACCAATGATGAAGATATTACACTCAGGCAACAGCAGTATAGACCCTTAAAAAACATCATTTGTAGCCAGCCTTGAAGTGTGAACCATCAGCTCCACGATCTTGCCAGTGTCCAGTGCACTATCTGTCCATCCAGACCACAACATCACAACCTGGATAAAACAGTGCTGCTGAGGGAGCATGTCTGGAGTGCTTTGGAAGCTGAGTGAATGACATATACCAGTTTCTTATTAACTACAGAGCTAGTTATTTATCATAGCAGACAATTACATGAAGTCTCTTATGACCACAAACCAACTCTACTTTATTCCTTACTTGCTGCCTTTTGGACACTTGATAAAAGATTAACTAATGACTCTAGCCATTTTTAGCTATGATATGTGTATTTTATTCCTCTAATATTATCTTCAGAAAAATACATGAGGGAAAAAGGACAGGAAGAGATAACAAGGGAACATCTTGTGATAAGCTTTTTAAACTCCTAGATTTAATAAAGAATACAACAACGTGGCTTTATGGATCAGATGCTCTTGCATTCATAATTCAGAGATTAAATAGGAACATTCTTTTATTTCAAAAGGATAGGATAATCACTTGCTATTTTATATGCTCAAGTTTTGAATTTCATTTTAGAGACTTTGAAGAATATTCCTCCTTCAGTCTGAATGGCTTTTAATTTCACTTTTCAAACTTAGAATTCTAAAAAATGCATAACAACAACTCTATTTCTTGTAAATCTTCTGTATAACTTCATCATAATAGTGGTGATCTAAAGCCCATTGAAGTGAGCACAATTCTTCCTTTAACATAAGTCATTTCCGGATCAAACAGAACTGACAAAGCATGCTAAGTTCATTATAAATTCTTTTACCTATGGCTTTCTGATGAGGATGCACAAAACCATACATAGGATGTAAAAGCAAAATCTGCTGTGAATAGCAACTTCCCTTCATGTCCCAGATGCCTGAGCATAGACTATTGTTCTTGAATTACTTGTTAAAGAAATTTAATTTTAATGTTTGTATAATAAGCTAATTGTCTAAAAGTTCTTTTGAATGTTTGATACCTGATTGCAGGCAGAAATTTGCTGTCTAGTTGAGTTACTGTGTTTGCCATATGTTGATTATTTGGTTAGAGTATTAAAGTTCAGACTACTAACATCATGTGTGAATCTGCAATATAATCAGGAAGACTACAGATATCTTATAAACAGCAGACAGAAAAGCAGGACAAGGCATTTTAAAAAGTGTTAAGCTGCTCAGGGTAATCAGATGCAGTTAGCTCTATAGTGCTGTGCCTGAGCTAACAAGCCCTGTGTAAAAGAGGGACTTAATTGTTTAAACAACACTAATGACACTAATTGCACTAATAGCAGGTGATTTTTGTCTGGAGAAACAGCAATAAGTGAATAGTATCTGCATATGGCCAAGAGGATGACTGCTGTGTATTGAATGTATAAACCAACCATAAATTCCCAAAGTAGTGTCCCAAGGAATGTTACGTAAATTCTACCTTCAGGGGTTTGAGAGGTACTATAGAGAAATATATATTGCCACATGTTTATGGCAAAAAGGCTGGATTTCTGCTTTGCTGGTGTGTTGGGTTGATGTGGACAGAAATGTGTATTCTATCACTATCTGTTAAAACTGGGTGGGGCAGTGATTCCTTATCTCCATGGGACAAATTATCTGCTAATGGGCCATCTTTAAGACAAGATGGGACAATCATTTTTATCTTTTCCAAAACCCATCCTCCCTTCAGGAAGATATCATCTGCTAATGGGCCATTAAGTCCCACTGTATGACTGACAAAATTACATCATTCCACTGGGAGATGCTCCAGCCAGGGGGAGGAACCAAGCCTTTCCTACATAGATAAAAATGGAGCTGTTGGACAGCAAGTTATCCTTCTTTCCACTGGATTCCAGAGGAGAAGCCAGAACTTTCTACATCATCTCTGGACCTTCAGAGAAAAACTGCACCTTTCTACAGGAGCACTGAACCAGTTGAACCACATCTGCCACTCCAGGAGCATCATTTAATGGGACTGCTACCAACACCCTGACTGACGGGGTGTCAGGTTGTATTCTGACTGTCAGGATTGGGAATGTTTTTTTGGTGTTTTTTTGTAACACTGTATTTCAATTTTCCTAGTAAAGAACTGTTATTCCTAATTACCATATCCTTTGCCTGAGAGCCCCTTAATTTCAAATTCATAATAATTTGGAGGGATGGGGCTTACATTCTTCATTTCAAAGAGAAGCTTCTGCCTTTATTGGCAGATACCTGTCCCTAAAACCAGGACAGCTGGGTTATCTTTGGAACCTGAAACACTAACAACACTGCGTCCTCAGTCCCAAGCCTGGTACCCTTCCAGGAACTCAGGCAGGAATCCAGTGAGATCTTGTCAACAGCAGACATATTGGATTAAGTGTCTGGGTTAAACAAATCATCACATATCAATGAGATTTTTTTTAATTTGAAAATTCTCATTAGCACTACTGGTGAGCTCCTCTAGCTCACAAAGATTAATTCCAACACACAGTCAATATTTTTATCATGTTCCTCATAAGGAATTTTAGGAAAATGCCAGGTTTTGGGTGGGTTTTTTTTTTTTTTTGTTTTTTGTTTCTTTTGGGGTGTTTATTTTTTTTTTTTTTTTTTTTGTTTGTTTTTTTTTTTTTTTTTTGTTCCTAAAGCAATGTTCAATAATACTTTTGATACAAGTATATGAAAGTACAAATTTTATATTTACCTTTAGTGGGAATTTCTGTGGACAAAAATCAAAACATGTCTGAAACTAAGTTACTTTGGTTAGAGTGTGAAACATCTTTTTTTTATGCTAACACAACTATAGCCACTGGGTTATTTTACTACAAGACAAGTCACTTGAAAACAAAGCCAAACAAAAGCCACCAGGTATTCCTACCTGGGTTTAGATTAATGTTTCAAATTAATACCAAGGGATTATGATTTCTGGAATTTATTAAGCATGACTGCTACCAAAATGTAGCAACAGTCTGAAACCCAGAGCTCTGTGCCATTTCTAAATTTTAACTCAGCTATGAGTTCATTGCACTTTCCTAATAATGTTATAGTTTGGCACTGGCTTTGAATAGTCCCTTTATTTTTCTTTTGTTTTATAGAGGCAACTGTGTAGCACTCTTTTGATGTAAATTCAAATAGCTGGCTTTCTGTGTTTCTGTGACAGCTGTATGTACATGTGAATGCTGTTAATGCTGTCAATGCCAATGCCACAAAGTTTTCTTAAGGTAGCAAAGCATAGGATTTTTAAATTTTTTTTTGTTTGTTTTGTTTTGGTTTTTTTTTTTAGCATCTGCTGGAAATACTTGAGCGTGCTTGTGAAAGGAAAAATGGAGAATTTATGTTACCTGTGTTACATTTTGGAAAAGCATTAGAAATTCCTGGCTATAGGGTGTACAGAAAATTTCTCCTTTACCATATTTTTTGCCTCCAAATCACAGTGCTTAAGGTTTCCTTTAATCTTGTTTCATGTGAATTTAAAATGCAAAATAATCTTGCTGCAAACAAGCCTTTAATGACTCCTCTCCAAGACTCAATTTTTTAAAAGCTGCTATTTGTATCCTTCTCTTCTCAACATCATTGCTTCAACTCCAAATCTGTGTTTCCTGCTAAGTCCTCCTGTATAAACAGTCTCCAGTGGTCCTCTTGCTTTGAGGAGACTGTAATACCATCCTTGCTGACATATGGCTTATTTCACAGCTAAATGGCTGATTATTAACATAAGAGTTCCATGCTAACTATGACTTCTACCAATGGATTTCCAAAATCATCATGGTTTTATGAAAAAGAAAATGGGAAAGACAGGAATACTTTATAGGCTCAAAATGACTAGCTAATGTCTAGTTGCCATACATGTTAGTGCACATATTTTTGCAACCAACTTGAAATTATTAGATGCTTTTAATAACAACTGTCAATATACAAAAGCTGAAACATCCTAATGGACAGAGTTAAAATGTTTTCTTCCTTGTTTTGGGCAAATTGAAATGAATGAAAAAGAAGCAGAGAAAGAGTATTTTATATCTGAGAGAAAATAGGAGACTCCCTTATTAGATGATTTTAAAATGCTGGCAAAGGTCTTGTGACTAATCTAATTTCTATGAAAAACATTAGGACCAACTCTATTAGAGCTAATAGCTTAACCTTCCCCTGCCTTCATTCCTTATTGTCTGAGAGTGCTTTAGATTGTGTGCTGTGAGGGAGCAGCCCAAGTGCTGATTCATTGAGTGAGCTTTGGCATCAGCCTCTTGACTGCTCTTAGGCCTTGCACATGAGCACTGCAAGAGAATAAAAGGCTGTGTTTGGCAGTCAACACTCCTTTAAGCCATGCAATTCAAATCAATGGCCAGTACATCTGGGTAAAGCATCTGAGTAGTTGGACTGGGGAGGATTGAAGTGGCAACACTGAGCTCAGGTGCTCCAATAAGAAAAGCATGGCATTGAAGAGCGAGCCCCCCATATTTTTGCTTTAATTCAATCTCAAATTTGCTGGAGGTTTGAAAGAAAATTGAAATTCCTTTTAAAGAAGCTCATTTAGATCTACCTCACAACTCTCAAGTGTTGGCAATGGCTCCAAAACCTACATGATTTTCATGTCCACTGGAAATATATTTCTTTATTTAGCCTTTATTATTTCTAGAATAAATTAAAATAATTTATATAAATTATCAATATTATTTATAATTAATTTTTTGCTGAAACTGCTGTTCTTGCTCAATGTTATGGGAAATTAAATGCATATTTGGTATTTAAGACTGAATTTGTATATGAATCCTTACCACTATTTTGAAAGAGGTGTGAACAAATCCTGAATGAGAAATTTCAGCTTGCCAAACCAGAACCCCCAAAAACCAAAGAAACAAAAAAACCCCCACAAAACAATAAAAAATAAATACACAATTATTAGGTACTATGACTTTAGGGTGGAGCTCACAGCATAATTCCTGGGTTAAGACAGATCCTGGCTGGTTGGTACAGCTCTCCAACCCAGGGTAAAGCATTTCAGAGACTCGCTTGTGCACGTGAGTCAGTTTAGCTTTAAACTGAAAAAATCTAGCCTTGCTTGTCTGCTTAGGTTAATTAGCCCAAATTAGAGATAATTAGTGAGCTAGCTCAGGTGGAACAATATCCTGCTGCAACTATCTAGTTTCTGGTTCTGAACCTGGTTTCCCCTGAGGCAACTCAGTGCTCTCTGCTGAGCTGCGTGGTGCGAGCTTGCCCTAAATAACTGGTCCAGGTTCAGCTGAGTACAGCTCAGAGCCAGGAATAGAACTGCCATCAATTGACTTCATGACCTGCCTGAAACCATGCTATTGTTGGTTTTCTCAGAGTTCTTGATTTTATTTTTAAAAAGTCTTCAATTTTTCAGCTGAGCAGCTTGAGGCATAAAGAGGTCAGTTAATGGCACTACTGGGAGTAGCACCTGGTATCCTTTGGAGACTATTCCCAGCTCTTTGGCTCTAAGCAGCAGAACATTCAACCTCCTTTAGACTTACTCCAGAAATGATCTATAAATACAACAGCACCAGGTTTGTTTCGAGCCCACACATAAGGGGTTTATTTGAAGGTACCCTCAGGCAGCCTTTTCAGTTATGAAATAAGTTCTGAAGCTGCTCTGCTGAGATTTTTTAGATAGTCTCCAGGTTATACAGTAAGCACTACATAATTTCAGTTGCCGTTTAAGATTCCAGAATGTGGCAGTTGCCCAGATCTGTAAGATAACAAGCTGGCATTCTTCTTCCCACGTATTTATGCATTCTGCCAATTGCAGCTCCTTCTCCCCTCTTTTTGTAAAAATTTCTCCTCTTTCCTCCCTGCACCCTGTTGGGAAAAGGAGAGCTGACAGAAGGCAGGGAAGGTTAGTGTGAGCTCCATTACAACCAGTGCCTGTTGATGCTTGCTGTTAAATGAAGCGTGAAGCGGATTGTTTAATGGCCCTTTTATTTTATTTTTTTTTCTTTTCTCATAATGGATTAGCTTTTTTCTTTTATGATAAAAGAGTGATTCACATACACATCACCTGTCAGTTCCAGACACTCAGCTTTATATATTCTGCTTCTGATCTCAATTGGACAAGTGAGGTTTATTTACAAGTAAGGGTTAACAGACTGCATAGCAAACAAGATTTCATAATTGTTTTCTGTTTTTTGCTGGGTCCAAGGTAGCTGAAGGCTAAAGCTGTGTGTTTATCTACATTACCTGATGCAGTGGTTTAGTAATCTTTTCACTGGTGCACTCAAGAAAAGTCTGGACTTATTCATCTTGAAAAATAATAGGAAAGAAGCTAATGGCCAAATATATCATGCATTAAGTACCAGGTAAATTCTCAAATCTACATTGTGGATGAGATGTTGCCATACTATATCTGGATAGAAATTTATTCAGTTTAAGGATATTTTTGGATTTAGGCCTATGCATAAATCAGCTAAAAAGTCATACAGTTCCCTGTTTTTGCTATGAGATATCTATGTCCCCTAAACTCCATATTTTATACTGAAGTTCTCCTTCTGGATGTCCCACAACACTGGAAAAGCAGACAACACAATCACTCAAGTGAATATTACTGGAAGATAACATGCATAGTATGAATAATTAATAGAGGAGGAAGAAATGGTCTGGACAAATAAAGAATTTACCCAAGATCACTTTTAAACAAGCCTAATAAGTATTAAATGGAAGAATAATGAAAAATGTGAAGTTTTGTGGAAAAGAAAGCAAATATTAAACAGGTTTGTTGTAGGTAGATGGTACTAATCTAGCTAGGTGTTTTCATTTACAAAAGAATTGATACTTTTAGACAAGGGAAACAGAGGGCTTTATCTACCTATAAAAAGGTAAAGCCAATACTGTGGTATCAGCCAAAAAATTGGATTAGTACTAAAATTGGAATGTAAACCTGAGACTGGTTGAAAAGAATGACACCAAGTTCCCATTATGAAAAAACCTGAAGAAATTTATGACTGAAATTTCTCAAGTCTCAATCCTGGAACCATTACTTAATACTTCCACTAATTTTCTTTTTATGCTGAAGTCATTAATTCTTACAAATAGTGTTGAACACATGAAGTTAGTAATCATCATCAAATCAGAGGTGTGCTGGGATATCTTGTTGAAAGATATTGAAAGAATCAATGTAATTGAAATGGGATAAAATATCCGAATACAGAAAGCAGTCTCTGTGCTGAAGGACTAAAATAAATTTTTGTTCAGGGTGATCAGTGGACTGGAGGACATAGTTTACAATAGCAAATAAGAAGATCTTGGCTTAAAATCACAGAATGGAGGCTGAGAAGGGACAATTGCTCTCTAAATGCACCAGAGGGGAATAAACAGCAGGGAGGGAGGAGAACTAATTAATCTAAAGGACATTGCTGGCACAAAAAACAAAGGTTCATTATAAAATTTAAGTCAGAAATTAAAGGAACTATCAGAGGAATGTCCTTCTGATAGAAGTAATGGAATCAACTTCATTGAAGTAGAATCTACTTAGTTGATAACAGTAATTCTCTGATAGGATTGTCTGCAATAGGAAGCAGCTAGACTATGTGAGTCAGAGAGTTTTATGCCCAACCTCATCCTCAGCAAGGATTGATACTTCTGTCTAGAAGTTCACAGTAGGGAGAACATAATGGTCAACCATCACCAGGTGTAACCTGTCTATACAATAAAAAGCTCTTTTAATGTGGTGATAAATTTCACATTCATGGATTCCCCTGGAGGCAGGATGGGATCAAGGCAGAATATTACCTTGAAATAAATAATAAAAAAAGGAACTAAATTTTAATTTGATTCAAAAACCCTCATAAAGTCAGTCAGTTATGGGTATAATGCCCATATTTGAGAATAAACACAAATTATATCAGAGGACCTATAATAGTGTAAGTCAATCTTGCACTTTATAAAATTACTTTTTCTTATTGAGGAAAAATGTATCATGTCTAGGATTCTATTCATTATGTTCTACTTATCCTTCATCCTTTTCCTTATTTGCTCACCTCCCCCTCCTAATCTCAAACACTCTGATAAAAAAAGTTGGCTCTGATCTTCTATGGATGGGCTGAGGCCATTAAAACATTTTAAAAAATTTTTTCTTAGTGCATTGAAAAGTCAGAATAAATAGAAATCACAAAAATAACTGTGATTTTATGTGTCTTTGCCTATTCAGTACCTGGAATCCTGGTGTATCAGGTTGCTTCCATTCTAAAATAATAACCCCTTTTTTCACCTTGGATGAAGCAGGTTTTTTTTTCTGTAGAAATTAGTGATATTATGCCACTTAAAAGTGGCAGAAAAATCAGAACCAGTATCCATAATTGCTGCTGAACAACATTTATTTTATGGCTAAGCAAGGATTTCGGTTTTCAATATTGTCAATCTGACAATTTCTGCAAGTCATACATTGACCTTTTCTGTAGAAGTTTAATAATTTATTTCCTCTTTTTAATGTAAAAATGTCCAGCCTTTGTCATCAGTTTGATTCAATGTTTAAAAAAGAAAAGCAAAGAAAAAGTGTTGATCTGTCTGTCATTACACATGCATTGACCCCTTGGTGCTCTCTTGATCTTTATGAGCTGGCAAAATAAAAAATCAGAACTGTGGTGCTGCACAAATACTGGTAAATGCAAGACATTTAAGATTTTTTTTACTTTCACCCTTCTACTTTCATTCCTCTACCATTCATGTAGTCTGGACTGATGCTGTTTATATGACTACCATTACCTTATTTTTTTGTGTTATATTATTTACTGAAAGTAGTGATCTAGATTGTTAAATGTACCAAAGCATTCTATTATTTCATGACAAACATAATAAAACTATCTGTTTACGTACATTTTTTAAAAGGTACACATATGTAAAAGTCATAACTAAAAATAATTTAAGGGCTTTAAAAATATTTCAAGTTTTCCATATGTTTTAAGAAATCTTAGCCTGGGGATTCCAAAGATTTAATTCATCATCTCCTCCTTAGACATAAAAGGGGAATAATGATGGGAGAAGAAAAATCTGAACCTGTTGTTGCCGTGTAGAACAAACTCTTAATTAACAACACAGTATTAACTGAGCTACGTGTCTTATCTTTCAGGGGATTTATATTAGTATCTTCAAAGGAAAAACATGCAAAATTTCACTGTTCTGCCTAGTTTTTATTCTTGCTTACACTCCATACTTTCCCAACTATGTGCAGTAATTCTCAGAGACAACATTCTGATCTCAGAGGTTTCACTGTGAATGGGAGATGCAGACATTACCTTCAAAGGGTGTTAACGTACTACTTGAAAGGCCATGAATTAAAAAAGACAAAAATAAGATGGTAGCTAGAGGATTACAAACCCAAAAATCTGAATTTATCACAAGAGCTGAATAGAAAGAAAAAAGTCCCAAATTATTTTACAAAAAAAAATATTTTTATATATTATCAATCATATAAAGTGAAAACATTTTTTTAAATGGATCTACTGCAATTTTTCATAGTTGTTCTCAATACCTTACTAAATAATTTTTGAAGACAGCCTTTAGTAAAACTCAATCTTAACACTGGACAAAAACCTACACTCCAAATGATACTTATCTGCAGAAAAAATCCAAGTGTCTAACAGCTGAGAATTTTTTGTGCTGGTAGAATAAGCAATTAACTGTTCTCTCCTATACAAGGTCACTGTCTACATTTCAGCAGATTGTGTTTATAATTGAAATATAAAAAAATATAGTACACCACATAAGAGGAATTAATTTTTAGTGCTATCCAACCAATAGTGTAATTAAAATGCATTTGATAAATGAATGCAGCATCTTATGAAATGAAAGAGTTGTGCATCATGGGATTTTTTGAGTGAATAAGTTTGTAAAAAAGTAAACATAAACTACAGAGCAAATTCTCACCTTGAGCTGTAGAGACACGTGCTCTGCACCATCAAGCCTAATAGTTACACTGGCAGAAACTGTGCCCTTATATCAGCAGGGAATACTTCTGGGCTCAGTCAAGATGAAGACTGAGCAGAATGCTTTTTGCTGGAATGTGAGAAGAGTCAACAGCTCTAGGGAAGGATTTGGAGCAATGCTTAAAAACACTTAATGATCTAGTATACTAACAGTATATACATGAAAGTTGTAATTGTACTGACATAATAAACATGTGATACATAAATATTGAGAACACTCTGTTCAGGAACTCTCGAGAACGTGTGCTGATTTTTAAATAAAAGATGGTAAAACGTGAAAGAATGCTGTTTTCAAACTGTTTATTAATGCAGCTGTTTAAGCTGATCAACTCCATATTAAAGCCCAGTAAAAGCTGAGGGTTTGTTGTTGCTATAGCTGTTCCAAAATATTAGGAATACAACAAAACTGACTTTTGGAGACAAATATTTTTTGGTTGTATTTTGGTTAATTTTTTGTTTGTTTGTTCTTCATTGACACAAGAGCAATCTGAGGCTTCCAGGTGCAGGAAATAACTGTTTTGGGCAGAATGCTTGGCAGGTATTTGGGATACTCCAGATTATTGAGAAAGATGAGAATATATTCCTAGTGCCAAACTTTTTTAAATGCACATAAGTGTATTATGGATGAAAGTAAAAAGTCCAGTTCCTTAAACACAAGAAGACTCAAACATTAAGATGTTAGTCCCAGCTTTTCCTCATTTCAAGTCATTTAGCTGAATGATCTCTGAATATATAAATGGATGGAAATTTTAGCTGAGGAATCTTCCAGAAGAGTGAAGGCTGGTAGAACCTCATGCTTGTTTCATTAAGGAAAGGGGTAATATTTCCTAATCTTTTAACAGGGCAGAAAGAGTGCATAATTGCCTCTTAGACTTCACAAAGGTTTTTACAGAAAGCCATGAGAGTAGAAATTTAGAGGCATATGGTTTTGCATGACCTATTATTTGGTAGTGAGAAGCCACAGTAATGGCTCCTGTGAGGAGCTGCTGGAAATTTCACCATGTCTGGCAGAGCCAATCCCTGATGGCTCTGAAGATGGACAGGCTGCTGGCCAAAACTGGGCCACTGAGAAATGTTGGTAACACCTCTGTGATAAGAGATTAAGAAGAAATAAAAAGAAAATTTGTGGCAGAGTTTTAATTGTGACTGAAGATGAGGGGAATGAAAATATACGAGCAGAACAATTCTGCACACACAAAGTCAGTGTAGAGGAGGGTAGGAGGTGCTCCAGGCACCAGAGCTGAGATTGCTCTGCAGGCTGTGGTGAGACCATGGGGAAGCATCTGTGCCCCTGCAGCCCATGGGGATCCATGGGGATGCAGAGATCCACCCACAGCCTGTGGGATCCATGGGGATGCAGAGATCCACCCACAGCCTGTGGGATCCATGGGGTGCAGAGATCCACCCACAGCCTGTGGGATCCATGGGGATGCAGAGATCTACCCACAGCCCATGGGATCCATGGGTGCAGAGATCCACCCACAGCCCATGGGGATCCATGGGTGCAGAGATCCACCCACAGCTCAGGGGATCCATGAGGATGCAGAGATCCACCCACAGCCCATGGGGATCCATGGGGATGCAGAGATCCACCCACAGCCCATGGGGATCCATGGAGATGCAGAGATCCACCCACAGCCCATGGGGATCCATGGGGATGCAGAGATCCATCCACAGCCCATGGGGATCCACCCACAGCCATGGAGGAGCCCCACACAGGGGCAGGTGGTGCTGGAAGAGGCTGTGAGCCTGTGGAGGGCCCATGGAAGAGCAGCCCATGCTGGAGCAGCCTGTCCCTAAAGGATGCAGCCCGTGGGAGGGTGACCCTTGCTGCAGCATTGCAGGGGTGCTGCTGCCTGGGATGAACTCACTGCTGCAGTTTGCAGGGAGGGGTTGCACATGGGATGGACTCATGTTAGACAAGTTCATGGAGAGCTGTCTCCTGGGGGAGGGACCCCAGGGTGCAGAAGGGGAATGATTCCTCTCCCTGAGCAGCAGGAGAAACAAAGTGTGGTGAACTGGTCACAACCCCCATTCCCATCTCCCTGTCTCTGGGGTAGGCAGGAGAGCTGGGAAGGAGGGAGGGGTGGGAGAAGGTGTTTTTAAGTGCTTATTTTACTTCTCCTTATCTTCCCCTGATTTTGTTAGTAATAAATTCACTTTATATCTCTAAGCTGAGCCTGTTTAGCCCTTGATGGTAACTGATGAGTGTTTTCTCCCTGGTCCTTATCTCAGCTCATGAGCCCTTTGTTAAATTTTCTCCCCTCTGTCCAGCTGCAGCAGTGAGTGAATGAGGGGCTTTTGTGGGTATCTGGTGTCCAGCCAGTGTCAAATCACTACAAGAAGACTTGATTTTAAATAAAAGAAACAGGCCTTAGCCATTACAACCTGGGAATGAGATAGACTGGCATAATTAGCCATCCTAGGCAGCTTACACCAGCAGAAGCCTGGACCTTGAGCACAGAAGCCAGTAACATAACTCCAAATAAAAAGATATATTGCAGCAGTGCAATCAGGAGACAGGAACTCCACAGTGAATTCTGAACATAAGTCCCTCTGTAATGTTGCATAAAAAATTGTATTTCTCTGGACAAAACAGAAAAAAAAATTGATACAAAAGGTAAAGATTATTTTCATACAGGTAAAGATTATTAAAGTATGTTCTTCAAACTTGTAAAGATTTACAAATTTAGTAAAAGGAATTTTCATGTACTTTCCATTATTCTAATTCTTCATATTTTGCCTAAGTCAATAATATTGCTTAAGAAGGATAGAAGTCAAGGATTTTGAGCTTGATTTTATGACTATTTAGCTATATGTATGCCTGTTTAAAATGCAAATGCAATTGCATGCCTGGTTTCTACATGTAGGCAATTACCTTAACAGATATAGAGACAGCATAATTGTATCTGCAAGTGTGCATAATTCACTGTGTCTGTGTATACAGTTATCTGATTTGCCCATGTAACTGCAATAATTGCACATGCATATACTGCTATGTCTTAATTACCTGAGAAATTTAGCCTGATGTGGGCTTTGTGGCTCCCTTTGATTTTATTATCTAATGAAAACAAGCAGTGTGTAAAACAATGAATATGTGATAAAAGTATCTTGCATTGGTAAATACTAATCTTTGGCATATTATTGTATTTTCCATGTTCTAAACATAATACTTAACTTGAGACCATTGTTAAAAATGTTAGGCATAAATAATTGCAGACTTTGCTTGTTCTGTAAATTGGACAATCTATTGCACAAAGCAATCCATTATCCTGGGCAGATGTTTGCTAAGGCACTCCTGCACAATATGTAGGCTTAAAAGCATAAACAATGACAACTGAATTTCCAAAACCTTGTTTCCCTACTAAAGAAACTGCAATTACAATTTTCACCAATGTCTTTTTGTTATTGATTTTAATTAAAAAAAATTCAAAAGCGAGGAAGAAAGCATAAGCAATTTTCAATTGATTTGCAGTGGTATATTGTCAGGTGGAAGTTTTTTGAGATTAATTTTTTTTCCCTGTGTGCAGCCCATAATTGTAATTAAGAATCTGGTAAATATTTTGTTCTGGTAAACAAAAAGTTTGAAATTATATCTATCATATCATTGTTTCTTTGCACATTTTGCAGAGACACTGAATGCATTTCTAGCATGATATATTTTGCAAAAATTGCTATTTTTTTCTGCGTGTTCCTCTTCTTTTAGAAAAATCTGATATTTAATTCAAATATTGCAAACTCCTTCAAATGTAAACTGGATCAAGTGAATTACACTGTGAAACTTTGTATGTTTTATATTGCTTAGAAATTGTGGCTAAAGGATTACTGGCTACTTTGCTAAGTACTTAATCCACTGTTTTGCAATATAATTATTCTTACCTTTAGTTTGGTATGTATTATTCATTTACTTCTTCTAAATAATTTTTAAAAGAAAATTCCCAGTATTGGGTGTGAGAAAACACTTGTCTGCAAAGTCCTGATATATTTATTTGAAATTCTTCCCATGGTCTCTCCTTCTTTTGATATTACTGGTAATATAAGGGAATACAAATAAAAAAACTTTCTGGAAAATAGCTTTGTTATGAAACTTCAGAACATCTTTAAGGTGGAAAAAACCTAAATGAATGGAAAACTAATACTACAGATAGAGAGGGAAAAAAAGCTATATTTGATTCTGCTGGTATATTAACATATGAAAGAATGTGTTCAGTAGTTCTTTCCAGGGTCTTATTTCATCTGTCATACAGAAGATAAAAATCTACTGTCAGGCAGAGACTAGTGAAAATATATTACTGGGTTGTGACTATGCATTTTTCTTGGTAAATATTTTTCTGTTCACTCATTCCACTAGAAGGGCAGTGCAGAAATTCCTTGCATTACATATTCCAGATGAATTCCATGAAGTATTTAAATCCTATGAAAGCAGTTATTGTAAACCTTTCCTTTATTGTCACACTTAAAGCTACCAAATAAGACCATGAAGGAAGTTATCCAAAACATTTCTGAAATTATTAGCATTCCTTTATTGCATTAAACCTAACCTACAGAGAAAGAGATATGAATTACTTTATCACATCCATTAAATATTTGAGTGTCTCATCAGATTGATATTGGAGGAAAAATTAAAGTGAATCTCGAAATCATGCTTGTGGATTTTAAGTGCTAAAAAACCACTTTAGCTACATCTACTCTAACTGCTGGCCTGTGGAAGTTTGATTATAATTTTCCTCAAAATCCATATTCAGTTCACAAGTTTAGTTTGGTTGCTATTCAGTTGCATCTATGTTTTATGTACATAAATTTTATGCCTATTTGGCAAAACCAAGCATATGCTTGACTAATTTCCCATGTAAAGATGAAAATTTGAAGGAAACAAATTCAATGTCTGCATTTGCAGCTGTAAAACTCTTTATGCAGCTAGGGGATTGAATTTGTAGTGTCACCTTAGACTGATTTGAGGTATTTCCAGGGAAGGCATGTTTAGATTTTGGTGTGTACCTGCAACTGGGAATCTGAAGGGTTATGTAATTTTGTACAATCATAGGATAAAGGTGGCTCTGTCTGACAAACCAGTTAATCAATTATTCATTCTTCATTTAAAAATATCTTCAACAAAATGAAGCCAACTCTCCGAGTCTGATAGATGGGCAAATGGTTTTAATTCAAGTATACTCTCCATATATATTTACTCAGTTTCCGCTTTGCAAAGATGAAATTTTCCTATTTTCATCTAAAATATTTTCATAGGTACTAACCTTTCAGATTTTAAAAAAATCCTTCAGTATTTAATCTGTGCAATTTGTTTTCAAGCATTTTAAATATTTCAAATATCCAAAAACATTACTGAAGTTTCAAGGTAAGAAGTTGGCTGCAAGTATTTCAAAGCAAATTGGAAAACATAAAAGAAATGAAATAACATCCCTGGTTCTTCAGCTCAAGACTTGACACCTCTTTGAGAGATAAGTGTTAGGTAGAACAGAAATTGTTGAAAACTGTACAAGAACAAAGAGTTGTAATTCAAAGATATGTGTCATGCAAGACATCTAATGGGGCCTTCTGGCCTTGAAAATATGAATCCACGAGTATAAATCTCTGAAACATAAAATGAAATGTTATCAAGATTTTGTCAGGCAAAATATTTTGTCACTTTTCACAATGTCAGCTGCAGCATTTTACTAGAATATAATTCTCAAGAAGATGCCACTTTATTTGCTGAAAGAAGTTTTCATTTTAGCTGGTTAATGAAGCATTGTGTTTAGAAGAGCTTCTTTTTCAGTAAGCTGTCAATCTGCTTTGCTTAAAGGGTTATAAAAGCATTTATCCATTGTGTGAATTCACGCTTCCAGGTATTTGCAAAATCTGTTTTTCTCATCACCATCTAGGAGAAAAAAGAGGAAGGGAAGGAAAGACCTTAGGGATGTCACAGACACTCTGCGATGCTCTTATTTGAAGTGTGAATGGACCTTGGCATGCCCTGGCCCTTCTCCTGTATCTTATTTGCCTTTTTGACAGTATGAGAGAGACAATAATGCCAGAAATCTCCTCTGTCAGTGCACATTACCAGGCTGAATTCTTACTGGAACAATGTGGAGAGGTGTAATTACATTTTGGAAAGAGCTCAGTTAGACTACCGTTTAAACTAAGTAGTACACCTGAAAAAGATAATGTGGCTAGTTGGGGCACAACTATAATAATAACGCATAAATGCAACATATGTAAGGTCTCATATTTAATACCATAAGGCCTTTGAAGTCTAAGAACCATCAAGTAAGAGTTTGCTGTAGAGCCTGTCCAAAATATCTTGTACTTCATGCCAAGATTTATATTTCCAGACATATGTTCCTCTAGTTCAGCCCTCTTGATCACCTTTTCCCATCTGGTGGGTTCTGCACTGGGAAGTGTCAGTCATTTGTTTTTGTGCTTCTGAGTCCTATCTGAAGTCTTGCATTTCCTCCTGCAGTGGTATCAGTGGTAGGTGGCATTGAACCTTCCAGTTCCAGAGGCGAGCAGAGCCACTTCCCCCAGCTCCTCCTTGGACACCTGATGGTGAGAAGGGAGCTGGTCATCCCTTCTTGAGGAAGGGCTTGGAAACTCATGTTCAAAAAAGGCCAGTTAATATGTGAGCAGAACTCCAGTAAAAAGGCAGAATTTTACTGTTCATACTCTCTAATAGTTTTTCTGACCAACCTGACCCTCTGCTCTTTGTGCTAGCTGTGATGGTCCTGTTCCCAGCTTGTGTCCCTCCCCAGCCTTCATGGTGTGTGCTGTACAGTCTCTGCTGGGTGGATTCCAGGACCAGAGCCACAAACCCAAATCCAGACATGGCAAGACTTCAGACCTTGAGCCATTGTGCAGCTCAAAATCTTTCTGAGGCTAATTTTGACACCATTTGACTGGTATTTTAATTTTTACCAGTTAAATTGGTTTCTAGACCACTAGTGTTGAAGGCTTTGGCTTTAAAATACAGCTGTTTCAAACCACACTTTTGTGTATTTGTACTGCATAAAGTAGACCATACTTAAATTTTTAAATATGACACACATATTGCTTTATAGAAGTACTGTCCTTTTAGGGAAATCTCAAACATTAGGAAAAAAATAGTATTGGGAAGGGCATGACAGAGATAGATACATATGTGTACAAATTCCCTCCGCTCACCGCCAACTAAGGCGAAAGAAGTGCGCTCCAGAAAACCATATAGGAAAACCCTGCTAATATTTGAAACTCTAGAGTTTTATTCATGAAAAAAAGGAAGCTATGATGTCATTCCTTTTAAGAATAATATGCAGAGGTCTTCTAAATCAGAGAATATAGTGAAAATATAAGCCTGATATTGGACCTTTCTTTTGTCTACCAACAACCTCTGATCTCCAACATAAGAGGCTGCAGATGTTTCTTTTTACTGAAAATTGATCTAAGACCTGTACCTTGTTAAGAATAACACTGAAAACAATATTAAAAATAGCAGTTCAGTTAACACAGGACAATAGATTTTTTGTGGTTGAGTGATGGCATGTAAAAGCCCCCAGGCACTGAGAGCAGGCATTTTTATATTTTAAATCAAGAGGGAAACACTAGATCATGCATTTTACCTTGATATGTTAGATGGAGAGTTTTCACCCAGTAGGGCATGCTCTGGGCTGAATCAGGGACGATGCTGATCTATAACTTGGTTTTTTTGAGTTGAAATTTCCATCCAGACATATAAACAGTTATGGAACAAACCTTTTCTCTTGATAGTTTTCTTCATTAACTAAATCCTGACAGTGCTCATAATTTCTCACTTGAATTTGCCTGGTTTCAGTTTTTTGCCACTGGATTGGAAACTCTTAAGAGAAATTCTGCACAAGAAGGTTTTATACAATGCATTCAAATTCCCTTTCTGTATGCATTTTTAGAAAGTAAATAGGACTTGTTACAGTCTCTTGCAGAAACATTTCCTCCACCTTTAAATATGTTTATGGCTTGTTTTCTGAATGATTTAATAATGTCATTTAAAAAAAATAGCTAACTAGAAATGCTAGCCTTAACTGACTGTGCAGTGTTACAAGTATGTTTTTTTTTTTTTTTTTTGCCATTGCAGAAAACTGTTATGCAAACCACTGTAAAGTGAATGTGAATGTCAAATTGCTCATCCAGCACTTCCCAGCTGAATCTCAGCTTTCCAGGATATAGTCCATCATTCTGTAAGTATTTGCATTTTTCTAGATGTTTTTTCTTTGTGTTTAGTGGTGTTTAAATGAATTATATGAATTTACTAAGCAATATAGGAATTCTTTATGTGATTGTCTTGGTCCACTAATTATCCATTCTATCCAAATGACTTTGCAAAATAGACTAGAATCAATACTGTGTTTAATTCCTGATCAATGGCAGAGGTGCTGAATAACACAGAGTACTGATCAGCATTAAATGGAGTTCCCACACTGAAATATACCTATAGCCAATTCATAATCTATTCAATGCACATCTTGCTTATTTTGTATAGAGCTTTTTTAAAAGAAAAAGTGTTGTGTCATGCAGCATAAAGGTAAAGCCCAATGCTCCTGACAACTTATGTTATGCAATTCAGAGGCAGATGGAAATTTTAAAAAACCTAATGGAAAAAACCTTTGTCAGGCACTCTGCTTCCCAATGAACAACTCAGAAATCATGCTGGTTTGACAAGACATACTTTTGAAATAAGCATTCTGACTGGCCTTAAGTAAATCCTTATCTTTCCTTATTTTTTATTTGATTCTTAGGTCAGATTTTCCAATTAGTCTTTTAGAATATAATAAAATATCTTAAATTAAAATTAGGAACCCTAAATTAGGAGTGGATTCATGTTTACTTTCTGGAATGCTTGCTACACTTTTTGATCCCATACTCAGTCAGACCATACTGGCTCCACCCCAGGCTTCCCAGAGCACAGCCTCAGATGTTCAGACACTTAAAACAATCATGGTGCAATAACTAAATAACAAAATAACTGCTTGGGCTGCGTGATTTTGAGGAAGGTCCCTGAACAAAGCCCCATGGGCTTTTATACCCTTACAGGCCAAGGCTGACAAAGTCTGGGCTCAGGCTTAGGCTCCTGCCCCCCAAAGCTCAGCCTGCAGCTCTCCCTGCAGCTGCACACAGAGGTTCCACACCAAGCACCATCGTGCAGTGTTAATTCTGAGTGCAAGCAATGTGGCAGCATTGCATAAATGTGGCTTAAAATGCTTACAATAACTCAAGATCTGATATTAACTTTCTAAATTTCTGTATAGCTGTAAAAATTTCTTAGTTTGACTAGTTATTCATGTTTGTCTAAAAACTACCCCAAGATATATAACTTGTGTGGCCAGTGGACATATGCATGTATAATTTCTGCTGTTTTCTGCCTATTATTGCTAGTTCAAAATGTAAAACTCCAGGATCAGAATTTATATTGGATCATATCCAAGTTATCCATCCCTACTTCAAATCATCCCAATTTTATATAATGCATTTGCCAATTAGATGGCTTTTTGAATTTTTTTCAGATTTCAATAATGTAATCTTGTCCAGAAGATGCCATACTAATTACATGTAATCAGATTACACATATATGCATGGCAAAACAGGTTTTTATTCCCTTCTAACATAACCCAAGAGATAAGGAATTAATCTAATAGGTGGTTGAACCTAAAAAGCCACTTTCTTGCTGCCAGTTTATAATATTCTAATTACCCTGCTAACTGCTGGGATTTTTTTACTTCTCTTTTGCTCAAAACACTTTGTGTGAATGAACATAAATACATATTTTCCTTTATTTTGCCAGGGTTAATCACATAATTCTTCACAGTGATGTTAACTAATGTCAGAATGATTTATTATAACTATTCTTCTTCCTCTCTGTCTTAATTTTTATGTATTACTATTATGATATCCTTTTCCATAATAAAATGTCTTTGTCTTACTCTATATGAATTTAGCCACCTTCTTTCAGTCTCTCTGTAAATATTGAAAATAAAACTAGATGTTTGAAACAATTTTTAAACTATGCATATTGCATATATTTCTGCAGAAGATAGAGCGACTTCAGTAATAACAGGCAGAGACACATGTATCATGAGCAAATTTTAGTGGCATAATTTTCTACTTCATCATATGTCTTTTCTCTTCAGTTGAGGTAATTTAATGTCCATTTTCTTCCTATTGTTTGTCAACCTGTTTGTTTGTGGGATATCTCAGCATGTTGCCAAAACAATTGTTTTATTTCCATGCATGTATAGAAACCTGATGAGATTGTGAAACTACCATATAAACAGAAGGACAAGTGTCTGAGATGTATGATCACAAATAAGTAAGGGTCTATTTTTTCTGTATTTTCTATGCTGCTTTATTACAAGACTGAGCCTAATTTGAACCATCTTTAGGCTTACTAATAATTAATTATAATGCTGTTCATTTGAAGAAACAGAAAGCAACTAAATTTCATAGTGGGCCCTATCGAGACACATGGTGGCTTAATTTCTCTCCCCACCCCTCTTCCAACCTCTGATGAGAGTATGGCATCTGTGGGTTCAAAAGTGCCATATGTAAATGACCAAATTCCTCTGCAGAAGTAGCTAGACGTGGTGGTTGCTGTTTAAAGGTCTGGCTGACACTATGATGACATATATGTGACAGCTCTGTTGATTTCAAGGCCATTTGAAGTCAATAGGAATACTCACAATGTGAAGAGACAAAATGCAAATTCTTCCTCCGTCACAAAGTAATTTCACACAAAGAAAGAGCTGCACTGTCAAATGGCAAATACAAACTCTAAAATGCTAGTGTTCTAGAAAGAGTATCTGAAACCAGAAAATATTCATTCAGTGCAGCTGATCATTGTTTGAATAATTTTTCTAAGTGAAAAGTATTTCTACCAATGGTCTGTATGGAAATCCCAAGCAGAAATGTTAAACATTGTGCATAATTATCATGTGAATTATGTGAATGAATTTATTTTTCTGTTATTGTGCATTTCCTAGTTAGATGTTTGTAAGGCAATATCATACTCTTCCTAGATCAAGTGGGACATTGGGTCAGTTTTACCTGTTGGCCTAACAAAGGTCTACACCTGTCTAGAGAAACAGTGCTGCAGGTTGTCCTGTGCCTGAACTGAAATCAATTAGGCATTAATATATTTTGAGACAAAATATATTATAAAGACAAAAGCACTTGCTGCAAAATCACACTTGCTCAAAGAGAGTGATAACAGTGAACATTAATCCAGCAGTTTACCAGCAACTTGAGCATGTATTTTTGTCTGTGTGTTGGTGTTATGGATTGGAGAAGGGGTTTGCAGATCTTGCCATTTGCACAGTCATAATCACTTGGACTTTAACATCAGAAGTGACCAATTCATGTAGTCAGTGCTGCCCACACAAACCCATAGTATTTCCTCTGAATCCCTCTTCAAGAATAATAGTGATAGATTATCTAGAGAATACCTTTTGGAATCACAGAAAATCTGGATACTTAAAATTCTAATAGAAAAGAATGCACAGATCCACAGATGAATTCTTAATTTCAAATATTTTTTGTCTTCTTGCTTGCATTTTACCTAAGCTTCACTTCACCAAGATCTTGTTTTGTTGCTATTCAGTCCTACAGTGGACTTCACTGGCTGGAGGCTTGTGCTGCACCTCCACACTAGGTTGCTGTAACTCATTTTTATCTCACTACTTTTATTTCTTCTTGACCAGCAATGTTTCAGGTTGCAAATCTGTTATATCTCTTTAACAATGAAATTCCTTAAAATAATGTATATATATATATATATATATATATATATTCATTTTACATGTACTTCATACAAGCATCTACAGATGTAGTTATCCTGATTTCTCAAGTAAATGAACAGACAAAACCCAGCACTAAATATGACCCCGTTCAGTGTTCTAACTATATGAATGTGACCTATAAGCACTGCTTATGAGTTGCCAGTGACAACTAATACCTCTTCATTTTCCTTCTTCCTTTTGTTATCTGTTCCCTTCTAAATGGTTGAAGTAGTTGTTTCTAAATATTTAATCACACAAAACTTCCCAGAAGGATTAAGTTGAATTATGTAGAATATTCAGCAATGAGTGAGCAATTCTGCTTTCTGTCCTGTTTATTGTATTGGTGGATAAGCAGCTAGAGCTGCTGGGGGTTTTGCTTGCTTGCATGTTTTTGGGGCTCCTCTCAATGAAACCAGCCATTTGGGTAAAACAATTAATGATTTCTTAACCTAAGAAACTGACCTTTTTAATCTTCAACCTCACTTAGAGGTCAGAATTTATAAATGCTCAAGAAGTTTAATGAAAGAACAAAATTAATTTCAAGATCATACAACAATAGAGTATTTCAATTGTTACTTATCTCAACTGTTTACAAAGTTATTGAAAGGGTTAAGTAACATACTACCAGTCATGCGTATGAAATTTGGAGTGAGTGGAGGCAAGTGGATTTGAGGTTGTTCTCCAGTTCATTCAAGGTTCACTGAACAGGAAAGTGAATTTTTATTATCACTTCCTGTGAATGAGCAGTTGACAGGATCCATCAGGGAACTGCCAGAAACCTCATGAGTTTTGAGTATGAAGCCCAGAGTCCACTGCAAAGTTTCCATGACAACACACTCATTAAAATAAAAGGAAATTGTGCCTGATATTTACAGCTTTCAGCATACAGTTGAAAGCCTTGTATCTCAGATTTCCAAAGTATTTACACCTGGGACCAAGAATGCAGCCTGTCAAGAAATAAAGGGTAGATGTAACATTTAGCTGTGAAAGTGGAAAGGTTGTTTGCAGGTTAGATTTCTGCATTCTCCAGTTTCTTGAACTGTAGTGAGCATCTCTTCTGTCCCTTTCTAGGGTGTGCTAAAGGGTGAAATGGACTTAATATTAGCTTGAAAACAGACTTGAGGGAAGGTTTTAGTGAGAGCAGTTTTACTGAATGTATGAGTATTCTTCTAAGACAAGGGACTTAGCCCTGGAAAAAATCAAATTAAATTTATTTAGATACAAATATCTAAATTGCAAAAAGATAAATAATCACTGATATTTGCTCAGGCTTGTTAGCAATCACCTACATTACAGTAAAGAACCACAAGGATGAAGGGCAACAATAATAACATAGGTTATTTGAGGTGCTAAAGTCTCATTGAGTTCTTTAGTATCCCCACTCCTTTCAATGCTCTTTGCCACTCTCTGCCTTAACAATCATTGGCTCCCTTTTTGTGGCTTTATGCCAAGTTATTTAATTTTTACACAGGTGAGAAAGCTCAAAATGGGGATAAAATAATTAAGTGGAAAAGAACAGGAATTCCAAGCCAGCAACAGAACTAGAAAGTATTGTCTGATCTGGGCCAAGAACAGCTCTTATCCCTGATTCTTCCATTTCTGCAATAATAGGTCAGGCTATAATATTACCATTGTTTGTTTTGAACTTCTAATGGATGAATCTCACACTCATCAGTTAACAGTAACCAAGTTTGCTCTTAATAGATATTGTAACGGAGTTAAAGAAAAGCAAAACAAACCTTACAAATAGACACAGGCACATGTAAATATACTTCAAATTACATAATTGCCCAGCATATACCTTAATCATACATTCTATTGAGTCTTCATCTTCCCTGACTGTACAAGTGTTTTTATGCTGGCTGCTTGCCCAAGCAGGTATCAAATTGCAGTGTGTGAATAACATCTTAGATGAACAAAAACATCAGTGAGGGATGTGTGTCAGCTGCTTGGGAGGATATGTTTATGCATGTGATTATATTGGAATTAGCCTGTTTATAGCTTCTGATTCGGTAAATTGCCTGCAAGGTCAGACAGTTGGACTCCTCTTTTTCCCTTGGTCCCAGTGTTTGTGCTTTGATGTCCTTTGGGACTTATTCAATGCAGCAGCATTTGTTACTTTCTTTTTTTTGCATCTGGTCAGATGGAGTAGAGACAGAGCTCAGCAAGAAATTGCTGTCCCTGACACTGAAGTGTCAACAATTCTGTGCCTTCAAAGGAAAAGGAACACATTTTTCTGTCTCCCCAGTTAATCAAATTTAGCTATTTCCCCAAGCAATTCTTGAAGAAATCTTGCAGTTTCTCTCTTCTCTACCCCAAGTTTGTAGTCTTCCCTTGCTATTGATAGCTGATTTTGTTCATTTATAGCTGGTTGTTTTAGTTTCTGTGGTTTTCATATTCAGTTGTCTTTCCCTTGCACACTAAGACAACACTCTCTCCCCTCTGGCTTCCTAGAAATCCCTGTTCCAGCACTCTGGTCATTGCTTGCAGACAGAGCAGGAGCACTGTTTTGCCTACTGAAGGAAGGTAAAAGTCCTTCTAGTCTCAGAATGGTCTTTTTCTCACCTGCAAACTCTCTCTGAATGAGATCCCCCTGCCAGATCCCCTAGAGGCATAGACCCCACTAATAAACCTGTGAACTCTTCAGTTCTCTTTGTCAAAGTGCACTCTAGCAACTACTAATTTTCTTAATTTTACCACCTTCATATTGTTAGACCACAAACCATAGCCACTCCATCAACCAGACATGTAGAATGTATGTAACTCTCTCTTCCAGACATATAACTGTGACTCAGACAGGAAATATGAGACAAGACTACACTAAACTGGTTGGTTGTGTATTAGAAAAGAGTCAACCAGTTCATAAAACCCAAGTGTAATCTCAAAGTGTTCACAAATCAATTCTCAAAAATAAGCAAATAACTTTTTCTTAGAGTAGAGATTCTTGACAATATTCTTCCATTTCTAGGCCCTACACAGAATAGGTTGTATCTCAAGACTTTCTGCTTAATTTCAAGGCTTGTCTGATCTCTAACAGAGCTTCTGACAATAAATCTTACAGGAGCGAAAAGACCTGTAGCCCTTTGCATGGTGCTGGCTTTTTTCTTCCCTGTACATGAAAAATAGCATCAATCTTCCCATCCTTCAGTCATAAGAAATATATCCTTGAGATATTTTAGAAAATAATAAGAAATGAGCTTGGAAAGATGAAAAAAGTTATGAAAGTTGGTGTGGAAAATGAACTGGGAGGGTCATCTGGAGATCAAGGGGATCTCAATAATAAGTATCCTTTTTATGATTCTGATTTTTTTTTTAGGACTCAGAAGAATGCCTAGAACAAATTACCTGAAATATTTGGTGGGTTGTTTCAAGTATTGAAATGGTTTTGAAAATATCAGAAATGCTGACAGTATTTCTTCAAATGTTCTTTACACAGAAGCCATTGACAGTGTGGAGGTGAATATAAAACATGTAAGAAGAATCTTAGTGAGAAAAAGAAAATTTTGGTACATGAGGTCTTTTAATACAGTTCAGGATTTTAAAAAATTGCTGTTGTCAGATGAAACCATTAGGTATCCCTTGGAAAATATTTTCACAAGCAACATCCAGCAGAGCTAGTACTATAAAAACAGTCCTCTGTTTTTACAGTGATTTCATTGTCTTGATGGCGTAAGTCAGTACAGATTGAGTTTCTGTTTTCCCAAGATCATACATCAGTTTTGTAGAAGCACTCCACAGAGTGGAAAAAAAAAAATTAGAAATCTTTAGAATATGAACCACAGTGAAGGGGTCCACTAACAGCACCACTGTATTACAGATGTCAATAGCTCGTCAAGCTCTAGTGTAATGCTTACTGTGTGCTGTGTGCTGTAGAGTGGCATCACCCACTCCATGGTGCTAGGGGGAAATTCAGGGGCGTACACAGAGTGGATCAGTAAGTTTTCCTGTGGACTCGAAAGATTAAGAGATTATAAAGATCCTGGATAAACTCTATTCCAAGGACTCTTGTGGTGCTGGGGAAGGTCAATAGATGTTGTGAATATTAGCAAACTTGTGGTGATGGACTTGCTATACTTGCTGCAACAGACTTACAGGATTAATGTAGTAGTTGTCTGCCAGGTCAGGTTCCCCTTTGCCAGTATCTTTGGAAGATTCCCATTTTCTGAAGTAACAATCATCTCACTTCTCTGGCATTTGAGCTTTCTTTTCATCTCAAACATTATCTGACAACAGTCAACCAATTAGCAGCTTGTAATTAGCCTCTTCCCATACTAAAGACAAAACATCCTCTCTTATTATTTTTCCCTTCTCTATCAGAAATCCACTGAAGTTTGTGAAGTGATTTGAGTTTGGTATCTGGAAATTTTGGACCATAGACAGAACAAAAGCATATGGAGGATGAGGATCAGAGGGTACTTTACCATGACTGAAGAGACATACACTCCATGCACCGAAATCCATGCATGCTGTCTTCAGTACTCTTCTAGGAGGTGGTGGATAAGCAGCAGCATATTTTATTAAGATTTATTTTATGGAGTAGTGATCAGAGTGATGGACAAATTTGTCCATTTTAAGCTGTTAATAGATTGGAAATGCCATTTTGATATGCTTTGGATAATGCACGATTAAAAGACAGAAAATCCTGATGTCACAGAAATACTCATAAGGAAGGCTTCTGCTAGAATTCCTAGAGACTCAGCTCCTCCCCAGGGCTGTGCATTTAAGCAGTAGGAGGCTGTGAACATAGGAAATTGTGTTAAGTTCTAGGAAGACCAGGAGAGCTTCTCTTTGATGTCTTGTACCCGTAATTACTCTCTCCTGCAGAAATCTTCATGCTGTCCCAACTACTGAACAGTAATTGCCATTTGTATCAGTTTAGCATCAAGTGGGTGATCTATCTCCTACATTGCTAGATCTGAAGTGGAAAATTATGGTTGCAAGAAGGAGCATGCTTAGGCCTACAGGGCTTTTTCATCATCCTAGAAAACAAATTTTTGGGTAATATATTATATCTAACTCCCTAACATGAACTTTAAAAACTCTCTTTTTGCATGACCTTATTTTCAAGTGTGTATTGTTCTGGATGTGTTTTCAAAAGACATTTTTGAAAGTTTTGATGAAAAATGTCTGTGTAGAACTTCACAGCACCAGCCATGCAGTTCTGGCTCACACTAACCATATGTCAGTATAGCTTGGAAAGAGTACTGTTCAGAGGAATCAAAGAGACTGGGAACTGGATATAAACTCCAATACAGTAATACAAAATTCCATCATTAATATTTAGTTGAAAAATACTAGAACTATCAATATTGCCTCCTCTTTTTGAATAAACCCACAGAGACCTGAGTTTTGTTTACTGTGATTTTTTCTTTCACTATTTATTTTGCTCTTTGTTCATGAACTTGATGTCGAACTAAATCTTTATTCACACATGGGAACTTGCACATGTCATTTTCAACACATACCATTGTGCAAGCACTGTAAAGAAAAGTAGTCCCTCTCCTTACATTATTTATGGTTTTTTCATGCAGAGAGGTGATACACATTAAATGGTTCAATAATTGTCTTCTATTTAATTGTGTCAGCAAGAAGAGTCTATTCTTTCCTGTGCTTTCCATTCCCCAGTTCTCTGATTTTCTTCTGGCTGACTTTGATCTGTAAGGACAGAGTCCTGTCTTCCTGAAATTGTATCTTCAGCAGGGATAGTAAGTGAATTGGATCAGACAAAATAAAACCTGATCTGAACACAACCTTAAAACTCAGGCTGAATCAGAATAGCTCCAACTGGCAACAGTAGCTCTTTGACCTTCAAAATCAATGCAGCAAAAAGTTATTACATTCCTAAATTACATGGATGTCATTGTTAGTTAGGCACGTTTCAAAATATAAACATACAAAAAGCAGTTTATTAAATTTCCCTCAGACCTGGAAGCTCAGAGAAAACCAGCCATGAAAACATGTACCAGAATTCTCATGGCTTGGGGGAAGATGAACAGGCACAGAAAAAGCATTAAAAATCTTCTGTGGTGCTTTTGCTCCTAGGGCCACTGTCCTTCAAATACATACACAAAATAAATTTTTCTTTAGTTTCTTATTAATGAAAAAATCTGTTTCATGATCAGTATCATGCTACAGTAAGTAACCTACTCCTAAACCTTGCCCTCACCTATAAGGATAGCAAAGTATTCACTAATTAGTATCATTCATTTGGGATAAATTTATATTTTTCAAAGTCCAGTGCTCTCTCAGATGAGAAAACTAGCAGTGAGAAGTGTCTGATGGCACCCATTCCTCCCTGCATCATGAGAAAGCCCCTGAAGGTGGATGACAGGTGCTGTGACCCCAGCAATGGGATTTCTTCAGCATCATAAATGTCCTCATAACTCCTCAGTGTGCAGGAACCTTTTATATGTCTTTTTATGAAAGAAAGAAGTACAACAAGCAAGAGTACAACTAATAAAACATAAGAATAGTTTGAATAGAAACAAGTGTGATTTTATGTTGCCTCATTTGAAAAAAAAGTTTAAAAAAATTTAAATTGTGTTTATAGAACCTGTTAACCAATTTGACGCTTACAACAATAATTGTAGGAGTGATAATAACTGTAATCATTGTACTATGAAATGAACATTGGGGGAAAAAGCTGTACTAGCAATAATCACTGGAACAGACAACCACCGGAGCACATAATCTAACAAATCACTGAAGAAATCACTCTAACACTTCTCAGATCAATAATACAAATTGTTTGGTACTTACATAAATGAAAAGAACGAGAGCAATTAATTCCATTGTTGGAAATCGTTGATCATCTGCCTTAAAAAATAGTGTGACTTTTAAAACCTAAAATAAAAATGTCTTTGTGTCATGAGTCCTTGTAATGAGCCATTGAAATTTGATGTCTTGAGCTGGTGCAAAGATGTATAACTTCATGGAAGCCAGTGGTATCATGGCATTTCAGATCAAGGACTAAATACCTTCAGTTTTAATAGAGAAGCCCAGAAGAACACTACTAAGTGGGCACTTCATCTTTGATGGCAATGGCTGTCTGGATATTTTTTGTCTCCTCAGGTAACTGGATGAAGTGGAAGGTTCAGAAAAGTCTCTGATATAAAGGAAAGAAAATTTGCCACAGCACAGGGGGAAAAAGTAGAAAAAAAGTACATCATAATTGAGACAATAAGAGGGAGAGGTGAGGGAGAGAGAGTGAACTCACAGGACTTTCAAAGGCACCTTGCTGTATCTACTTATCACAAACAGCAGTTTGATTTTTCAATAATTTACATCTTTCAGGGTGGTCACATTAACAAAAACACTTCAGTGTCTAAACCCCATGACTGGGCATGGTGTAACAGGGGCTAAGGCTGTCTGAACTCTTGTCAGGTCACTGCCAGTCCACTGGCAGCTCAATTTAGAAAGATGCTGGTTCTCTTTTCTCACTTTTTTGTGTGGACAGTAAAAAGTTGGGTAGCATGTAGCCTGTGTCTGAGGCCCAGGCAGAATGGGAATGAGACAACACCTGGCATTTAAACAGCTGTGAAAATTAAATGCCTTCCAAGTTTAACAGCACTTGACCAGTGATCTGTGGATTTAAAATCTGGGATTATGCTCTAAATCCTAGCAGGGTGCACAATCTTCCTTTGTGGATCATTATCTCAAAGGTCTTTGAAAATCCTGCAAAGTGTCTAACTCGCATCAGCAACATTTAAGTTTAGTTTGGATCTTTAAAATCCACATAATAAAACAAGCAAATGAACAAATAAACAAAGAGCTTAGTTCAATATACTTATCTACATTCTTTGTGCAACAGTGATATTAATCCAAAATTATGAACTGTTTTGTTTTAAAGGAACATTTGTGTTTAAATGTCTTAGCATTGATATTTTCAGCTACTGGGAATAATTATATCTTCAATAAAATTGAATGGGCCAAATTGGTAAAAAAGTTACAATTAAATGGCAAGGGGTTCAAGACCAATGATTAGGGCAAATGACTTTTAACAAATTTTTACAATTAATTGTTTTGCAAATTATAATCAGTAATATCAGCCACAAACATGTTTCAATAGTTTGTATTTTTTTTAGAGTTACTTAGATCCTATATAAGTCTAATCATGAATGTTCAATCTTGGATGGCTTTGTCAAGAAGAGCAAGTTTCCGTGCTATTAAAAATATCTAAAATGAAAGGGTCTTTCATATATATAAAAAGAAACCAAAGTTCACTATTTTTCTGTAATATGAAAGACAGTAGAGATAAAAGTCAATGGTAATTTTTCATCTGGAGGGAATTACTTGTATATACATTGCCAAGGTAGCAAAACAGAGCTGTAGGAGATTCTTTACAATAATTGCATTAGTTGTGTAATAATAGCTACAAAGATACCATAAACAGCATTGTAACAGAAGCAAAAGCTTTATTCTTTCAGTTATATTAGATCCAAATGTTTAGTGGAATACTTCTCTTTTTAGTAGCTTTCATAAGCGAACAAGATTGATGAAGACTAGAATGGGAAACAAAGGTAAAAGAAATTTTTCATAATTACAAAACAAATCAGTGTCACAAGCCAGGAATAAGATAGCCAGTCTTCTGTCTTACAGACTTCTTTTCATTTTGTCCATCATAAGAATAGCATAAAATGATTAAAATGAACTAGTAGAATGCAAATTAAATCAGCATTTGTTGGATTATCATTAGCAAACCATGCATTAATTTTGGCCTAATTGCTACTTATTCTAAATATAAAAAAACCTACTCAACTGCTTAATGTTCAAACCTTGATTCTGTATTATTTGAAACATTGAAAATAAAAAATAAAACTATGCTAAGGACAGTTTTTGGCTGGCTAGACCAAGGATCACATTTGTAGAGATTTTAGGCATTTATCAGACTGCTTTCTGGACTCTGATGTCCACCTCTCTTGACATTCCATGTGGAATTATTAGTGGAATGTATTGGCAAATGAAAGAGAAAAGAAGCAGAAGCAACAAAAGATTATTTCTCCCCATATCAGCAAGTCACTTAATTTTTTCTGTAAAAAGTCAACCTAAAGAACTGTGGTTTCCTATTGATGTATATACTTTAAATTTCTGTACTGGTACTGAACTACTCAGAATCCTATTATGTTCCAATATTATCCTCAGCTCTTTTCAGGCTAATCTAAGCTGTGCATTAACTGATTAAACAGGTGGTTGGTTGCAGACAAAGTGTGTGATAAACAAGCTTATTTTACCTTTCCTCAGTAAGAGCTGAAATTGGCCTTTATTTCCCATACTAGTTAATTTCCACAAAAACTCTTGAAGTGTGACTTTGTTACCTTTGTCCTGCTGCCAAACTGGACTAAAATTGTCCAGTGGGTTAAAAAAATCACTGCAGACAATTGGACAGATATCTACACAAAGAACATCAAGATTGTTTCTTTAGGAAAAAAAAATAGCAGAAAATAGACATAGCGGATCTTACTGAATTTTTTAATTCTCACAATTTACTTATTTTTTTCATGTTGCAAATGTGAATGGGTGATGAGTACTATTCTCATGGAAAACTTTGGTTTCATCTTGTTCATGCACTGGGAGATCAACATGGCTTTGGTTTATCAAACAAATATCCAGGGTGATTCAAATAGAGCTCCTAGATTATACAAAACACTGGAGTCTAATTAATTCACAATTATGGAAAAAAAAAAACCTAAATATTTTTTAAAGCCAATGTCCTAACTGTATTGCAAACATTAAGTTACATCTCAGTTTTTGGCTTATTAATTTTAAAAATAAATGTGAAATTTTCCCAAATTGTGGATCAAATATTTTCTTCATTTTCATTCTTTCTTGAACATCTGGAATTTATCTCAGGACCAAATGTGCTGAAATAATGACGGATGGTATTTGACATAATGAGGGGATGGTATTCAGACCTGAACCTTTACAAGACCACTGACTGCTCCAGCCCAAATTTACCAAACCAATAAGTATTTGTCTCAAGTTCTAAAACACATGCAAAATGCTGATGGTTTCCTGAAGAGGAAGAAACATTTTGGTGGCATGAGAAATATCAGTGCTTTTGAAAAAAAAAAAATGGGATTTCACAGAACACAGGGAAATGGGGACTGAGTAAATGTTACATTTACTAACAATAGTGTTATTTGGTAATGAAATACTCTCTCCAGAAGAGTGGCAAAATTAGACCGGATGGAACACTGAGGAAAATACCAGAGGAAACAATAATGTATTAGCAAAAAGGACAAGATGATCTACCCAGTGGACACTTGTAATTGTTACAATTCAAATCAGAGTCTGCTGTAACTGAGAATGTCTAGAGTCATTGTGTTCCTTTAAAAGAGGCAGAGATGCTGCCAATTATGACAATTGTCACCAAGTACTATATTCACTGAAAATCTCAGACTTTTTTGATATTTTTTAAAGGTAATGCAGATGTTTCTGCATTCAAGGCTTCATTTATTCTCATGTGGAAAGAAGGAAATAGTGCAAGACAGATATTTCTGTTCATGTATATCCTAGCCTCAAAGGTAGAAACAGGGCAGGAAGACAAAAAAAAAAAAAAAAAATCAGGAATAAGTAATGGAATCTGAATTTGTATAATCAGCAACTCATCCTGAGCCTGAGGAGGAAAGTTTCATTACTGACAAACTTGTCTTTATTATTTAAATAGTTTCACCACTGAAGAACTGAGCTGCTCATGCTATCCAATGGGAAGGTTTTAATGCTCATATAAGAGCTCTATGCCATCTAAAGTCATGTTCAGCTGGCATTTGTTTTTCCTCTGTAATGCAACTAACCTGCTAGAATGCTCCTGTTCCCAGCTCCCTAAGGCTCCTGTCCTTGTGTCCTCACCCACACAGCAGTTCCTGGCAGAGACTACAAAGCTTGCACAGGTGATGGGCATACAAAAGCTGCTTTTTTTGCCCAACAGCAAATTAACCCCAGTATCTTTGCTCTGTAAGAACTCTCCATATCCAGGATCTTGTGATACATGTCAGCCAAATTTCTTTAGCCTTACATTAGACAACTAAAGCAAATCATTCTGTCTGACCCCATGATCCCTCAAGATACAGATGGCAGCAGGAGACCATCCATTGCATTTGAAAGTAGGTGTTTCAAGACAGTGAAATGTCCTCAGGATGTGAGCAGCTGTTCTTCACTGGCTGTAGATCTGTACCTCTACAGATATCTGTCCATATCTATTTCTATCCATCTTCATCTCTCTCTCCACCTTCACCATCTCTCCCATCTCTCTGTCCATCCATTCCAATCCTCTATCTTGTATCTTCATCATCTGTACAAGTGAATTAGAGGATTCAAAAAGTTTTCCAAAAGTTAAAGATACTTAAGGAAAAACTGAGCTTCATTTCTATATTCTTCCTTCCACATAGGATAATTTGAGATCACTCTAATGAGTGATCTAACTCTAAATGGGTCAAGACAGAAATTCTGGTATAAGAGTTTGGAAGCCTTGGTTTTTTGCAGCAGACCTCTCTTTAAGGATAGAAATGGACCAAGACACAGACTGTCACTCAACAACATGAAAAGGGTCCTGGTTTATTCTTCTTGACAGCTCAGCCATCCTGACTCTGTAGCATCTCCTGCTGCAGGGTCCAGCTGCAGACTGACTGTGGCTGTTCCCTGCTGGACTGTGACTGCAAGGATTGGTTTGCAGGCTGAACACAGCTTCACCCAGCTCAGCTGTGACTGCAGGCTCCAACTCCATCAAACCCAAGCTGAACTCAGAGCAGATCTTTTACTGTTGCAACTCTCTTCCATGTTTTGTTCTCTGGATCATTCTTTTTTAAGGCTCCTCTACCTTCTTCAGGTCCTCTTTCTCCAGGTCCTCTTCCTCCAATATCCTCCTAAGCAGCCAAGCCACCCCTTTTATCACACTTACCTTTATTAGTCACAGCTCTGATCCATTAAGGGCAAGGCTGTTCCTCTTCTTTGGTAATTAGTACAACTGTGACTTATCAGGGGCTAGCTCACCTATAAATCTCTTCTTCTACACCCACATGGTTTGCCTTTTCTCTGTGACATCTGGGAAACTGATCACATACTTTTTCAGGCATACAGTAGCACAGCGAGTGGCATACTGAATAAACTGGACCATTTCCACTGCTTTATGCAACGCTTGATTTCTAGGAACTGCATTGAAAAGACTTTCTAAAGGGCAAAATGGTGGTGAAAAGGAGATTTGCTTTCCCATAATATTATATACATTAGCTCCTCTCCAAGAATATCTGTGAGAGAGGACATGGAGCAGTCAACTGGGAAATGAAAAATGGGAGTACAGAATTAGATTAGCAAGGTAAAGATATTCTGATCACAAAGGGATCTTTTACTTATAAAGTAAGGGCATTGCTGAAACCTGAATCAAGGCTAAAGTAAATTTGGCCAGTCTTTTGGCCACAGACATCCTAATAAAAACCTGAAAGTCTCATGCTAGCAATCAAGAGACTGTAATTTGCAGTACAAAATAAATTCATGAAATCATTATGAAACTTCAAAACAAGATCTCATTCAGAGTCTCCAAACTGCCTTCAGTAACTTTATTTCCTTTACAAGGGATAGAAAACTGTAAGGCATTGAAGCAGAATAAAAATGATGAAGGTTTTTCAATGGGCTCATTGTAGGAATAAAGAAAATAAACTATCAAACTGGCCTTTATTGTCAAGGTAAAGAGACATTTTTGTGCTGAACGTTTCTACACTGATTTGTGAGACACACTGTCTCCATGTAAAGTTTACATCTATATCCTATTCACATTTGGGTCCTGAATACAGCACGAAAAAATAGGTTAAAATAACTGGGAATTATTCTCCAAAAATTATGTCACCATTACCTCAGAGTAAATGTGTCTTTAGTTTTTTGTTGCTCCTTAAATAGCTTTTTTGTGCTGCTAGAGTTTAAGCACTGCTGGAACTCTGTCAATTCTTGACCTTATTTTTTTTCTTGCCTAAGTAAGGAAAACTCCCAGCTGATTGTAAGAGTGCTCTGTTGCCATCACAAAAGACCCTCTTCTTTAGGAAAAAAAAAAGCTGAATTTCCGGTGTGAGATCATCAGGTTCAAGAAAAGGAGAAAAAATGCCCTTAAAAAAATAACTGAAGCAGACAGTGGAGCAGGAATTGGTGATTATCTGGCAGACAGTCAGATCAACAGTCATGGCAAGGAACGAGGAGCACTGGCTCTGCAGCTGCAGGCTAAAAAAAAATTGGTGAGTCTAAACAGTGGGCGTTTATCAACAACTGGAAGCATTTAGACAAAGCAACTAATTTTTCATTGTTCTCCTTTATGTGTTGGGTTGTTTTGTTTTTTTGTTTTTTTTTTTTTTCTTCTTCTGCATTTTTCTCCAGTCAGAAAGGCAATTAGCATATAAAGTTCTCATCAGTCCTGAGAGCTTTCTTTCCTTTCCAGGACTGACAAAGTAGAGCTGGTTGCACACAAGCAGTTTTTGGCATGACTAAAAGATCTGGGGCAAGGCAGATAGGCTACATAATTTATTTATTTTTACTGGGATAACAGAGGCACTGTTCCAAACGAGCTGAATTCTGGTGGGAAAGAGCTTGTTCCTCTCCAGTTATGCTCTGTGTTCAAAGTACTCTTTGGAAGTTTAGGGCCTTGGCCAAATAACACTTGGTCCCTTTTATAGCAGACTATACTGCTGAGACAGAGGGAACCAGAGCTCATGGACTGATCTCTTTCCATGGAATTTCAGTTTCCTGTCATTGGAGACTTCACAAAGTTGAGAGAGGCACCACAGGCTTGCTGCCTCCTCTTACTACTGTGGCTTCTCAGAAGGAGGTGTGCACTGGAGTTAAATGCTGGGGTAGAGAGAAACATGACAGCATTAAAACTAAATTATAAGTGGTGAGATGTCGCACAAATGACAAAGCTTTGCTTCTACTCTAGTCAAGAGAATAAAGCCATAGAGCAATGAAACTCTTATCATGAGATATCCTTGTCTTACCCCTTACAATTTCCTTTGGCATGTGGGCCATGCATGTACAATCTGTCCCTATCCTCAGCATTTTACAGAGGGCTTTTTCCTTCCTTTTCTTCATGAATTCATGTACACATAATGTGGAGGCAAAATGCTTTGGAAAGTACTGTATTCTATACTGAGGGAAACTCAGTATGCATGTGAGTGTATCCTAGGCAAGAGTGTGGGTTGATTTCAGGGAAAACCATCCCTGTCAATATGCCTTCTGGGGCCTGTAAAAGAAGATTAGATAAACACACACAAAAAATAAAATGTTTGTCAGAAAGCAATTTTTTCCTATGGGAAAAGTGATTGGATGTTCTAACCATTTTTTATTATCTCCTGTCAGATACATCAACTAAGGGCTTGGCCCTTCATTTATACTAATTATATGTAATTCATTGCATCAAGAATTAACTAGGTGGCAGTAATCACTCAATGATCTCAGATGCATATCATAAAACTGATGAATTTTCTTGTCAGATTAAAGTGGGGGGAGGGTAAGAATGGACAAGTTTCAGGTCTTAAAAGAATATTTTGTCATAATTGAGCTTTGCAGCAGCTTATGTAGCAGATTTATTACTATCACAAAGAAAGCATTCATGGACCCTAGTTCATCACTGACATTGCAGATCCACAGAGACTTTAACTCTATGTGCTATAAAGAGCTGCTGAATTTAGAGAACTTTATGTTTACTTCTCAAACTGTTAACAGAAAATACAAACTGTGCAGAATATTATCCACTGTTGCTTCATCCTCACAGATACATCAGTGTTCCACTATTCTTTACATAAAACATGTGCCTCATAGAAATGCATGGGGAGAGAAAAATAGGAAGAAAAGCAGTGGAGTTCTGATGGAACTGACAAAATAGTTAAAAAAAGAATACAAAATATGGTTTAAATCTTGATACATGACTGTATCTAATAGAAAGCATTTATTATGAAATTATTATAGACAAAAAAGTTTGAGTCCAGGCTGTTTCAGTAGCAGCAACTGGGAGAACAAGAAAAAAGTTAAGTGTAAGCTCTAAGAGCTTCTTCATTGTACAGCTTCCAGAACAGAGGTTCCACTAGAAATACAACTCTGTGAAGTCCTCACTTCATAATTTTTTGGTGGGAAGGTAGTCAGCTTCTGCCTGTGAGAACTCTAGGGTTTATTTGTCCCACAGTCCATAGTTTCCTCTGGAATGTTAGGAGATTGGCTGATTTATAGACAGATCTGAGAAGGTTGCTTGATTTTACTTGTAAGAGTTTTTAAAATTTTCTCCATTTTGAACTAATATGATTCAGTCACTATCTGTCTAGTCTGGAAATAGAGGTTTTCAAATGGTGTCTGTGAGTCCATTTTACAAAGCTCTTATTAGTTCTGTGGTGACACTTTAGAATATGCTACTAGGCAGGTGTGAAAAAAGAAAATAGAAATACAGTACACCAGACAGGAATTCCTCTAAAGGAATGTGAAAAAAACCTGCAGTGATATGAGGGCAATGACTTCTATTCACAGCACCACAAATGAATGGAAGGAAGCACAACATGTGCCTCTGAGTAGGTCAGCAAGCATGAAGATTCTTGAGAAAGTTATGATCCTCTTTTGGAACTGACTGTACTCTTTCTGTAATAGGAATCCTTGAAATTCATTAGTATTTTTTGAAATAAGTGTACAATTGCTCCAAATAAAATGGTAGAATTAATGATTGGTTAAATCTGTACTGGTGAGTAGGAACTTGTGCCCAGTCTTGTTGGAAGTGATTTGATAAAGTTAACTGTGAATAAACTTCCTCAGAATTTTTACTCAGAAATGGGGAAACAAGATGAGAGAATATGTGTTCACCCTTTGAGTAAGAGAAGAAACCACTGGTATGCATTTTTGTGGATGAGATATTATAACAGCCAGCAGTAGCAAAATATTCACACAAGTTGCAGCATGGAAGTGTTTGGGACTGATACTCTTTAAGAATCAAATGTGATCTCTTAGTAAATATATATTAAAATATTATTACTGGCTAAGGATCCCCTGTGAAATTCACAATAAAACTTTGGAGTAAAAAGGAAGATAATTAGAAGTAAAGACATGTATGAAACTTCTAAAAACGGAAAAGAAATTATATTATTAATGTAGTAGATTCTTAAAATAGTGTATGACTGAGTAGAAATACTTTTACACAATGACTGCAATGTAACAGAGACACCCACATCATTTTCCCCCTCTCACATTTTCCTTGGTTGAGTTCATATATTTTCTTTTTGTCATAATAATATCATCAGGAATATATGATTTTCTTCTCTATTAATTCACTATAGTCACCTATTTTTCCACTGATTATAAATGAAACAACATTGTTTGTGCTTCACTGATTCTGTGTGGTGATTGAAAGGAGGTTCTTTATATCAGTACCAATAAATAAATAAATAAACAAACAAAAATAACTGTATGCCAAAGGCTGTTCCATGTATTCATTCAAGGCTCCAAATTATCAGAGCAGGCTCAGTGCAACCCCCAATCTTGTGCAGAGCAGACAGGGAAGAAGTGAACCTCAGTGTTAAAGGGAAGGGGGAGTGGGAGATGAGGGAAGCACAAGCTCTGCACTGCTCTTTGGCATTGCTCTCCACTTTCTACACTCTGCCTTATTTACACCACTCCATATCTGGAAATTGTTGGGTACATTTGTTTTTATCCACAGTGGATATCACTGTAGTTAACTGCAAACAGTGTGAAGGAAAGGAGAAGATGGCAGTAGTCTTTTATCATATCCCAAATCAATGTTACTGTGCTACAAGATGACATTTTAGTCATTAGTTTTACCACAGTGAAGAGAAATCCCCTATTTGGAGGAATGTGCATAAACTTATATGTATATATACGACATATTTGGAGGACTATTGACTTCAATTTTTTCAGGCATGAGAAAGTGTTGAAGTTTGAAAATATGTTTTTTTAATTTTGTCTTTGACATTTGTGTTTCTCTCTTACACAACATTAGATTGTGTGTTTATATTTTGAGTTTTCTACTTCTCTTAAATGTTGCCATTTAAGTGATATATTTACCCACCAGATTAGTATATTTTTACCACACAAATCTTTTATTCAAAAGAGATGACTTTTCCAAAGTATATTGCTGAATAAAAGCAGACATATTACCTCCAACCTTAGGAAACCTTAGGAAAAAAAAGCCTCCCCTCCCCTTTTTTTTTTTTCTTTTTTTCACTTTTTGTCCTATGTCTGCTATGAATATAATGTAAGTCTTTTAGTGTGTGTTTTCATCTTCCTTTATGTCTTAAAGTATCTCTGTAACAACCCTTATTTTTTTTTTTTGTTTTACAATTTACCAAGATAACAGAAACCAGCCTGGTATTTTCTTGAAGGATTTTGTCTTAATCAATCCATCTGATCCTTCTCATTTATGACAGAGAGTGACACATTTCTTTACTCGTGGGATGCTGTATTGTTTAATTATATTTGAAGTATTTTGAAATTCTTCAATTGTCCAGGCTTGGGAATAGTTAAGAATATTAAACTTGATAAAAATATTAGAGGGCTTTATCAGTGATTATCTAGTGAATACAAAAGATCTGTGTTACTTTGCTAAAAGTTTGGGAACACATTTTAAATACCCCAAAATAAATCAATTCTTGTTTATATAGGGGCAGGTATGTAGTAGTTCTAATATTATGCATAGTCTTATGTTAAGCCTGGTAATGTCTATTTGAGAAATCCAGTAATGAGGATGGTTCAAAGCATATTGTAACTAGCCCCTTACCAGGGAGGGAATTCAGATAGTCCAGCTGATCAGCATAATAGCTGAAAGAATAGAAATATATGAAAGTACCTTATGATTTGCTTTCTCCCTTCTTCATTTTGGATCATGGGTTAATTAACCTCTGATGCTGTTTGATTCCCTCATTCAGTTCTCCCCAACTAGTTCTCATCTTTGTAAGAGAAGCCAAGCAAATGCTAATATAGAAGAAAAATTTCCCCTAGATAAAATCACAATATATATTTCAATTGGCTAATTATTTCAGCCTTGAGTGGTCAGTGAGTCTGTGAGATTTCTTCTGAACACATCCTTCTGTTTCTGTGCACATGTCAAGAGCTCTTCAAATTATATGGTTCCTTTCACTATGAAAAAAGAAGTGTTAAAACACAGATAAAAGAAATAAAAGAAAGTAGCCACATGATAGTGCTTCTGCAAGATATATTACTGCAAACACAAATTTTGTTATAATGATAAGATTATCATATTAATGTGTTATGATTTAAGTATTCAAAAATATCTCTTGTGTTACTCTATTATAACAATGACACAAAAATATTGCAATAAAAATTTTAATTACAGTCCTTCTGCTAATTGCTATTATATATTTTAAGAGCATTGGTGAGTTTAGGTTTTCCTTTCTTTTTCTAACTTCTGAGACTCCCTGTAAGAAAGGAGAGAAAATTGAATTATATTCTAGAGTCACTTCCATTAACCCTATTGTCTTCTGGATCTACTTTTTAATATTTTGCTGCTACATCATTCAGAGATCACTAGACCATCATTCATTTAATGTTAAATTCTTCATCATATCTGCAGGATTTCAAAGTCAATTTTATTATCTGGAAATCCTTCCAGGAGACAGAAACACAACTAAGCTTAATTTTTATTCTTGCTCTTTTCTTAATCTAAAATAGGCATTTTCTGACTGAATGCTGAATGCCTCTTGTTCTGAAAAAACTTTGTTAAGAGCTGAGGATTATCATATGAACTCTATAGATTGCTGCAAGGGTGCAGGATTATGTGACATGGGGAATTTGCTATCTTGAAGTCATGCTTGCAACTGATTTTATGCCTACATTTCCCTTCATAAAAGTTATTGCTTGTTCAACCCTTAAGTGAAGTTTCCAAGTTGAAGCAGGAAAACGGATGGAAGCCAAGACATCACTCGAATATTCCAACCTTAAACATAAAGTTTTACATTTTTTGTTTATAGCAGTTTGTTTGAGGTTGCTTTATATTTTAATTCCTTATTATGTGAGAACTTTATTACATGATCCTTTATCTTGGAATTAAAACATCTTTGCTGTACCTTTGGACATCTTTGGACCTGCGTAGAATAAAATACACCAGGATTTACTGGATTGTTTTCTTTGATAATATTTCCAGATGAATTTTCCTGGCTCACGCATTATCACTAAAAATTATTAAAATATATAATGATAGATTATTTTGTAGTTACAGCTTATCATTAATGGATCTGAAAATCCAAAACTATTAAACTCAGCTATCCAAGATCTAGATTCATACTTTGTTAAAATTTCACCTGACTGAATAACAATTGCAGATATATTTACATCAAATTTTAAAGGATTTCATGACCACATATTGCTATTTTCAAGGCAAAGAACAGCAGGGTCATAAAGCACTCATTCTATTAGAGGTAGCCAAGTCATTATTTGAAAGAAAGAGTTGAATAAGTTGGAATATGTAATTTTTATATGAGAAGTGATGTTTGAGGAGGGATTTGGAAGAAAAATGGATGAATGCCAGTGGCACTAGTTTGGAAATTACTTGTATTTTATTATTCTGATCTCTCTGCACCAAGATTATAAATTGATAAGTTACTGAGATTCATATAAATTATGTATAAAATCTCCAAAGAAATCCTGCCACATTAAAAAACTACAAAAACTAAAAAATTAAATTTCTGAAACAGAAGAATTGTATTGTATTCCTGTTGTATTTAATTGTATTCCTGTGCACTTGTGTATTACAAAGCAGCCTTAAAATTGCATGACAGTTCAGTAGTACAGTCACAATACTTTGTGATTCTTCCATCCTCTGGGTCAGATTGCTAATTTATATTCTTTATTTTCTCTCTATACTGTCTGATCCAGCTTTTGCTCCATTTAGTTTACTTATCTGGTTCCATACCATGCTCATCCTCTCATTTACTGATTGCTTTCATGTGTCAAGTCACAATCAGTTTGGTTGTGTTTACTATTCTGATTTTAGAACCATCTGCAGAAGTACTGACCATTTACTCTACAGTTATGTATGCACAAATCAACTCTTGATGTTGTGGTGGGTAAGAAGACAATCTTATCTTAATGAGTGATTACAAAAGCTAATTTTGTTCCTTCATCTGTATAAAATGTAGACAACAAAATTTTGTGTGTCTTATAGATACAGCATCTCTGGGACCAGAGCTAGTGTGGGGACCTGAAGAGACTACATGAATGCACTGGAATTGGAGAATGACCCTATGGAACTCTTTGGACCAAAAATCCCAGTTCTGTGCTGAACAGTTCCTTTATTGAGGAAAAGTCAGTAACCAGCACACTCCTTTCCCTGAGCAGCAGGGCACAGTGTTCAAAAGAATGCTTGGAAGAGTGATCCTTTATCACAGACATCACACACCATAGGTGCAGGTCTCTGCTGCCTGTCCTTGAGGAGTGTAGCTGCTCTCCAGCTGGTGAGCATTTATGCAGCAATCAGCAGGAAGAACTAAGTGGAGCTGCAGTGTTCCTGTGTAGCTCAGCAGAAAAATGTTCTGTGCTCTGCATTCCTTGGGAGTGCTCAGATAAATTCTAATCGACAGGCTTCAGCCATCCCTGTGCACTCACCATTGCACCAGCCAGGGAAAGACTGGGCTGCATGCAGTGCTGACAATGAACAGGCCAAAGTATCTTCTGGAGGTGCAATGGTGAGATTTCAGGTTTATACACTTTCATGGATTTCCACAAAGTATTTAAATTATTCTTTTTTAAAATAACCAGGAATTACCATAATGTGGGTTTTTCTTTTGGTTGGTTGATTGATTTTTTTTTTTTTTTTGAGGGGGGAAAAGCATAAATGATATAGAAGCAGGTCTATTAATTATTGAATATGACATTACTGAATTCATAAAGGACAAGATAACTTTTTTCCCCTTGAAATAATTTAGGGCAACTGCACTTCATCCACTGCAATGGCAGATGGAAGTGGGAGGGAGCTCATGCTCTCTGACCACACTCCGAGATGGCTGCATGAACCTTACCTGCTGCCCTTCAACATAAAAGAATAATTTTGTAACAGTATGAGGGATCCACCCAAGAAGAATCCTTTGAGTGATCAGCATCACTGCACTGCCTTTTAACTTCATCTGATTCATCATGAGACCTTTTTCCCAGTTCTTCCAGAATGCAAAATGCATTTCTGTCTGGCCAACTTGTAACTGCTTAAAATAAATTCTTCAACGAGCATCAAATTATCCATGGCATTTCTATCCAGTGCAATGCATTAACTTAACCTGGATAACATGTGGTTTCATGCAATCCCTGGATGATAATTTGACTGAAATATTCTAGGGAGTCATTATGAGTGTCTTACACAGAGAATCAGAGAGGGAAATAATTGTATTCACTTGACAGAATGAAGTGCTTGTAAAAACCAGTGGTTTTATCTGTTACACTTGAATGCAAAACAGATTTTATTTATTTTCTCTAAATGGAAAAGAAATCTCAATGAAAAATCCTCTGTTGGTGTTAATTTGGTTTAGTTGCTTAAAGGCTGAGTACCTATATTCCCCACTTAATATCTTCTTCTCTGCCAAAATACTGTAAATTATGCAGAAACAACTATTATCTTGGTACAATGCCCTATAAAATTCTTGTCTCCTGGTTTCACTTCGTTAATTTTTTTTTTTTTTTTGTATAGGCACCTAGACATCTACCACTTTACTCTCAACTTCATCAATATAATTATTGCTGTCAATTCTCCTTTCACTTATATATTTGTTTTGGTTATTCTTGCCATCAATCTTAATTAACTACAGGAAGAAGCACTTATTATTATTGGCATTTAAGCCATTAGAGTTTACTGGGCAAAATTTTATCTCTTGCTCTTTTAGAATTTGCAAATATTGGATGCCCTTTTCTCTAGAAACATTTCATGTTTTCTGTCTCTCATAACATGTAATTATATATAAAATGGTTTCTGTGGTGGCACAAAGAGGCTTTGTGGATATATTTACCAACACCATAAGACAGTTTCTTTGTAGATTAACAATGGTAAGAGTGCACAGGAGTTCAGAGTTCATAGATCTAATACCTATAAGCGGCTTTCAGTTAGAAGTTTAAGTGCTAGCTGCTCACATTTTTATAATGAGTCTGCAGCTCTGAAAAGGAAAGCAAATAATGATTAACCACACCTTTGAGAGAAGAAAGAGAATTCCCTCTGTGGGAAGAATGTTACTTCGGAAGTGAAAAAAAAAAAATTTAATGCTTAATAATATTCATTGTTGAATGACTATTTCTGGTAGCCTACAATCTGAAATGTAAAAAAAGGCATTTATAAATATTATGATGTATAATCTCAAAAATATGTAGAAGGTGAACACTTTTATCCTGTTGTGTGGGGAATTAGACACACCTCTCCAATGGACTCAGAGATCATTCTTCTTATTCATTGCTTTTTCTGCTTATTCTTCTTTTTGGTATCCTGATAATGCTCTGGAGTTTTCCCCTCTAGTCTTTTAAGAACACATGAAAACTTATGTTTGTAAACAATCCAGAACAAATAACTCTCACAATCCTTTTTATTATATGGAAATATTGTATTGTATAAGCATTTTACCTGAGAGGCAAAAATCCCATTGATTTATAGGAAAACAAAATCATGAGGGATTGATTAGGAGCTATTTTACTACCCCCCAATTTGTTTGTTTTCAGATTTAAAACTAAGATTGCTTGGCATTTAATTCCTTACAGGGTTGCTGGCTACCATTTTTACAATCATGACACTGTTCAGAACCCCAGGCACATTATGACACATGGCACATTATGGTGTTTGTCAGTGCAAAAATACAGAGCAGATAAATGGTCTCTATAGCACTTTTAGGGTCCCTACCTTTACAGCCCATTACCTACAATAAAAAAATAGAAATACAGGTTTACAGAGAAGCAGAAAAAGCAGTGGTCTGCTCTTGTCCTCGGCATATTTGGAGTTTAGCAATTATAGGTTTTCTTATATGTATTGCAGTTGTAGAAAGTATTAAAGATGGAAAACAACAAAAAAAAAATGTTTGTGGAGGCTTACAGAGAGTATGGAAGAAAGCTCACACAAGAAAATTAGTGGGCTCCCACAAAATGAATGAGTGGTAACAAGAAGAGGTGACATTAGAAAGAATGGAAACAAGTACACTTTCTTCAATGCAGCAGGGAAGTTGTGAAGAATGTGCAGTCTAAGCTGATGGCTGTAAGAAGGTTTTTGATAGCTGCTTCACGGATGGCTGTGCTCATGATAAGATTGCATGCATCAGTGACAGAATAATCAAGCCACAAAATGCAGAACAGAGTTTGATGTGTTTAGTTGCCCAAAAGGATAGGAAAGACCCTCCAGTGTTTAGCCATAATGAGGAGATGAGGATTCCAAAAAGATCTTAAAGTAATTTTTATTTAGCTTATGATCTTCTGTGGCAGTCTCTAAAATGACATTCTTGCCACTGATTAATAATAATAATAATAATTATAATAATTAAGTCAAACCATACTTTCTGTAGCAAAAATTTTCCTATATTTTGTAACATTTCCTGAAGTAAAAATACTGGAAATTTGTGCTGTTTCCTTCTGGTTGAATTACAAGTTAATGAGCACAACACTTCAAGAGGTAGCTATGGCTTCCAAAACTGCTTTCTGAATATGTTTCACTGCATGCACAATGTTGTCATTAAAGAAATGGTAACTCAGAAATGCTGTGAGATATTGAAAAGGGTTGATATGAAGTTCATATGGCTCCCTCAAGATTTCATGTGGTATAATCTGTAATGATAATAGACTCTTTCCCACTGTGTGTTTGTTGTCACAGCTGAAGCATTTTTTTTCTTGTAGTTAGAAAAAGATGCATGTCCAAGTTGGGTTTTGCCAGTTCAGGAAAAAATAACCCAGAAAGTATTGAAAACTAGATTTGTGTCATTTTTCTGTTATATGTTGAGCTTCTCATAGAAAAAAAAAAAAAAAGTTATTCTGGGACAGGATTGATAAAGTGAGATAAACAACTTACTCTTTGCAAGATGTGGCTCAGATATATTCCCCATGGTTACTACCAGTACCTGGCAATTGCTTTGTGCTGGCTGGTTTTTCATTCTCAATTTCCACCCTGTTAGATGGATGTGCAACATACTTCTACTCAGATGTTTTATCAAAAGCTCCATGCAACACAACATATTAAATCCAGCAAAGTAGTGTGCATATAGACATTAGGTCTGGTAGACTAATTTTTTTTCTATTATGGCTCTGTACACTGGAAGAATTGGCCTACATATACAGAAGTTATATTTATGCATCTTGAGTTTTGTTCATGAGAAGGTAAAAGGCTTAATTCTGTAAGGTAATAATACTGGCTGAAATCAAAATCAAAGCAAGATACAAATGAAACACACTGAAAAAAGGTGAAAATCCTAAGGCAAGCCACCAAGAGGGAATAAGTTTTTTAGCAAAGTTCAAGATGTAAACAAAAATCTTAGCACTTTGCACAGTCCAAGAAGGTTCAGAGTTCAGAAATCAATGTATAGATTTTGTTGATCTTTATATGACAGTAATATTGATACCGTTCTCCCTGTTCCATAAAATTGCAGAATATTTTAATGAAGTCAGCAACTTTTTTCTACTGCATTTCTTAATTGTTAAATCCTTTTTAACAAAGTAAGCAATTAATCTAAACCAGCATCATCTAGGAGACCTCAGGAAGGACAAGCATTTATTTTGCTAAAAAAATTGCTAACAGGAATATTTATAAAAATTAATATTGAAACAAAGTATCTTAATTACTGTGTGGAAACTTCAGATGAACATACCATATGCACTGGGGAAAAGGAGTGTTTTGGTAACTCGTCATTATAACAGGCAGATAAATATAGAACAATTATGAATATGGTTCACTTTATCTATATTCCCACTCCTGCATCTTAACTGTTACAACCAAATTACTAAATTTCAAACTTTAAATTCTATTTATTGCAATAAATTATTTCTCTCTACCGTGGCTTGGGCCTTTTATAACATAATGTGCTCATATAGATCATGAGCAAGGGATAGACTATTGGGATCATCTATCAGGAATATCTGAGTTATACAGAAAATGGGAAAGTAGATTAATCTGTCCTAATTCAGGCATTTAAAGAACTCAGTCTGTGGTTCATGGAGAGAAATATAGAGCAAATGATTCATTTTTTCCTATGTCTGAAACAAATCAAACTTACTACTCCCTAGTGAAACCTATTTCTTTCCATTGACTATCACATGAGTCCAGGATGCCTGGCTGCTTCTTAAACACCTAATATGAGGTGAGAGAAACTCATACCTTGGGACTCTTTCCTACACAAGCAAATTACCCTAGCAGTAAGGTTGTCTTTCCATTTCAGGTCTGAAATTGGAACTAGCTCTAATCCCTAGACCCATCATTACTTAAATTATTTCTTAGAAATCTAAAGAAGCTACAAATTATCATTGTGGAACCAGAGAATTGAAATGAAGACTAGGAAGATAGAGCTATAAAACAAAGTCAAGACATTATATTGAGTTTAGTTACAGTATTGATGTGTGTACAACCATATGTGCAAAAAGTTCTTTCCATGATTGGGCTCAGAGGACAGTGGTCAATGGTTGATTATCTACCTGGAGTTTGGTAACAAGTGGAGAATCTCAAGAGTCCACTGTAGTGTTTATCAATGACCTGGAGGAAAAATCAATGTGCACTTTTATTAAGTCAAGATGACACCAAACTGTGGAGAATCAATCAAGATGCTCAAATGCAGAGGCCTTCTCCAAGGAACCTAGATAGGCTGGAGAAATGGACTAACAGGAATTGTATGAAATTCATAGAGGATACATACAAATTCCTGCCCCTGGGGAGGAGAACAATAAATGGTAAAGACAGAGATCTGGGAAGCAGCTCTTTGGAAAGGGAACTTAGGGTCTGCTGGACAGCAAGGTGAGCCAGCAGTGCCCAGGCACAACTGCACAACAGCCTCTTGGGCTGCATTAATGGGATCAAAACCAGTCCATAAAAAGGAAGGATTATGTGGGAGCTGTTTGCTTTCAGAGGGTTCTCAGGGACAAACTCCAGAGCCCACTATATGCGGATGGTTACAGTAAAAATTTATTAAGCACAGAGAGGGCATGGGTATTGAGAAATCCTACTGAGGGCTGTCTGCTACAGCCCAAAGTAGGACAGAAATTGGGAATGGGATAATGGGATAGGAAAAGGATAATATAATGAAGGGAGGGAGGAAGAAAGAAATGAAAAGCAGAGGGTAAGGGTGATGAAGGGGAGAAAGGAGGGTGAGGGGTTATAAGAGAGGGAAAGAGGGGGAGGGAGAGCAAGGAAAGAGAAGAGAGTAAGAAAGCAAGAGCGAGAGAGGGAGAGAGAGAGAGAGAGAGAGAGAGAGATATTTCCCGTTTACTACACTTTAAATCTCTTTCTACTATGAATATTTCAATTTCCGCTAACCAATCTAGTACAAAATACAAGTTCTATAGCATTTACATACAGCCTGTAGGAGTTTTTATATTAATATAGTGTGTTATACTTTACACTCTAACAAGATCTTTGACCATTTGTAACAGGAGTCATTGTTTCATCAAGGAGGGGATTACCTTAGCAAGCCCTCCCATTATCTTCTAGTTATTTAGTAACTTTAGTAGCTTTCATTTCAACCCCATTTTCAGAATTTATGCTTTCATATTTGTAGGGTTTCACCATTTCATTCTCCCCAACAGGATTAGCCCCTCTGCTAAGTTATCAATTTTAGTCGCCCCAGCACAAGTCATCAATATCTGGAGTCAGTTCAGCTCATGGCCACCACGATGGCTCAGGGCTAGAGCACCTGCCTGTGGAGAGAGGCTAAGGGAGAGATGTTGTCTACCCTGAAAAATAGATGACTTTGAGAGAATTGAACCACATCACTAAATACCTATGGGGAGGCCAATAAAAAGGTGGAGCCAAGCTTTTCCAGAAGTGTATAGAATCAGAGACTCTGAAAATCATTAAAGTTGGAAGAGACACACCTCAAGTATATAGTCCAACATGTCTGCTGAAGCAGAGTCAGCTTGTGAAGCCTGCCCAAAATTATATAGTGAGACAATGACACATAAATTGAAATAAGGGATATCCAGATGTAAAGAGAAATGTTTTTCTCAAGAGTACAGTCAAACACTGGAAGAAGTTACTCAGAGAGATGATGCAATCTCTTTTCCTCTTTAAGGGTCTTCAAGACGCCACTAGAAGTTGGACTGACTGAGGTTCTTTATAATCTGAATAACCCCATAAGAAATATCTTTTTCTGAATATATATGGTCAGAAAAAGAGCTAGAGCTAGTGGCCAAATTTTTGGTTCACTAATCCCTGCTTGGGCACATCATGAATTTGTCAGAGTGTGTAAGTTTATCAGGTTCTACTTGAAAAGGTGCTAAAGCCCTTATTTAAAGACTGTTAATGCTGAACATCTGTACTTTAATTGTTAGAAATCTCTTTCTAATTCATATCCTAAATTTATTAATGGGGTTTTTTTTGTTCTGTTTCAATGCCAACATAATGCTTAAACTTAAGTGACTTTTGCTCCTCCCAGGTGTTTACCTGCTTGGTGCATTTCTAGGCAGCAGTGATGTTACTTTTTATTTTGTTAGGATAGATAAAGCAGAATCTTACATAACTGTCTCAGGAGAAATGCTCTCCATTCCCTTCTTCATGCTAGCTGCTTATTTCAGTACCTGCCCCATTCATTTTCCCTGAACATGTGGCAAGGATTTTGTGCTGATCTATGCTCCCAGAAAGATTTTAGTAGTGCAGGATAATCCATGCTACCTTCTCAGACAGACAATCTCTTCCTCCTTGAACAGTGCCTCACAGTTTCATACAGACATTGCATAATGCTAGGTGAAACTAAACAGGTTTTGGCTCCCCTGTCCTGCCTCCTTGCTTAGCCTTGTGTGCTGCATTAACAAGGGAGTGCTTGAGTATGTGGAGTGTTGGGGCCTGTCCCAAACTGTGACTTTGGATGCACCAATATTTACATGCTCAGTATATGAACTCACAAAAGAAATAAGCCATCTTCTAAATGTGTCATCTCACAACAGAGCAGTCACTGTTTGGAGCATTTTCATCTGTACTGAAAATGTTAGACTTTCTGCAAAGCCAGCAGTAGCTGGGAGAAAAAAATTACTGAAGTCACTCACAAGTCAGCAGGCATCCAGATTTTCTGTCCTCCTCAGTGAGTTTTGACAATCTGGAATACCTTTGAATAGTGAAACACCTATTATGCAAGCATGACAAACCCAGTGACCAAAACATGTATGACACAAGTCCCAGTTAGTAATTTTTTTCTATTGCATAGGCAAAATGCTAACATATAGAGTCCCTTCTTCTCTTAAAAATATGTAAAAACAAGATAAATTATTCATGTTGAACTTTTGTGAATTGCTTCTGATTCAGTTCTTTAAAGTCTGAAAAGCACATCTGGACATGCATCAGTAAATAAACAGGCTAGGCTTCCCTTGAAACAGCTTGTACTTTGGAAATAACCACATAATTTGAGATCAGGATGACCCTGGCGTTTAGTTGAATAGCGTTAAAACATTCCATCAACAGGAATTAAAAGATCCAAGCCAAGATCAATTTGCTGACCTGATGAAAACTGGGATTTGCAATGCTGATTTGCTGTGATGGCAACAGCCTTATCCAGTTAATTGCATAAATAAAATTATTGGTTTTCCCTTTCAATACTGCAGTTTTCCTTACAAATTCTCAAAATTGGGGCATTTGCAAGCCATTCTGGAGAAAATAATATCTTAAAGTATTCAAGTGTGTCAGCATATCTAGACTCTTATTAGTATGTCCAAAAACAAAGGATAAAAATGGAAATGGTAATCATTATAATCCTACAGCACTCGTATTAGATATGCTTCTTATATGTAAAGTTTGAAATTTTTTTTGCACAATTTTATGTTTTATTAGGATGAAATGGAATGTAGGTTTAAGAAGAAAAAAAACCCCAAACCTGAGGTGACACTAAAAACAATAGGCACTTGCAACTACTTATATTTTACTTGAAATTTTCACCATTAACTCACATATATTCTTTTTTTATATGTGAAAGGGGGAAATTAAGAAGTCACTTCATTAATTTTCTTTAGGACTAAACATTAACATATTTTTTAGAAATAGGGTAATTTTTTATGTATGCCTTATGTTTCCTTCCACCCACAATTCTGTACTTTAGGACAATTTAGTTTTAGATAAAAATAAAACTAAGGAATTCAGTACAGTTTTGTTCTGAAGGCAATGTCTATTAAAGGCCAATATATGCCTAAAGTGATGCAGAAACTGTACATTAATTGCTAAAGTCACAATCATGGTTCTAAAAGTTCTTGCTCAGTTGTCCATTTACTGTGTTGATCCTCCTTTAATTTCTTCAGCACTTGGCACTGCATGACACAGAGGCACAGGAGAGTCTGAAGCTCTCAGTTAGTTCAGACCTGAGCCTTGGTGGAAAGGGCAGGATGGATTCTTCCTCACATAACTCCAGTCCTTCCATAACTCTAACATCTGTGTTTGGTTGCTGGCTTGTGTGTTTAGAGTCATCCAAAGAACCCTGAGGTGTCCAAGCCATCCATGCAGTACTAGAGGGACACTTATGCCTTTCTGGAACAGTGTAGGGAAATCAAGAATGATGCTGTAGGACATACAAAATGTGTATAATAATGTGCAAATGCTGCATTTTGCCCAGATCTTATGGGTGATTTGCAGTCTCTGAAACATTTGATGAAAGACAGATAGGAGACTACACATTAACTAACATGGAGCTAGAACCTTATCTTTAAACAAATAAATACTACCCTGATTTCCTAAATGATGGGCATCTAATGCTATTTACTGTGCATGGGGAATTCTACCAGGCTCTCTCCACCACCTAAGTGGGGCATGGGTTTTGTCTAAGTCCCATGTCACATTGCCTGACCAATGAGGCTTTCTTGGACAGCCCATATCTCAAATAGCTTTGGCTGCTTATGTCCAGGTAACCAGGTCAAGCCCAAAACCAGAATACCCTGTGGTTAGTGTGCAGGTTGACTCTGAACTCATGCATCTATAGGTATTGTCAGCCTGTGAGCTGGGTATCTGCTTTTAGTCTATAATTACAAAGGAAGTCTATGGGTCAATGAGGAAATCTAAAGCATAGAGAATTATTTGACTGACCACAAGTAAAGACTATTGCCCTTCTCAAATAACTGGCTAGTGACTTTTGAAATATCCTATGATATAAGAGATATCAGTGTGGGGTTTGGAGATTTGACACAGGATGTATGGGAGGCCCATGCCTTTATGGAACAAGCTGAATCCCCAGGGAAAGCTTAATGTATTTGGTGTTTCAGTTAAGAGCCAATTCCTCTGTTTGAGGACAATATCCAAGTTGGTGATTTGAAGCTTTTCTTAGTGGGGAAAAGGGAACTTGTAGGGCCTGATTTGACTGTTTTAGGTATCTTCCAAGATGAGATAAATTACACTGTAAAAGTGTCAGATGGTATTGAAAGAATTTTAGACAGCTATTTTATTCATACATGTGTTCATTACAGCCATGTACCTTTTGTTGTGTTGAGGAACACCCCCAGTGCTGGTAGCTTGGTATCCAAGCTGCACTTTATGCTCTGGGTGGTGAGAAATGGCTGAAGCCCCTGAAATCAACTGTGGATGGCACTGAGCTTTGGCCTAACAAAGGGCAAGCAGAGCTGCATCACTGGCATCAGGGGGCTGGTCCCCAGAGACCCTGCAGGGGTCTCATTTCCAACTGGAAATGAGAAGAGCCCAGACCAAAATCTAGAATTGGACCAAGAGGTGAATGCAGGGCACATGAAATCTGGGGTTGAACCTGTAGGGAGCCCAGGTCTGACTGTGTGAGTATGGGCTGTGTAGGGAGTCAGGTGAGACCCATTTACTCACTGGAACCTCTCACTATAAAGGGGCTTTGGACACAAAGTCTTGGATGGGGTGACTGTAAATCAGAGTGGTGCCTGAACTAACAGTAAAGAAAGTTCCTTGAAAAACAGATGAATCTTGAAAATCTTCAACAGCTTTTGAACTCCTCTGTGAACTTTTAATATGTCTCTATCACTCAACCGAGCTGCCCTGTCTTCCTCCAAAACCATTCCAGTCTGTCTTAAAGTGCAAGGTTCTTAGCCAAACTGGGCCTGAGACAATTTACTCCAAAGCTTCTACACCTGAGCCAATGCCTAACCTAGGCAGGTTGGCATGCAAGACTCCTAGACCCAGCAGAAAAACACATCTAAACCAGAAATTGTAATCAGCTATTGTTCCAAGCAGCCTGGATGGCTTTGAGATTTTTCTATAGATTTTTTTTTTTTTGGTTGGTTTGTTTGCTTTGGTTGTTTTTTGTTTGTTTTGGGGGGGTTTTTTGTGTTTTTTTGGTTGTTGTTGTTTGTTTGTTTGTTTTTAAATAAAACCAGATAAAGTAGTCAGTAAATTGAAGTTATTTCTGTTTGTTAGAATGAGCTGATATATTCATAATACTATTTTGATCCATTTTCTTTCAAACCAGTGAGACTAAGAGACATTCTCAAACACATACATCACGAGCAAGGCAAATAAGTTCAACACTGATTTAGAATCATTGAGTTGTGTTTGTGCAAGCTAAAGTGCAATTTTCTTTCTTGTCTATATTCAGCAATTTATGAGACTGCTTCAGGACACTAATCAATAGTGCAATAGGCATTCTTCAGGACCAGCTGTTCAATTTAGCCCATGGAACTATGGTCCAGAATACATGTTATATGCATATATAACTATAGATAATTTTTTATTAATGAAGGAAGAAATTTTGAGAGGGTTGTAAAATATACAAAATTATAGACTTCTGTTGATAGACAAATGAAGCAATGTTTGCAGCTGCTCTACATTAATTAATTTTCATTCCATTAAATATTTTGTTTTCTGAATAATTGGCATGTTACAGCTAAAGGCAATACAAGTTTCCACCACTCATAAAAGAATTCTAATGTACATTTTTATGCTGTAATACTACCATACAACTCTCCCTCTTCCTAAAGATTTTAGATTTAGGCTTTAGATGACCGGTAGTAAACTCGCTTCCCTTTTGGAGATGGGAGGGATTATTTTTTATATCCATTCAGGTAGTTTTCTTTGGTTTCTATTAGACATAAATAGGAGCTATAGTGTTGAAATTTATATTTTTTAAATGTTAAGAATTTTAGAGTTAGCAAGCATTTATAATCAGTTGCAATGGAATGAGGGATTTACTGACAGGTAGAGTAGCATTTTGTAATATGACACTGCTAGCACAATAGAATACTTAACATCCTGTTTACCTTTTAAATTTATTTTCATTTCCCCTTCTTTAAAAAAAAAAAGAAAAAAAAAGAAAAACCAACTGTAGATATCTAAGAGTAGAAGAAAATTATGGAAAGTGTTACACAGAGCCTTCCCACTGAGCTTTTAAGACTTGTCCTCATCAGTCAGCATTGCTTGTGTCTGTACTTCATTATTGTTTGCTGGAATCCATCCCTAACATGTTGGTATAACTGAACAATGTTTGCCCTCTAATTAGCGAAGCTGAACTATGATAAAATTGTTGGGAAGACACTTGCAAGATCTAGGACTTACCTTGAGTATTCATGGTTCCATGTACATTGTGGTGGACTGGCCTTGCCTGGCTGCTAGCTGCCCCCCTCAGCCTCAATTTTGCCCTCCTCATTTAGAGGACAGGGGAGGAAATAAGATCAAAAATCTCATGGGGTGGAATAAGCACAGGGAGGTGACTTACCACGTTAGTGCCATGATCACAACAGGCTCAACTTAGGGAAAATAAATTTAATTTATTGCCAGATAAAACAGTTTGCTTAGTGATAAACAAAATAAAAAATGAAAACACCTCCCTCACCTTGCTTCCCAGGTCCAGCTTGACTCCTCCACCTCCTTCTCTCACTCGTGTCTGCAGGTCTGGTGGTCACTCATTTTCCTCACTTCTCTTTCAATACTGCTTGCAGCATATTTTTACTCTTTCTTAAACGCACTTTCTCACTAGTGCTGTCGCCTTGGCTGAGGACCTCAGTCCTGCCCTGCTGTAGGTCTGTCCTGGAGCTGTCTGGAGCACCTGGAGCTGGGTGTGCTGGGTCTGGGCCAGCCCTGCCCTGGTGACAGAGTCACCCCAGAGCCCAGGGCAGCGCCCGGGCACCGCACGGGGCAGGCAGGGAGCAGGAGTGAGAAACGTGGGTTAAAAGGTGCCAAAAAACAACAGCTGCAGCTTCACTTGTACCAGCAGCAGCCAAGGTTGATCTGATTTACACTAGTTTAATGCATCCTCAAGAGATTAATGGGGCCTGTTTTGTTCTAGGAGCCATTAGTGGTGTCTGTGCCAGGTCTCTGAAGGAAGGTTTCCCTGGGCTCTTCCCTGTGTGGCTTTACAAATGGAACATGATCTGACACAGCTTTAGACATGTTTGCAGTGTCTACATCAGCTTTTTACATACCTCCCCACACTGAGGTTCTGAACACTTCCCAAAACAAGGCAAGCAGAATTGGGTGATAAACATTTAACAGATTCTGTTTCCTGCAGAGTGGAAATCAGGGGTGCTGAGCTCAACACACATTAAAATGTTTCCTTAAAAAACCTCATGGTTTCAGCTGTAGTCATAGGTGAAGATGGATACTTTGGTTTCATTTGCACATCTTAGCCTTTTATCTCAGTTTTATTTTATCTTAAATGTCAAAAAGTTATCTCTCAGAGGTGTTTGGACAGAAATTAGAAGTATCAGCATTCTGGGGACTCTAAATATTTTATCCCTCCAGTTTCTAAGGGTCAAAATATAATTTTTTTTTTTAAATTAATGAGTAATATACTTTGGAAAAGATCTTTAGAGAACTAAACAAGAGAGTGTCCAAACATTGAGTTTGTATCAATATTGCAATATATTCATGCAACATTTTGTAAAATTGTGTGCCAGACCTTTGAAAAATTTAATGAACTTTTGGATGAGGAAGAAAAAGATGTTCCAGAGTTGCATGCAATTTCTCATTACATTAATATGTCATTAAGACATACACATACATTTAGAACAGTGACATCTGTGGTTTGAAATAATTGGAAATGTGGCATTCATAATACAATAATGATTTTTTTTAATAAGAGAATTTAATTTGATGAGTAAATGCAGTGTCACACAAATGTAAGTTTTGGGGCTGGATCAAAGAGCAGCTGTAAACCTCTCCAAGAAGATGCAGCTCTATTCAGAGATTAATGGAGTATGATTCACAGCCTGCCATTTGAGCCCCTATCACAGCAGAGATGCAAAAGAACAGCATGGCACTGGAGTCTGGGATGAAAAAGACATTAGGATAGCTGAAGAGAGCAATTACACATGTCAATGAAATTATCCTTTGTGCTTTGGATACGAGGGCTCAAAGGTTACAGACATAATCACCTCATTCTTCAAAACCACTGCTGAATCTGTGCAAAATTGCCAAATTTTTCTATACCCAATAGTCTACCAGTGCCCTGCATAAAGGCACTGGCAGGCTGTCATTGACACTAGTACAGTTCAAAACTAACAAGTACTGAACGCAGTTCTCAGGATGCCCATGAACTACATCTATTTCTTAACTTTCAAAGCCTTTTTTCTATGTGTGTCTGTTACATTCATTGCTGTTTGTGGCTTTTTAGCAAAACTGATAAAAATTACACAGAAATATATCAAATAGGGAAATGTCTTCACAATAAATGCTTCTAAAATTATTAGTAAGGTCTAATTACTACTGCATGCTGGTAATCTCCTATGCCAGATCTACTCCTTCTACATTCCACAAAATTTATAATCCATAAAGTATCACACAGTAGTATAATCTGACTTCAGTTTTGCTTAAGTTTCTAAGACTTTCCAGCAATTTTTCTAAATTTAGCCTAAATTTAGCTGCTTAAGGATGCACAGAAATATTATCCCTATCTCTACTATACCTTTACAATTACACAGTTTGAAGTACAACATTGTCTGTAGTCTGCCTAATTACTTTAAGGAGTTTTATCATGTACTTGCTGCCTTGATTTTCAAGTATGTCCTTAATTAGGCCACATAGAGAATATGGTAAAGAAATAAATTATGTAATATTCTTGTTTATCTTTTAGCATATTCGAGGTCAAATCAGATTAATTTCATCTGAAGATTTCTTAATGCTTTAGTTAAATTCATTTAAAGACCCCTCTGCATCTACTGACTGTTGGAGAAATAGAAATGAGAGATGATGGCTTGACAGCAGTCAGATTAGTCAGCCTCAGAAGCCTGGATAATTTGTAGAGCATGGGGACCTTAAGAAAGGAAATGGACACTCTCTATGAGTGTTATAGATGAACATATATATAGTCCAGTATATGAGCTGTGGTAACATCTGGAATCCCATGGTTTGGCTTTTTTAAGTTTAGAGCTTGTTCTGCTCAGGGCTCTTTGATACTGACTGCAGGGAGGATGGTTTCAGTAGCTGAGGTGGAGCACCTCTCTTCCCCTGGAAATGCTTGCATCTCTTTGACAGAAACACACTGGTTCAGCTGGTATGGAGGTATATTGCTGCTGCATAGTCACTGGAAGCAGGTTATACCTTGGTTATAAGTACTTTAGCAAACAGTATAGTTCAAAGCAATTGTACCTGCACAGTGAAACAGGTGGTGATAAGGTCCCAACATCCAATCTTATGTGCTTCAGGATTCCCTGCTTAGGCTAAGTTCTACTCTGATCCCACAGACTGGATGCTCATTAGCTCTTGGTTTGCATTGGGCTGCACTCCAGCATGTCCCAGTCTGAGGTTTCTCCCTTGCCCTGAGATCACCCCAGAGGGACATGAAGGTGGTTCAAACCCTGGTTTTCTCTGAAGCAGCCAAAGAGAGATTGCTGGAGACGGTTTTCTCTTGTTCCAAGGATTGTTTATTATTTCTTATCTCAGGTACCTTTTGCCTAGTCAGCAGGGTCTGCTCAGCCTGGCATCCATGGTGGAATCTGCCTGGTGAAGGCAGGGTTTATCTTATATAGCTAGTACTATGTATTACATGTTTACAAAATTTTCCCAATACAATACAATTTTATTAAATGGTCCAGCCCTGACTCCATCCAATCTAAAAGTGCCAACGTGTCACCCAACATGGATGACAGGGAGAAGATGGAGGAAAAGGTGTCCACCCCCCAAATTCTCCATCTTGGCCATGTGTCCCTTTTCATAAACATTCCAAAAAATCTATTTATCTATGTTCTAACAATCTAATTTACACTTCACTAATTTTGGTGACCTGTTTCCATTCTCTTTGTGCTGACAACTTCCCCCAGGGGTTAGAATTCAGCACCTGTGACACCAGGGTCTCACTCAGAGGTCTTTGAGACCCTTGCCAGGGGGGTTTTGAGAGCCCCAAGGAGGCCAGGGGTACGCCCTGGGCTCCCACACAGGACTGTTCAATTTGTCTTGATTGCCTCCACACAGGATCCAGGGAGCCCTCTCAAAATCTGCTCTGCCATGCAATCAGTGTCCAGTCAGTGCAGATGGCTGAGAGATTTTCTCTGAACACAGCAACTCCTGCTCTAAAATTGCAGCTAAATTTGAGCAACCTTAATCGTTTGTGAAGAACTGGGAGAGATGACTTACTTTTTCTCAAGAGGGCTCCAGGTTATTAGCCTGGTATGATTCAGTTGTCTAGGGAGAGGTATCTAATTTAATTTGCTTTAAGATATCCTCTTTATTTTCCAAATGCCTGTCTCTTATGGCACAGATGTCCCACAACTCCTGCATCTCAATGGTCAGCCTCACCTGGGTGTTTCCAGGACTGCAGGGCTTTTAGATGATAATAGATATCTTCCTTTAGGCAACTGAATGAAGTCCTTAAACACTTACTTTAAGGTGCTCTGACTGCCTGTCCCTTCTTGTTTTGCAGATGTGGGAGGCACAGTTGTGGGCACAGCTGTGTGTGTCAGCCATGTCCTGTCTCAGACCTTGCTTATAAAGATACTCACTAAGTGCTGGAGGTATAGCTCAGCATCTCCCTCTCCCTGTTATAGATTATGTACAGGGATGTGGTGTTCCCATTATTCTGAAAGAATTTTCCATTAATTAGACTCTGGAATCTTCAGTACTCAGGTGCATATATATGATTTAAAAGATTGTAGAAGTGGCTGAAAATTTTTCCATCTTCATATGGAAAAATGAAATAATTTGAACAGAAATAACAATTTCCTATATCTCTCCCAACCTGACAGGAACTCTAATAAGCAAGATCTTGATTCTTCTGTGGATGAGCAGTAAATATTCTGAAATTTTGTTTTCTTCTTGTTTAACATTAAAAAAATAAAAAAGTTCATAGTTATATTTGTTTTTTCATGATGATATCAACCCTCTTCATGGAAAAGAGCTTCCCATAGCCAAATTTACACAGCCAATCTATTCTACAAAGAAAAAAAAAGCCAAAAAACTAAAGCCAACAAAAAAGTGTGTCAATATCTGTGCCTGCATATAAAACAAAGACATGCAACTTCAATATTTCTTTTCTTAAGTCAGATTATTTCCAACCTGTAAGAGTTAGCAACTTAATCCTCTAGGGTTATTTCTAAAACACTGATTTTCTTGTGGCAGAGGGTTTTTGTGTTGTTCCATTTTGTAGTGTTTTAACAGAATGTGCAATATTCATTTCATAACACAGTGAAATAACTCCACGAAAAAAAAGAATTTAAAAATATGGATTTAGATTTGGCTGAAATTTTGATTTGTTAAATGATTATTCCTACTCAGCAGTTTCTCTTTGAGAAGACACATAGAATCAGCATACACATGGTGTGCACAAGTGGTAGATTTTATGCATAAAGCACAAGAGTTCTTGATACTTGGTGAGTTTTACTGTACCTTGAATTGTCACATTCAGTTTGCCCTAACAAGCACGAAGGGTTTAATTTCCTAATTCTGAACTGTGGTGGTCACAACAAAGATAAATTCATCAATTCAGTGAGGATTAAGACAAGATAACATAATTGCTCAGAGCTCTGCAACCCCACGATTTCTATTGTTAATATTTAGTGATGGTTTTCTCTGTCAAAAGCTCAGTAAATTTTAATTAAGCCCTTTTTTTTTTTCACAGATGTATTTCAGATATTATAAAATATATTTACTGGTGTTAAATTTCAAATATGAAACATTTTATGATCCTCTAGGAACTAGGTAGAGTTATCTATTATATTAAAGATTCATTTTTTGTGTAAAATGTCACCTTAAACATATAAAAAGTGGGGAAAGAAGGATCTTTTCTACATTTGCCATAGCAAAATGAGTAGTGAAGACTTAGAAATTCTTGCAAAAAAATCCAAGCAAAGCAAAATACTCATTTTGTATAGTGACACTACACTATTTATAAACACATTTGCTGTGCTATTTGGAAATAACCTGCCCCTATGTTCCAGACTGCTTGATTATTAACTTCCAGGGAAGTGACAGAGCTAAAAGAAATAGGCTGAAAACTTTCATGATCATTCCTTGTTCTTATATTTCATTGTAGGGATGTCTGATTTGATTTCATGAAGATCCATAAGTTAGGTGCATGACTAAAATTAAAATGTCATTTTTATCTTGTGTTTTTTGTTTTGATTATTGCTACTTTATTTATATGGGCCATTTTTATGGTCTCAGAGTTTAATAAAAAACCTAAAAGAGTTTTCCTTTTACAGCAAAAGAAGCAAAATCTTTGTTAAAATGATGTGCTTTTTTAAATTTAAAGAGTTCTTTGTTAGTGGGTTTTTACTGCCTGTCACTTGTAATGGATGGAAAATTGTTTCCAGTAGCCTTATTTGAGACCAGAGAGGCTTTTGAAACCTCACATTTCTTTGGAACTTTTCTACAAAAAATATGTTGAAAACACAAAATTATGTTTAGCAGATGCTTTGAAATATGTTTTTGTTTTGTTTTGTTTTGGTTTTTTTTAATGATGTTGTGGAATAGAGCAATAAGACTGTTTTTATTTATGTAATTTTTGGGCATATTTTCTGTCCAATTTTTCAACAAATGAATAGAATATGGAAACAAAGACTTTTCTGTTCTCTAAAAACAATATGACTTAGAAACTTTTATTTTAAACAGTTATATGCTGAGCCAAAATATTATGGATATTTTCACTTGAATTCACCACAATCTTTAGAATTGGGGTTCTAATCAGTCGTTAGAATCACCAACATAAAATGAAGCAACCACAGAGGAAATCCTCCTAAATGAAAAGCTTGTCTTTAGATTGCTGAGCATCATTACTTGAATCCAAGAAATTCTAAGACCTATATTATTCTTTTGTGAGGAATCAAATGGATCTCTGTGTCATTAAAGGTGCTTAGGCACAGTGCCTCTGCCTAGGGGTGGAGTGTATACACTAGTAACCTGATTTGCAGTCTCTAATATACTAAGAGGAAAATGAAAAAGAGAGGAAGTAATTATGAATGTCTCCTCACTCTTGCAAACCACAGCACAACTCCAAAATGAGAAAGAACAAAATTCAAAGACAAATGGGTGATTAACAAACTGAACAATATCAAACCCTGAAATGGTGTGCACATTTAATTGCAAAAGAGATGCCTTTCTGCTGTCACTCACAAGCCAAATCATCAGTCTGGAAATGATCATCTAAGCATGTAAGCCAACCTTTACTGCCTTTAATTCTTTAATTCTGTGACAAATAGAAACCTCTGTTCAGGAGAGAATTCATAGATACACTTGAATTTAGAACAAAAGGATAAATGAAAGGCCTTTTACAAGGCTCCCACATACATTATGGAATAACTTACCATTTAAAATATAATCCACTTCTAAAACAGTTAAAAAAAGAAGTTTGGTTTTGTCATTATAATTTTCTTAAATTTTGCCTATCAAACCCTAGGCAAATCTTCTGAGGTTTGCATAATGTTGCCCAGGAGCCTCAGTGACAGACATTCTGGAGAACTGCAGTCTCATTAGGAAACCTTGTTAAACATAGTAGGCTCAAAAAGAAAGGATGCAGTAACTCCAAGATCTTAGTTTATACCATACATCAAATGTGAGAAGATGCATCATTTACAAATGCCATGCTATTTACCTTAAACAGCAGCAGTGAAATATCAAGTGAGATCTGTATTCTGAATAAATCCCATATTGAATGTGCTTAGTTTGCCAATTAGTTTTCTTCCCTAATGCTAGTTCCCTGATAATGGGCATTCTGCAGGATAGAGCAAACCTTTGCTCTTCTATCATACTCAGATTATTCCTCAAGGAGAAAATCCATTAACTAGCAAGATGGATCCAGATGTTACTTTCAGATTCTCCTGTGCTGGTGGCATCCATGTGGTAGAAAAAACCACAGATGTTCTGCCAGCATTTTAGCTGAATCTTTGGAATTTGTAGTTAAGGGAAGCTGAAGCATGGTAGAATTGCATTTTAAGAAGTTGGTTAGCTCCCATTTAGGCTATATTTTCAAGTTCTCCAGATACACAAACACAAAGAAAAGAAGTGAAAATTTCCCTGTAAACTTGAGAAGCTTCTTTCCAGTGTATTACAGGTTTGAAGCAATTGCGAAACATCAAAGTAATTCACAATAAAATGTTTGCATTAATGTGTTTTTCTTAAATTGAAAGGGTGTTTTTTTCTCACTGCCTATGCATTTTAATACAGCCATTTCTTCAGTAACACATTACTTTGAGTTTTCAGTGATGCTACTCATAGAATATTTGTTTTAGAAGTGTCATTATTTTCCTTTTCTTTTTTTTTTTTCCGTAAAGGCAAATAAAAACAACTATTCAAATGCCAAGTCTACATTGACATCCTGGTTCATTAGATATTGCATTTCAGTGGTTACTCATCAAAGGGAGTTTCACCATATTAATTTTAATGTGTTCTAAATTGGTTGTTAAAACCTTGATGTTGCAATAATTTTGCACTGAATGAGGAGGGTGTGATTTTACGCAATTGTTGTGAATTAGAAAACAGACTGGGTATTATTCCAAAGAAAAGTAGAGACTGAAAGACTGGAGAAATTATCTTTTTTATTATATTTCAGATAATTAGCATTTATAACTGAGGAGGACTAATGATCTAGAGGAAGGAAATTTTTATGATGTACAATTGCAACTTTATATAGAAGTACCAACATTAGCTGTACTGTGAATGCCTGACAACTTCGTGCAATATAACAGGATTATATTAGAATGAGGAATATATAAGGATTTGAATAAATATGTAACAGAGATATAGGTATATGAGATCTTTTTTAAAAAAAAAAAATCTTGCTTGAAGTGCAAACCTTCATTCTATTTAAGAATCTCAATAATCTACTAATTCAATAAAATTTATAATTCTAATTTTGTTTAGAATTGCCAGAAATCAATAATGATGAAAGGGGTTTTTTTCAGTTAAAACCAGTCAATTAGGCAACTTTTTACACAGCCGAAATTTAAGGCTTTTAAATAAAAGAGATAGTCAGCAAAATAAAATTAAAAGGTGAGAATTGGTGTTGCAGACCTAACTGAAGCTCAGAGTGAGCAGACAGAATAACCCATTTTGCTTGTGCAACCATGATGTGCCATGTGAGAGCTTCTTGTCTTTTGTGGAAAAAAAATAGCACAATTACATTTCTAAGTGAGCAAAGGCAAACAGTTGGTGATAGCTGAATGATTTTGTGAACTAAATCCTATTATAGAGTCAATTTAGAATAGCAGGACTAGAATAAAAAATCTATAAATATACTGGATGAATCAATAAAAAGCAAAATTATTGCAACTGCAGTAGATTTCTTCATCAGAGCAACAGGCCTGCTAAAACAATAGCTTCAAAAGGCCCCCACAAAAATATATTAGTGGTGCTTATGGGTTTCCAAAACCAAGGCATAGATGCTACTGCTCTCCTTATGAGTGCATTTGGTTTGCTCACATGGCAGGAACAATGCTAAAAGCTTCAGGCTCCATGAATGAATCACTCCTGGCAGTTCCAGAGCTTTCCAGCCTCCTGCCTCTCTCTTGATGGGCCACTGCTGCTCTCTGCTAATCTGCAGATGTGTCTGCACCACTCTTCTCCTCCATGTGTGGGTGCCCCCTTGCTTGCAGCAATCCACACCAGCTGCTAACAGCCACACTGCCAAAGACACAGCTCAATCAGCCTATGATGGAGGAACTCCTTTTCAAAGTAATTAAGAGCTTTAATGGTACAAACTCTGTTTCTCACCAGTAATTTATGTCTTGTGACAATCTTGAAGTTGGAGCTTGCATTACTGTGATGAAACAGAGGAAGGACAAAATCACTGAAAGACTATTGAGAACATGCTTGCATAGCCTGCAGAAAAGAGTAAAATTGTGTTGATTGAACATCAAAAATGTAGTTGACACACACAGAATATATTTTTTCTTGAGACAAAAATCATTCTGTCCCTGGAGTAGGTGTGTATGCATCCATATTTCATTAATCAGCTTGTGACTCTGACCTCACTACTACAATTAATATCCTATGGTAAAAACTCCCATAGAATGGCAGAGATTTTGTACAAAAAACCCACCAAAACCTATTTTTTACCTCAGTTCTCCAGTTAATATATTTATAGAAATATAATAACAGAAAGCTATAGACACTCTAGGAAGATGACATAGTGTCCTCATGTAAAGTCACTGTTTTATTGTCCAGTTTAAAACTGAATTTTCTCTGTGCTCTTCTAGCTATAGCAATACAAGAGATTCTGATTCTTCTGTGACTGCTGGCAAGTAAATCATAAATTATGTATGTTCTTTCAGTGCTTCACACCAAGAAGACAGTGTTCTTTGTTTATAGTCGGGTTTTTTTATTGTTTGTGAACAAGCAAAGATGATGAAGAGGGAGTACCAGTCAGGAAAATAACAATTGAGAAAGACTTTGGGTTGTCTTTAATGGGAGGAACTACTTCACAGGCAGGAAAGCCCAAGAAAAAAAAAAACAAACAAACAAACCCAAAATTAGGGAAAAGAAACATTTTTTTTATCATATACTTTGTCTGGTTACACTGTAGAATTTGTGGTTATTAATGCTTGCACTTTGGGAAGTAGGCAAGCAGGAATACAATTGTGTGAAAAAGGCCAGAACTATTAACAATCAAATATTTTGGACAGTTTTTAAGAAACAAGTAAACTATTAGCGGCAACTATTAGGATTCTAAGGGAAATAATTTTTTTCTGTCAAGAAATCTTTTTCTTAAATACCAAACTTTTTTGTTTCTAATGAAGTAAAAATTTTAAGCCACAAACACATCTTGTTATATCTTTTCTATATTTTCAAAATATTGCATTTAAATGAAATGCAGTGAAAATATTTTTGTTCCTGTTGTAAACAGACCTAGGATACCAAGTTTCATCCAATAGCAAATTTTCATGACAGAGCTAAAAAACACTGAAAAGATAGCTCTACACAGGAATATTGACAAAACATTAACTCCAGTGAAGTGGCAAAACAGTATTCTAACATCAGCTAGCAGAGCATTAAAAACCACAAAATAAATCAACTTGTGTACCATGATATTTAAGATCAATATTTTTCAATTTTATTACGACTGAATCTTATAATCTTATCATGAATATTCATCATATTATGACTGAAAATTACTTGCCTTTTGCTAATTTTGCAGGTTTCTATTTTGAACATATTACAGTTAGATTAATCCATTTTTCATTGCACATCTTTTAATACATATAATTAATATGTATGTTATATATTATCAAGCATCCAGCCAATAAAGGAAATATTTGCCTACAAAATCAGTCTGAAAAGGTTTTTTAAGACTAAATTAGACTAATTTTTTTAAAGAGTGAGAAAGTGAAGATGAGGGAAGGGCATAATTAGGGTTGCTAAAATAAATTTATTCTTTATTGTTCGGTACCAAATATAAATTATCAGAAAAAAAATTTGCATTTACATTATGTTCATAGAAACATTAAGGACTTCTATGCTTACACAAAAGCCTAATTTAGCTCTCCTTTTTGTAATAGCATGAAATGTATTAATGTTGAAAGGCCACCAAGTATTCAGAAATAATGAGCTCTGAAGCTTCCAAAGTCATCTAACCAATACTCAGCTGAGTTTTAATGATGAATAACTAGGCCAATCTTTTTTTGGTAACATAGAGCTAGGGATAAAACTTGGCCAAGCCAGAAGGAAAATGAAAGAGAAGCTTTGTGAGCCCGTTGACACTCCCCTTGCACCCCATCCACTGGATTGCTGTTCCAAGTCTGCTGAGCCAGGTACTCTGAGCCTCCCTCCCTGCTCCATGCCTGTCCAAGACATTTCCTGGCCTCAGGTTGTCCGTTTAAGATTTCTTCCCAGAAACAAGACGTCACAGCCCAGCTGCTCTAGACTTCATAATTAAAGCTGTCTGCTCCATTTTCCTGCCACCTTAAATGTACATTTTCCCAGAACCTTACACATAATTCTTCAGGGGCTTGAGTTTAATGCAAGATGCTTCCATCTGAGCACACCACTGCGTATGTAATGAATAAACACAGCCAGAGGAAATGCTGAACTGTGGTGCAAGTGTTTGTGTTCTTCAGATAGACTTCTGTTCTGGAGCACTTTGTAGCTGGATGAAGGTAATTTGCAGATGCTCACAAAGTGTCCTCACTTTCCCTTTTTTTTGCAGCTTTCAGCAATAATATCCAACTCTGTAAAACTTTTTTTCTTTTCTTTTTTTTTTTCCCCAAATGGTTTTGCATCATGGATATGTATTTACAGACATGCTCTTCACAGAGTTGAGCCTACCAGAACTTGCTAGGTGATGGCAAATGCCTTTGCCAGAATATTTTACTCTGTGCAGAAATGATTCTAGTACACTTTAAGGTCTCCAAACCCCACCAAAACCAGTGCTTGACAGATCATAAACAAAGGAGTGGAGTGTCACTGAGAAAATGGATAAGCAAGATGTCATAAACCCCTAAACCTCATCAGTCTGCTGTGTGCTGATGCATTTCTTGGTTTAGACAAAGTTTTGTTGCATTTCAAATTGCAACAATTAAACTCCTTCCCACTTTTCATTATAAAAAATGAATTTGATTTTCTTTCAGCTATTTCAGGCTTCTCTGCTCAACTATGAAAAAAAAAAGTAATATGAAGGGTATTCACAAATTCTTTGGGAAATTCTAGGGGGTTTAAATGCTCTTTGTTATTACACCTTTATGCCACCTTTGTGAATTCAGTGTAGAGGTTTCCTTAAGCTAAAAGGGACACATATTTAAAACATAAAATATTAATTTAGATAAATTAGCCCTGCTTAAGTTAGTAAAACATTTAAATCCTCACATACCTATTTGAAAACATAACTGTTATGTTAAAATACAGTAGTAAATTGATTGTTTCAATGCCTTGAAAGGGAGAATTATATGAACAAAAAACACTTTCAGTTTTGATTAACTTGATATTTGCAAAGGCTTTGTGGAGAAAGAGATATCTGTTAAGAACTTTTAACCGAGTACAAATCAGGAGTAAGAGATACCTGTTAAGCACTTTTGACCAAATGCAAATCAAATTATATACATGTTAGTAAGAGAAATGTAATATGTAAAGTCAGAAAATCATAAAAACACATTTCTCTAACTTTGAGTTAACCTGTTTGAAATCAAACTGAAGGAATTTTAACTAGAAGTTTTAACTAATTGTCTCTCTAATATGAAGTCCTGTGAGGATGTAAATCAGCCTCTAGGGCATATGTTGTATGAGCTGGAAAAGAAATTTGGCAATTTCCAACAGGTGTGATGTTAACAATTTAAGTTAGTTTACTTTGTACTGAAATGGAAAAGAATCAAAGATAGCTATGCTTTGGGTTATGAAGCCAACCCATCCTGGAATTACACTGTAATATAAAACCAGATGCTGTAATGTATTGGACTGAACTGTAAGAGATGGAAGATAGTTCAGGGCCTGTGGAAACTTTCAAAAAAAGTCAGAGTTTTTCTGGCCACTACTACACACAGATTTGTTTGTCACCCAAAGTCTAGATTTTAGGTAGCTCATCAGTGATATTAAGGAAGTTAGCCTAGGTTTATTTTCTTGCAATAAGTCAAATAAAGGATATTATATGCAACTTTCCCAAACAGATTTTCTCCCAAGCCGGAGAGATTCAGCTCATTCCTCTCCCTCTTCACAGTGAATACAAGTTCAACACTTTTAGTGTGGCATGCTGATTTTGTCTTAGAATTCTGTACAATGATCTACAATTTTAAGAGCAGGGATTAGTCTGTCTCACTTTATAAAAAATACAAATAACATTGTGAGGGTGTATTTTCCATTTTATGGTCATTCTCAGAGACCTGAAGCAAGATTTCATGGCATATACAGAGGTTTGTTTAAAAATCAGTTTTAGACTAGTCTTATTGAGCAATAAGCAATAATACATTCAGTATAAGGAACAGAAACCTCAGATTTGGAATGTCAGCACATAATAACCTTGTCTAGACCTGTATCACCAGTTAGACATACAATTGATAGCCAAGTGTGACTTACACAGGACTTTCTTAAAGCTGCCAAGTAATTTCCAGGTCTTTCTGCCAGTCCTTCCAGGCAGTCTTTGCTAAAGTGAGTCAGCACAAGTCAAAATCAAAGCAAAAAACTGCTTCTCAGGAATTCTATTTTTTAGGACAAGTGAGTCTGGAAGAACTGCTAGCAAAGACATTTTGGAGGATGGATTTGAGTTTAAACCAAAGAAAAAGAAAAACAGAAGCAACCAGACCAAAAAAAAAAAAAAAAAAAAACAATCCAGCAATTTTCCCCAATGCTTACAATACAGCAGAGGTCTGTTAATTTCCTTAACTATACTACATGATCTTACATCATGGTTGAGAGTTAATATCTATTTTCTAATCAAGTAGCAAATCTGGAAACTGTTTATTGGTTTCAGGTGATCTTCAAACATATGTTCTGGGGATGATATTGGCTATTATTATATTCCTTTTATTTTTAAACTTCCCAATATTTATTTTTACTGTTTCATTTAAAGAAGATTAACATAGAACTAGCTGTAGTAACATCAATTTTTTTCTCATAAAGTATCTTTTGCTAAATTACTTCAGAGAAGCATTCTGGATAGGAGAATCCATTCCACCCAACTGCATATCATGCCTTGAAAGATTGTCCCTAGGAGTGACATTCTTATGGACTGGCATCCCATTAGATTTTGGTGCTGTGCTGGCATGGGAGACTGATGGGCAATTATTGACCTGGACTGTAAAGGGACAGCTGGGAAAGCCAAGGCCAACTCACCACCCTTTCCAAGGTGGTTCATGGTGAAATCCATGCACTCCCAAGGCTCAAGAAGACCTATAAAATAACAATAAGGCTACTCTTAGTCATAGAATGGATCCTACTATGTCTTTGATGAAGACATTAATTAGTATTGGTCCCACCATGAGCCCTTGAGGGACGCTGCCCATTACTGGGTTCCCCTTGAATCTGAGCCATTGACTAACTCTGTGGATATGCCATCCAGCCATTTCCTAACCCATCTAACAGTTCTATCTGATGAAAAATCCATATTTTTGCAATTTAGAGGTAAGAATGTTGGAGAGGGCTGCATTAAAGGTTTTAAGGAAGTTTTGGTAGATGGCATCCATAAATCTTCCCTTGTCCACTGATGTAATGCTTCACCATAAAAGGCCACTAAGTCAATCAGGTAATGAAGCCATATGTACAGCTCCCTGTCTTTCAAATATTTTGACACTTCTTCCAGGAAATTCTACTTCATGAACTTATAAAGCACAGAGATGAAGCTGAGTGGTTGGGAAAACTGCTGCTCATCAGTGAAACCTGCCACAACCCAGGTGCTCAGTCTGTTTGCCAGCTGGTTCTTAAATAAGGCAAGCCCAGTGTGAGTAAATAACTGACTAGGTTTAAACTGGTGCTTCAAAACACAAATATAAAACAATACTACTTTCTCAATTAAAGGATGAATTAAATTACAACCTGTACTTAGTACAAATGGGCAAAACTAGTGCTATGTGAGATTTTACCAGAATAAGATTCACTGTGGAGTAGCCTGATTGTTTCACAGGCCCCCAGTGCCTTGCAAGAGCGTGCTTTGGCCAGCACCACAAGGTTTTTTCTCTTTGTTCCTCCCTACTCTCTGGTTTTACTTAATACAGGCTACTATGTTCTACCTCTGCTAGGCAAAATTAATTTCTTCCATCCAGTAGAGACTTTATAGTATTTTCCATGAACAGTTGATCCCTAGTTTTTATTTTCTTCTAGCTGTTAAAGCCTCAACTGAGAATGCCTCATTTTTTTTGTCTTGGCATCATTTGCAAGTAAGGCAGCCCTAGCTCCAAGTCAGCTTTTTTTTCTCTTGGCTGGTAACTTCCTGGTCAGGTACAATGGCTCTCACTAATTATGTGAAGTGTGTTGCAGCTTTCAATGTGCTACAGAAAATATTTATGGGTAGCTAGTTATACTGCATCCTCTAGTGACAATGTATTATCTCTACTATCAAAGCCTAGCCTGAACAATCATATTTTCTCCCCTTTCTTTAAACTTCTTTTGTCTCTAGAAATTCAGAAACCTACACTGTGCAGATCCTCCCTGTAGAAAGTTATACATAAAACAGGAGAAATGCTCCACAACTACCCAAACAAAAATATTCAGAAAAATCTTTGAACCAGGAAGCTGTAATTTGGCGGTTTTTATTTGTTTGGGTTTTTTCCTGCATATCTTACCCTGCTATAGTACAAATTTGCTGGGAACTTATTAGGGAAGGGAGATTGTTTTAATATTTTTGCTTTTAAAATTGATTTCATTTGGATTCACAAAACAAACTGCAGGGTAGAACAAATAATTGAAACTAACAGGATGCCTGCTTGCCTTTCCACCTGATCCATCAGTGACTGTCTTCTATCCTATTTCCCTATATAATCTCTTCTGTCCATTTGCAGCTCTTAACTTCTGGGAATCTGCCATGTCGAGTATTTGGAAAATATCTGGAAAAGTTGAGCACTTCTGTGTTATCAGAAATAATTCATGATGCATCTGCATGCTTGGAACTGTTTGCATACTACAAAAGCAAACAGAATTACAAATGGACAATATTTTAGCAAGGAATTGCACTCAGCATGTCTCATTTGTATAGTTTTGGTATGACAATACAAAATGCTTCTAGAAAAAGGGTTATTAACTATCCACATAGATGCTGGGAATGAATAGTTCTCTCCCCATTATCAATCTCCTTCCTTCTACTTCATTAAATACCTCTCTCACTGCTCTTTGCTTGTGATCCACTGAAGCAATTTATTGTGTGATAATGAGCAGTATTTGTGCTGGGGCTTTAAACAGATTGCTGTGGTAGTCTTTTGAAAGACAAACAGAAGATTCCAATCATAAAAAAATCTATAAGGTCATCAGCCACCTGTATAGATGCAGCATGTGACTCATGATAATATTAAAGCTATGTTCTTAGGTGATATACAATAACTAACAGTCTGTTCTCCACCATGCCTTCTAATAGCTTCCTAAATGACTGTTACATATTTGACTCCATTACTTTGCTTGCAGGTTTATTCATTGAGGTACCTCTACATGACAGTGTTATCCCTTGTGATTTTCTCTGAAGTTGAGTTTATAGCTTTGGTTTCTATAAGCTGTTTTTGCTTGCAAGAGCCCAGGGCTTTAATTTTTTATTTTTTGTTTACAAGAGAATGTAAAGAATAGTTAGTCACAGAAAGTTGTTACTGTCATTTCCTATATCTGTAAAAAATGTCCTTTTATTTATACAGGCTTTTTCTTATATGCAGTCAGAAGCTCTCCTGGTTCACTCATGCCTGTTCCTCCTTGTTCTCCCACAATACATGTTTGTGAAGAGCCTTGGTGTCTCTTTCATTGCAAGACACTTTCCTCCATTTACAGATGCTTTCTTTGGCCTTTCTGAATTTCATAAGGTGCCTCTTGGCCCATTTCTCCACCAGGTCCAGGTCCATCTGGATGACAATCCTGTCCTTGAGCATATTAAGTGCTCCTACCAGCTTTTCATCATTTGCAAACTTGCAAAAGTGTTCTCCAGTGTCCCTTCCAGGTCATGGATAAATGTGTTAAACAGGACAGATCTGAAGACAGACCCCTGGGATACTCCACTTGTTACTGGTCTCCAGCTGGATTAAATGATCCATTAACATATTTTTTTATCCTGATTATCCAACTGTTTTGGTTTTTTTTTTAATTAACTTGCTTTTCACCTATCCTAATGGTGGCAACCTAACTGGCTCAAAGAATATTGCAGGAAACAGCATGAAGAGCCCTTCTAAAGAACAGCCCTCTTCTCCTCTACAAATCCAGTTGATTCACTGCACCAGGCATACAGTGGGAAAAGAAATTGTTGTGAGTATTTAGTGATAAAGCCAAAACTAGATATGGAAGGCTTTTCGGAAGTTTTTTCCAGGCCTTTAAGTGCACTTGTGGTTGGCAAAAATCTGGGGCTGTTTCAACACAGAGGACTGAGTGTTAAGTCCCTAATTCTGTGGCATGGTTCTGTGGACAACTTTGTGAGTATGCAAAGCCCACAATTTGTGTGTAATGACCTCACTGAACAGGGCCTAAATCTCCCACAATTCCAAGTTGCTTTATGGGTAATTATTGCAATCTCCTTTCATTTTTGCTTTGACATTGATTTATGTGTAGATTTGAGACACCTGCCCCTTGATATTAAAGAAAATTTGCTTGTGCTTGGAATGACTTATATAACATGAGCAGTGTGACAGGAAGAGTAGTACCCTTTTAAAATAAAACCAAATAAACCAGCTGCCACTTGTTATTCTCAAAGCTTCTAGTGACAATAAACTTCTTAGCTTGGAAATTGTGCAGCTTACTGTAACCAGTCACTGCTCAATGTGAACATGTATTTTAATAAAGCCAGGAAGGTTGCTACTTCTTTCTTCTACATCAACTACTTTTATCCAGTCTAAGAGAACTGTTTGACATGTTTCCACTTTCTGAGATTTGAGTTGGTTTTGTTGTTTGTCTTTTTTTCATTCTGCTACATTATGAAATGAGGAAGACTAGGAACTTGATTTGTCCAGCTCACCTTTCAAGCTTAGCCTAGCCTTTCAGTAAGGTATTGCTCTCTTTTTTTCCTCTTGACTCTCTTTCTTTAGCTCGTGATTTCCAGCTTAAACTTTCCATTCATACCCTTTTTTCATACTTTCCTTTTTGTGTGTTTTTCTCTTTTTTCCTGCCCATGCTCAAAGCTATGGAAATCTCCTTAACAAGTTGTTCTTTTGGCATAATGCACCCAAACTCAGCTACTTATAAGCCTCAGGCTCAATTACTGTGGTGTTACTGTATGTTTTGTAAAGAACCTGTATGAAAGGAGTCAACTAAACCTAAGTTTTTTTATTCCATGGCATTAATACTTGTGAAAAATATAACAAAGAAACTGGAAAATGAAAGAAAATATGATAAGAAAACTATGAAATGTTTTCTATTGTGAAAATAGCCATATCTTAAAAGATGACACATGTTGGCAGTCTTAGACTAATCAATATTTCTGAAATCCCCAAAGATTGACAAAAAATAAACCTCTCATATGGGGGATTTCCTCAGTCTCTTTTTTCTTAAGTTTGGTCTTCAAGTTGAAGCCATGATCCAGAGAAAGCATGAAATCAAATAATAATTTATGTGTACAGTAGAAACAAGTAAAAAGGGATGAAAAGCATAAAAAAACTTTAGATATTTTTGGCCTCTTTTAAACGAGCACATGAACTCATATATCATCACCTGAGCTAGGGTGATATTTGTGCACTGTGATACCACCCAGCTACAAGCAACAGACACAACTTCATGCTGTAAGAACAAGCATGCTGTATAACTAGTACATTAATACTTGATGCACCCCATGCACACAATTTCCAGTCCTATTTTTGAAATTTTGTTATGAAATCCTTTCCATTTTGAGGAAACCTGGATGCTGTCGTTAGTGGAAAAGTCTCTTCTTCAATATATTATTTTTCTGTCTCTTTTGAATTTGGATGGAAAGTGGTACTTTCTGATGCCTTATTTCTTTTCAGCACCTCTGTTAACTTTACCTGAAACTTTTACATTTGTACCTTTTTTCCTGAGTCTTAATTGTGATTAATCAAATGTGTATGCACTCATGCCAATTATGCAATTTGTCAGTGCAAGTATGCATACAAACACAAGATTCAGGATTTTTCTGTCAAAGAATAATGTTCAAAATAAAATTATGTTTGAGATAGCATTACCTTTGAGTTTGCACAACTTTACAGCTGCCCCTTTGACAGTATTTGCAAGTTACCTGACTTTTCCTCCCTTTTTGCTTCAGCTAAACCCAAGAAGATTTTTTTTGTGTAGAGCAAGTAACAAAGGCATGCTTCTGTCACAGGGTCAGAAAACCTTGAGTCAAATGTATACCACATGCTGCCTTGGCCAAAAGTACATCTTACTGTAATAATAGAGCCAGTGATCTGACAGCTTGTCTCCTGGGCCCTTGCAAGGCCACTTTGCCTCTGAGTGCACATACAAAGGTATCTCGTGCTTTCCCTTTGAAAGGTCCCCAGAGGATTTCTTGGTAGGATTTTTCTTGCCCAGGATTGCTTTTGAAATGTGCAAAGGGACATGCAAACAGACAAAAAGAAATCCTTCTGCTCAAAGCTGTTGCATTTCCTGTGCTCACTCCTTTGCAGCAAGGAGTATAACCAAACAAAACTAAAATCCAAGGGAATCAAAACCAGTGTACAAGCATTTAGGTTATATAAAAGAAGAGCTCCTTTGGATATAACTCACCTCCTGAACTTGATGTCAAAGCATTTCAGACTTGGATACCTAATGAGACACACTAAAATATCATGTGGTACTGAAAAATCCTGTGTAGTCACAAAACAATTTCAAAATCTGCATTAAAAAAAAACTTTTTAAAGTTTTTTAAACTTAAAATTACTTAAAATTTAAAACTTAAAAAATTAAGTGTTAACTCATTTATTGACATTTCCTTGAAGAATTTTTCTCCCCTGGTATCTCAAAAAATACTTTAGAAAAAAATATTACAAAGTATTAAAAAGAAGGAATATCAAACCTTCATATTTCCAATATAGTGTTCAGCATTCTTCAAATGTAGCTTTAGGCTCTAAAATCTGAAAATACTAGCCTCAGCAAGTTATATCTCATTTTTGTGGGATGTTTAATGGTATTGTCTGAACCTCTTGCATCTGCCTGCCTGAACCTGTGAGGAATTAGTAAAATGTCAGATACAATTAGATAAGGTCTGCAAGCCATCACCCACTTCAAGTTTCATTGACTCTTAACAGTTGGCATTAAAGAAATATTTTCCTTGCTTATTTTTTTTTCTATTTTAATTTTAATTAGTGCTACATCAACAAAAACAAAAGAAGAAATTAAGAGAACATTTAAAATATAAAGAAAAAACACTTAATTGCAAACTTATGTGAGTGGATTCAGTTTTCTTAAGAAAAGTTCAGATATTAGTTCTAGAGGAAAAAATTTCTCAGTCATAGCAATCATGTCACATTTTCCATGTAGCCTGTATATAAACAAATTAGCTACATTTTTTAATTCTTTAATTTTTGGTATAATAGTGTGTTCCCCAACAGGTCTGAGATTAAGACCTGTTCACATGAATGAACTGAGAATTCCCAGAGTCCTTTATAGTTGTACTCCCACTAATAACATCAGATTTTCTCTACATTTCAGCTAAATAAAAGGTAAAAGCCAAGTCTGCCACAACTAGAAGTGTAAGACAATGCAGCTCTTCAGCAGATTCCTAGGTTAAATCCAGTTGAAGCTGCCTTAATTGGAACATCTCCTCTATGAGGAAAGATCAAGAGAGTTAGGGTAGTTCAGTCTGGAGAAGAGAAGGTGGCTCTGGGGAGATCTGACTGCAGCCTTTTAAGATAAAAGAAAGATGGAAAGAGACTTTTAACCTCAGGTCTGCAGTGAGTTCCTTGTAGCAGTAGTTGCATCCCATTTACCAAAGCCTTAAATGTCCTGATGTTACAATGAACATTAAATCATATTTTACAGAATACAGGTCATAGCTACTTGCAAATTTTTCAGCTTCCAAGTGTTTTTGTGAGTGTGCACACATATGTGGAAAAGAAAGATCTTTTCCACATGTGTGCACACTCACAAAAACCACCCAAGTATAAAGTAACTGACTCATCTCAAGAAATCTAGAAGTATTTTATTGCAAGTTGTGTATAATGAAGTGTTCATATAATTTGTTTATATGTCTGTATTTAAACTTCCTTTCTTTGTACCAGAATAGCTCATCTTAGCAAGATTGATCTTTCATGTAGCATTTAAGTATTTCTCTACATATAGAAAAAAAATTATGTTTGTAGAAAAAAAATAAGATAACATAAACTAGAGCTTATGTTTACAGCACTTCTCAGAAATGCTTGGCTGTGGTTTTCAGTTTTGTTCAAATGGCTCATAAGAGAGGGTTTTATTTCAAGAAATAGACAGGCAAGGGAGCCATCATAAATATAGAAGGCACTAAGTAAGAGTGCTGGGACCATCTCAATGGGCCTTTCTTCCAGTTCTTCATAATATTCAGTAACGTTGCTGTTTCTGTTGAAGATATTCACATTTTATTGCAGCTCAAAGATCTGGTTTTTTTTTGTATTTTCTTTCCTTTAAAGAACCATAGAGAAGCAAAGGAATAATGGCTTAATTCACCCATCTCTCACTCTCTGTATTTAAATAATTCCATACATACTTTTTCTAGTTCACCTGCTAACAACTATTTATATGTTCAACTCAATCCATGTGAGTTAGTCCACTGAAGCTTCAAAGACATGTAAAGTTTAGTATAAATCTTGCAAATAAAGGAAACAAAGGGGCATGGTGATACCATTAAGAAAACATATCACTCTGACCCTGCTCAAAGACAGAATCAACTGTGTTTCAGCACCTTTACATGGCCATTTATCATATTCTGAAAAACCTCTAAAGAAATAAAACACAAATATTTCAGTAATTTACACGGTTGTTTACCAACATTTACATGGCTGTTTTACAATATTGTTTGTCATTCTTGGAATTCAACCAGCTTACCTGTCCCTTCATCAGAGTGCTCATATTTGCACATTTATGAGTCCCCACACAAATCAAATGAGGTGTTTAATACATGTGAGTATCAATGCCCACTATGAATTAGTTTTTCTTAAGGAAGTTCAGTATTTTTATTTGTATTCTTGCTGTTTGTAGATCAGATGCAAACTCTTGCTGAATATCTGCATTTTGGCTGTATTTTTAAATATGATGTTACTAGTACTATCTCTTCAAATTATCACTATTTTCAGGAGAAGATTTTTCAGAACATTTTTTAAATTTATTTTTTAAAATAGTAACCTATTTTAAAAAGAAACATAAAGAAAAAGAACCATACTTCAATTCAACTGTGAATAATCCAAATACTGCTTTCTGTTGTGTATTCCTGAAAGTCTATAAGCGAGTCTTGAAAATAGATCCATGAGACGTATTTCAGGGGGATGGACAAAAACAAAACAAAAAATCAAAAATCTCAAAAAACAATCAACAGATCTAACAACTAAACCTGTGGGGAAGCTCAAATTTGCTGTATAAAAGTCTTAATCTCTGATGAATTTTGATATACCTTGGTTTAAATGTTCAAATAAGGGATGGAATCCAAATGTTTTTAAATTTGGAAGCTGTGTTAGAACATACTTCACTTATGGAACTTTCTTTCAAAATAATGTACAAAAATGAAGGTCATCCCATGACAATTTCTGAATGGATGCATATGGCAAAATAATTTTTGTCCTTAGGGATGAATTACATATGTGGATACAAAAGAACTGTAGCAAAGAATCCTGAGCCACAAAAGTTAAAATCCTGTATTAAGCATCTTCTGGTACAAGAAAACAGTAAACAGAGACTTGTTTCCTCCAAGTATTCTGGTAGATCACCTTACAAAATAAAGACTAAAAATATTAGGAGAGTCTTATCTTAGAGGACTGCATGAACCCAAGCCCCCTTCATTTATATATGTAATACATATATATATATATATATATATATATATATATATATATATGAAAAATCACTTTCTCCCATCCTGCATAATGTTTTTTTTATGCCCAATACAAAACATTACATGCTGACTGAGAGTTTTTCACAGACAGGTCTTGCAAAGATTTATTTGTTTCAATTAATTTAGCAGCTTTCCCTTTCCCTCCTTATCACTAAAATTCACATGCACATTAATTATGTTTGCCTTAAGTTAAATATCTAGACTATTTTAGAAGGAGTGAGGGTTGATTATGCATTCCAAGCAGAGTTTCTTAGGCTCTTACCACTCTAAATATTTCTCAGAAATATTTACCAAAGAGAGAAAAATCTTTTAAAAACTCATGCAGATGGTAAATCTGTGGAAGAAAGTTTCTAAAAATAGTGTGTGAAGACGGTTACAAATTGACTCTTGTTAATCAGTATACACAAAAGTGGATAAATATGTGTGTTGGCATTTTCTTTGGTTAATTCAACATTCTTCTGTTGGCAGATACCCTTGAATCTTTATGCAAATTCCAAGTATGAATGACCTCAATCCCCCATGGTAGTAATATTGAACATAATTGTGAATGGATGTACTTATACCTTTGTTTTTTTCAAATGAAGATGCAAGACAGCTAAGTTGTAGCATGATAAGAAATCAAGTATAAATCTACTTCAAGAATCTTTCATCATTACTTCCTAAAAAAATTATTTTTCTAAATTTTAACAATCTCTGTTTATTTGCAATATAAATTTTTTTTTTGCTTCCCTTGTTTTTCTCCTTTTCACCTTCTTGCTCACAGCTCTATCCCATGGTAATATCAAAAACTCCATATGTGTCTCCTATGTCAGTAAAACAAATTGAAAATGTCATCATAAACACCCTACCTCAGACAACCAAGCAATAGTTTCAGGCCAACAATGCAAATGACCTGCTGCAAATCAGCAGAAATTGATTTCTTAAACCATGTTATATGTAATCTTAAAAGAAAAAAAAAAACAAAACAAAAAACCAACAAAACCAAAAAACAAAAAAAGAATCTGAGATTAAATTAAATGTCATGCCTTTTTTATCTGATGTTTTGATGTCCATAGATAACGCGACATAAACTGTTTCCCATAGGAAAAAAATATCTGATAGATGAGTTACAGTCTAATTTTGCCCCAGCTGGAACCTGATGAGTGCTAGCCCAGGTGATCTGCTCAGGAAGGGATTTGATCAACAGCTCAGATTTCTGTCCTGACTCCCTGGCAGACCCATGACATCCTGTCAGGATGCAGTTGTCACTTCAAAGGTAGTCAGAGGTCGTTGGCTTTCTAGACACATGTCAATTAATAAACTGTGTTAATGTCATTAAATAATTTCTTTAATTAATTGACATCCTTGCACTAAATAGCCGAGTGAATCTTTTTTCTTGCCTTCCAGTTCTTTTTCCATTACATACACTGGCAGAGAAGAAAAGCTGAATAGATGCTTTAGAAAAATTTATAGATTAAAGAAGTGCTAAACTATGTACAAAGCAGGGGCAAAGCCAATAAAATGACACACTTATTGTTTTATGAAAATGTTTCTAGTCTGTTATTTCTAAAGAATGAGGATATCTCTGCAAAGATCATGCAGTGTAACAGCTGAGAGGAAAAGACTTCAATCCTTGTGCAACTCATCTGCCTCCTTGTCCATTTGCCAACCTAGCTTGCAACTGTGGCTAAATAAAACAGAAAAAGAAAAAGCATGTGAATATTTTTTTAAACTTCTGTGTGTTTTGTACAGGAGTCAGTTAATCTTACCTGATATCCAAAAATTAGACATTTAAGTTGAAATAAATCATAAATCAACCTACTACTGGGGAAGTAATCTGTCCTATCCTAAATATGTACATTAGGACCAGACTGCTCTCTCTTTAAACACCTTTTCTTCACTAATAATAAGGAGTCAAGAATGGTTTGCTCAGGATTTAGATGGTTTCAGCACCCTAACTGGAGCAATGTTGTTCTGAAACTGTATTTCACAGTTACCTGAATCAGCTATAGCTCTTAGCTTTCAAGAGAATATGGGCAGTAACCCATGATTATAAAATCATGTAAATTTATCTTTGCTAATATATAGCTTCTGTTATTTTAGATAATTTATGTATATATGATAAGATCTCAGTCTTAAAATTAGTTATCTTTCCCAGTTTTAGTCCTACTCTTATGCAGTATAAAATCAATGAACCTTAAAGCAATTTTTCCATAGGTATTGACTCCATTACCATAGAGGTTGCAATTTTCAGTCTAAGTATTGGAACTAGAAAGGACAAAGAAGAGTGGTCTTACCCTTATTTAAAGATCAGGAAATGAATATATTCATGAAACAGGCATACTAACAGTGACTGAAGAAAGACTAAGTAGCTTTCTTAAGGTCATACAGCAAGTCTGTGGTGGATCAGGAGCTAAACCCAGACCTTTCTCCTCAAATCTGTGTCCTGAATTTGGGACATGGGAAAAATTCCCTCTGAGTCACTATATTGTCTGAATAAGGACAAATGAAAGGAAAAAATATCTTGTTTATTAATACTGTTTACTATGATAACCACCAGATACTAGAGATATGGATATAGGCTCATGTTCGTTCCTGCATAAAAGAAAAATCTTCCTTAGTGTAGCATCCTGTTCACACAGATTTGTGGGGGTCATTACACACCACACATTAGCAGAAACATCTGAGCAAATGTGATTTAAATTTAGCTGTTTCTGTCTTTCCAGTGTGTTGCATTTACTGTAGACATAAATTTTAAAACTTGCTATTCACAAGTGTTTTAGATCAAAACTGGAAACTTTTAAGTTAATTACCGGGTCACATTACAGACATGAAATGGGTGGTTCTGCTAACCAAAGGCAGAAGCACAACATGCTTGTTTCTTTCATTATGAAACTACTAAATGTTTCCATATTTATGAGATTAGCACCATTTGAGGCAGGAGGGTGGTGGGTTGGCAATTTCTTTTGTTTATCACCAGTTATCTTGATTTCAAAACCAGCAAACTCAACTCTCACATTTATATTTTCTGAGAATGTGTGTTGAGTATCTGTAGCATATGGGTAAAAGATCATACTGCAGGGAGGAATTTCTACAAATGCATTCCACATAGAACTATATAAAAAAGCTGCCAATCCCTTTAAAGATGAGGTCAGTCAAGAGATGCAAGAGCAATAATAGGGGGATCTCTATTGAAACTTAGCCCTCACCTTTGATAAAGATTAAAACTGGAATGCAATGTGATGAACCCTTGAACATTTTCTTAACACTCAGCAAAATTGCATTCTTCTCACATTGGTATTGTGTTTAGGAGTTTTCAGATGTCATATACCTTGAAAGTTTGGACTGAACAAGGTCTTTCTTTGAACTGGCTTTCTCTAAAGCCAGTAACAATCTGTGGATGCACAGAGTAGGTTGTCGTGGAAAACTTGGTCCAAAAGTCAAAAACAAATTTCGAAGTTAGCTTTTGGTGAAGAACATTCTTCTGTTATTGCCTTCATGCCATATTCAATCACAACGATGTAAAGCTCACTTTGATAAGCCCAAACAAGATGCAGTCATGGTTTTAAAAGGCAAGTGGCTATATTTCTGTTAAATGCAACCACTGTGCAGCTTTAACATTAATGAATCAGGGAGTGCCAAAATTATATTTTCACAAACTTGTCTCTTGAATGTCTAATGCAGACATTTCTGTACTTCAGTACAAAGTAGAACTTCTCAGGGAGCTACCTAGATCCAATTCAGGCATCCTAGTCAGGGTAAACAAGGAGCAGTTTGGTTTCTTCAGTACAGCAAAATGGTCCTAGCATTAAACAATCATTCATCTTGAAATGTGGTACCTATGTGAGCTGCAGGTAGCCTGAAGTGTGTCTGTGCTCCACATGTATTGTCACTGTCCATGTGGCTGTGGTTTGTTTTCCTCACAAGGTTCCTGTGTTCTCTTTGGAGTGTAAGTTCTGCTTCCATAAAGATTTATTTTGAATTTTATTTTAATTTCAGTTTATCTTGATATATTAACTTAAGATATATTTTTTTAAAAAAATCTTAATTCTTATCCCTGATAATGAAACACAGGTCTATGCTATTTTTCTGCAACACTCTCTTCAGTTTAGTATCTGTAAGCCTCATACAGGAGCCTTGACTGCCCTGGGACACAGCTAAACTCTCAGTATGTGCTGGGTGTGTGTGCAAGGTTCTGCCACCAGGGAATCTATAGGGGTGGCTTCTCTGAGAAGCTGCTGGAAGCTTCCCTCATGTCCCAGAGCCAATGCCAGCCTGCCAGATGGACCCACTGCTGACAAGCCTGGGCTAATTGGAAGTGAGCTTCTGTGATAAGGTATTAAAGAAGCTACAAGAAATTATTGTGCAGAAGTAATTGTGGTCAGAGAAGAGAGGAGTGAGAACATGTGAGAGGAATGACCTTGCAGACACCAAGGTCAGTGAAGGAAGATGGGGAGAGAGGAGGTGCTGCAGGCTCCAGAGCTGGGATTCCCCTGCAGCCCCTGGGGGAACCAACACAGAGCAGGTGGATGCCACAGGAGGCTGCTACCTCGTGGAAAGTCCACACTGGACCTGTGGAGAGAGGAACCCAGGCTGGAGCAGGCTTGCTGGAAGGAATTGTGACCCTGCAGAGGACTCACAGCAGAGCAGTCTGCTCCTGAAGGAACTGCAACCCATGAACGGGACACACACTGGAGCAGCTCATGACTGCAGCCCAGGGGAAGGATTCATGCTGGAGAAGTTTGTGGAGAGCTGTCTCCTGTGGCAGGAACCCCATGCTGCACCAGAGGAAGGAATCCTGAGGGGAAAGCAGTGTCAGAAACAACAAGTGATGAACTGACAATTGCCTCCATTCCCATCTTCCTGTGCTGGGGGGCAGGAGAAGAGCTCGAGGAGGGAACAGTGGGGAGAACGTGGTTCTAAGATTTTTTTACTTCTCATTAACCTGCTGTAATTTTGCTTGGAAATAAATTCAATTAGTTCACCAAGTTGAGTCTGTTTTGCAAAAATGTGATGGTAACTGGTAAATAATGTCTCTCAACTTTATCTCATTTTCTCTCCCCTATCTAGCTGATGAAGAGAGTATTAAAACAGCTTTGGTGTGTACCTGGCATCCAGTCAGGGACAACCCACCACAAGCCAGATATCCCATATACTACTAAACAAATTTTAGGCAGAATGTGTCTGTATCAACAAAAAATGTTGTAGCTAAACTGAATTAAATCTTGAAATAATTTTAAGAAGCAGGAACTTAGGTCATGCACCCTCCATCCCACTCCAGTAATGTAATTATTCTGCAAGATTTAATAATGTTTTGGGGTATTATGAAAAAAAATTGAATATTAATTAAATCAATGCAGTATGATAATTTAAATTATTCAGTCTGTCCAGAAAATGGATAGAGAAACCATTTAAAGAAGTTCTCTTAGGCTTAAAGGTGAAATTACAGTCTTTCAGTGAAGCTTCTGATAAATAGATGTGGTGATTGGCATGCTCGAGGAAATAGAACCTCTTTGAGTCTGGTAAGTGCCTCTTTTAACATGCAAGATTTTTAGATTCTCTATGGCTTAGCAAGCAAGAAACAGAGGCATTCCTTATGTTCCACTCTTTAATAGAAAAAGACTGTGATATGTTTACATATCTTTGAGTAAACTGTAAAAATCCTTTTGGAAAAAATTTCAATTATAATAGCACTAATCTTAATTATACATGATTTTTCTCAAAGCTTCTAGATTCCTCTCTGCATATAAATTAGTGCCCCTGCCTATCCGTAGCAATTAAAAGTTGATATTGATTATATTTTTTTAAAAAAATTAATTTTTTTTAAAGAGAGTTTTTTACTGTTTTGGAAAGGTCTTCACTCAGTGCCTAAGTCCATGCATATTTCATGCCCCTTCACATCATTTACTTAGTACTACAAGTGTTGTTTTGTGTGTTTGACCAGCTGTCAAAATGAGTTTGTCCTGAATTAGTAAAAAAAAAAGAAGAAATTGAGCACCAAACCCAGGTAAACCCTTTTTCTAGTTGTTTTAACTTCAAGGCCATAAAGTTCTAATGAAAAAACTGACCTTTTGAGGAAAAGGAATTATTATAGCAATTATTCCATCATACCCTAATTAAATTCTAATTAAATATGCTAATAAGATAATTTTGTTCCACTTCAAATTCAATTACAGAATTGTTTTGGATGGAAAACCAATAATTTGTTCCTCCATTTAATTATTCATTAAAAATTCACTGACACAGGTAGGAGTGCATGTGGAAACAGAGTCTTTAACATGCAATTTTAATCCCACAGATAATGCCTTTTAGCTGGTAAATCTTCATAGCACGTGCTGCTCTGATGCAACATGATGTTTTTAAGCACCTGGAATCCTGCTGTGGGCCTGTGGGTTGTGGTAACAAATTCCATCTTCAATGGGTGTCAGTTGAAACACTTTTGCAATGGTGCATGATCCTGTTTATATTCCCAACAGCTGAGACTAAACATCTCCATTGACTTCAGCCAGTCCAAATCATGTGAGGGCTGCTGAATGTGTGGGCACAGACATTGGTTTACAGGGCTTTGTTCACAAAATTTTTGTCTCTTCAAATAATTCATTTTCCCCCTCTGTGCATGACATGTAGATATCAGCCCTGCCTTACAGGAATAGCCTCACTCAAGGAAATGAGTTTGCAGTTGTCACAGAGTCCAACCTTCCTTCCCAGTAAAACAGGCTAATTCTAGAGTTATAACTACCTTGAGGAATAATTTCCCCTCCTTGTCAATGGCTCACCCTTTTGTGAGGAGATTGTGTAAAGTTGTCTGAGCTGGTGGGCCTGGTCAGCATAAAGGACAGGTCTGGGAGAAGTAAATTTCCCTCTGGGGTGACAGAAGTGTCTCTGCTTCCTTTCAGGAGTTGTCAGAATTTAATGAAAAAAATTGTAAAAATTGCATTTGCTTTATAAAGTATGTTTAAGATGTGCTTGCCAGAACTTTTTGAAAGTTACAATAGAAATTCTTCTGACAGACTTCTTTAAAAAAGCTACGGTGTTTGCAAAAGTTTAGCAATGTTATATTGAATGGGAAAGGGCAAAAAATGTTTGACTGAGAATCAATATTTTTATAGTAAGTAGCAAGAATCACTCCTTAAACAATATATAGTGTATGATATTGATGTAAACATGTATTTAATTCATTCCCAAAATTAAGTATTCCATTAAAGAGAAAAGATAGGCTACATATATTTTCAAATTATTGTTAAGGTAAATTAGAATAAAGTTTTAGTTAAACATGTGTAAAAATGCCTTTCTTTATTTTAAATAAGAATATTTCAAGAAATCGTGAAAAGAAAGAAATATTGCATTTTTTTTTTTTGCTGTGATCTGTAATTTTGAGTCTCAAAGATTTGGCTGAAGTAATAATACAATGTTTGATCACTCTCCATCAGCTAAAGACAATTTGTAACTACCTTACTAAGCTTCTTTCACAGAAGTGTATGCCAGTTTTAAAAATTACCAGTGTTCAGTAACACTAATGTTTTCATATGTTCAGTGTTTTGAACTTGAGCAAAGGTTGCAATCTTTGGCTCATAGTTCTCTTGCCAACACAGGTAGATATTTATTGCTGATAACCAGCCTGCAGCATCCCAGGCTGGCACTGCAATGAGGAGTTTGCACCATGTCTGAACTGGACATGACATGTGGCCAGATTTTCCCATCTGCATTGCTGGAGTTGCTTCATAATCCAGATATTATGGGAATAAGTGTTTGGAGAGCACAGTTGTGTAAGTGGTCTCTTAAACAGAAAAATTAGTAATTTAGGGTGGGAATCCACCTTTAATGGTGGGAAAACACACAGATAGTCACAGCCTGTGATTAGCCCCAAACATCCAAACAGAGCATTATTTACACAGCTAAAAATGTAAATTAGAGATAAAAATTGTATCTTTTACATCTAAAGTCATTGAAATTGTCATTCTACACTGTCAAGAATTGAATCAGCTGTGACTTCAATGGCAGCAAACTGCGAGCAATCAAAATTAGTCTTGAAGTTTTAAAAGATATTTTGGATTTAATTTCTGAAAAGGCAAATTTCTGTATATTGATATTTCTCAAATATTTTTTAATGTACAAACACATCAGTTATTCACCAGACTTCTTCAGCAATAAACATTTTCCAGAAAATCAAACATCAGCTATAAAGGTTAGATTTTCAAAGTCCTTTGAAGGACTCAAGAACAGTGTCCATTAGAATAAGTAGAAAATATGTTGGTTATTTGCTTCAGAAAGATGTCTAGAGGTGTTAAGAAGGTTCTAAATGTGATGAAAACATGGATATATGTATTTAAACTTCTTGAGACACACCTGGAGTTATATTTGGAAACATCATTGATTGCTGAGAAATACTCCATAGCTTTAAAATAATATCATACTACAAACTTCAATAAACCCCAGTGAATGTATGTTTGTTCAGGAACTTGGTGTAAATGAAAAATAAAATTATGGAGAAACTTTATTAATTTTTAAGATGCTTGATAAAATGTTGGAAATTTTAGAAATTTTCCCCCCCTTTTAAAAAGTTTTGATTTAAAAATGCTTCACTATCTTTAGAGCCTTGGCATGGATGGGATTTTTTTCTTTCTACATGATTTTATTCTCTTTTAATACAGTGCTCACAAAGTAATAAAAGAACCACATATTTTTCAGATATTTATTGTTCTATGTCATCATATAGAAACATAATAAAGAATTAGAGGTGCCAATTATGGGCATTGCAGGAATGAGTTTTTTCTTGGAAGAACTTAAGCTGTACCCTTGTGTGATTTTATCAAACCTTTCCTGTATGTTCCTTCTGAATGAGAAAAACATGCAGTTTGGCTTAATTTTTAGCTGTTCAGTACAGGCTAATTGAGAACACTGATATTTTGAATTACATTATCTCTATAGTAGCTCAGTGATATTATGTAAAACTTGGCCAAAATTGTCTAAATATGCAGTAAGGAGGGCAGATCAATAGATTTTTTGTGAAACTGGAGGTTTTTCATTGCTTTTTTTGTGCCTTTTTTCGATATTTCGGTTTTGATTGTTACATTTTAGAGAGGCAGGCTGAAATTTATATCAGCTTTTATGTGTATTTAAAACCGTTCATGTAGCAAATATTTACAAGTGTTCTAAACTTTTTTTACAGTGAATAAAGCTATTATTTCAATGAACATATGTAGATAACTGTAGATAAATACATATATAAAACTTTTATAGACTCAAAACCCATATGAACATGTGTACTGTAAAATTCATGGTCCTCTGTCTAAAGTAACATCTTCATTAGTTATGCATGATTTACCCCATTTGCTTCCTTTAAAGAATGATTTTCATGACACTCATTAAACTCAGAGAGAAATCATGTCATCATCCTGTTCACCTGTGTAAAGCATGTTTCTCTTATTCTCTTGTAAGGTCAAACTAAATACTTTCACATATCATACACTTTCTTTTTCTTTTGCTCTCTCTGGCTCTCTGAGAAAGACATTACACATGTTTTTTTGCTACACTTTTCTTTTCTTCCTTCACTTTTCCCCCTCACTGTCTGTTCTACTTCCCTAAACCCCTCTTTCCTGTAAAAAGTTCATTGAAGCTGCACTTTTCACATCTCTGTGAGAAGTCAAACAAGAGTGAATCAATTACTGAAATGTTCCTGAAATTTTTACTACATTGCTCTTGGCTTGGATAAAATTTATGTAAGATTTAAGTGAATGGCTAAGAATATAAAATGGATATATATAAAAACAAAGAAACAAACAAAAAACCCAAACAAACAACAACAACAACTAAACAAAGCAAAAAAAAAAAAAAAAGAAAAGAAAAACTTTTGAAAATTGAAAATTTATCCCAGCTTGTTTAAGCTACTTATTTAGAAGCAATCTCTTAAAAAAATCACCCAGAACATCACAATGAATTCCATGCAGTTTTATCGGTTGCCTTCACAGTTTCTGGGCGAAACAATCTCTAAATGTATTGCATCATCATCCGGGCCACAGTTGCTACCTAGAACATGCCCATTGTTCTGTGTGATAAATACAACCATTTTCTGCCTGGGGCTGTTCACAATGGAAATTTTCTACCCACAAACAATCTTGTTAGTTTCATAATTGCTTCCCCCTTCTAATGAATGCAGAATATAATGAATGCCAAAGCCAATCTTTTGAGTCCAAATCCAGGGATCTTCATCAAGACAAAGAATGTGCATTCATTAAATAGAACCATGTTGAAAGTGCTTCTGCCATAAATACAGTATAATACATTTTCTTTAATGGGAGTGTAGTATTTTAGTACATTACTTAATTAGGGATGAGCAGAAAAATGGAGTTAATTCCTTCAGCTTCAGTGAGTGCAGCAGAAGCAGTACATTTTCATTCATTGCTTAAGGACCCATTAATTACATTATAGTCTGAATAAATAAAGACAGTATTTAAAATATTATATATATCGTAAAGCATAATTCCATAATTTTAATGCTTACTGAAAGGATGAGGCTGGATGGAAAAGGTGGTATCATCCTCTTAAGTGTAATATCTGTGAAACTGATAAAATTTCAGATTATTTTTATGGTCTTGATTCTCTATGGGTGCAAAGCCCTAGACAGTTACTCATTTCAGGAGAATAGAAAGAGCCATAATCATGCCATTCAGTAATTAAATCCATTTACAGACCTGTGTGGGAAACTCTGAGCTGGACAAAACTAAACCTATTCTTAATAGAATATCCTGTTAGTTAATGTGAAGTATCGATAGTTCAAAAAGTTAGAAAGTTGTGCTTAAAGTCAATATTTCAACTGAATGTAAAAGTTCCCATTACTATTAAACACTCCAGTGTTAAAGCACTAGGGCTCCTTTATTGAAGAATCTTGGCTGCTGAATATGAAAAGCTGTAGTTGAAAGGAAAGAATCTCTACTATTTCCTCTGAAAACTGTAGTAATTTTAATAAATTGAATTTTACGTGAAGAGTAACTTGCAGAAGAAAAGCTCTACACTCTGCATTCCCCCATTCAACAGGATGTCCCATGTAATTCTTCCTGTAATAGTGTCTTTGGGTGTTATATTGTTCGGTCTATAGGAAAAGAATATGTTAAAATGATCATTCAGGTAGATTTCATTAAGGATATAACATTTAACAAAATCTACATATTCTGATGAACATTATTTAGATTGTTCCACACTATGTTTAAATCAACCCTTACTAAGTTTTTATTTTGGAAGAAAGGGACTGCTTTGGTGAGAGTGTTCACATTCTTCTAACAGGTAAGAGTATGTGTCCTGAGAATTTGCTGGTTCAATTCCTTCTCCAGGTTTCCCCACCTCTACAAGACTGTCCCATTTTCTCTTGGCTGCTGTGGAGAAGCAATGTATTCTGCATTTAATTCTCTGTTGAGATCCCTCTGCAGTGCACAAAGGCCTGATCATACACTGAGGTCCAGCTCGTCAGTGGAAGAGACTGAAAGCAGCCTCCTATCCTACTGCAGTGTAAACTGGTGTGGTTTCAAAGGACTGGGGCCACAAAAATATTCAGAGGGCTGGAGAACCTTTCCTATGGACAAAGGATGAGAGCTGGGGTAATTCAGCCTCGAGAAGGCTCTGGGGAGATTTCAATGTGACCTTTCAGTATTTTAAGGAGTACTATAAAAAAGAAGAAGAGTGACTTTTTATATAAGCAGACAGTGACAGGACAAGGGAGGAATTTTTTAAACTGAAAGAGGGCAGGTTTGAAGTAGATGTTAGGAAGAAATGCTTTAGTCAATGTAAAGGAAATTTCCCAGTCTGACCGTTCTGGAGCCTCTCTGAGAGTCACAATCCCAAGGCCAGAGACTCTCACTGCTGGCACTGGAGCCCCTTGGCAGCAGCAGCTCCAGTGACCCAAGGGGAGCCCCCATTGACACACAGACAGACAGACAGACCAGCTTTCCTCACTGCTTCCACCCCAGGCTTCCCATCACAGTCTCAGGTGTCTGTTTCCACAGAGGCATTTATTCACAGAGCAGTGACACAGGAGCAGCTCCAGCTGGTGCTTCTGAGGAGGGACCCCAGCACAGGAGCCCCACAGCTTTTACACCATCAGAGTCCAGCTAGGTGCAAGGCTCTTCCTCCAAGGCCTTGGCTCCTGCTGTGTCTCCTGGTGTCCTGGCTGGGCCATCTGTCCTTGTGCCCTTTGCTATGCTGTGTCTCCCACCCAAGGAGGATAATGAGCTCAATCTCTATCTGCATCCTGCACTGCAGGTGGCAAACTGAGATACCTGTACCTGGTGGATTCCTGAACACCCAGAGGGTGGTGAAACACTGGAACAGGCTCCCCACAGAGACTGTGGATGTCACATTCCTGGAAGTGTTCAAGACCAGGCTGGCTGGAGCCCTGAGCAATCTGGTCTAGGGAGTGACATCCGTGTCCATAGCAGTTGTGGAACTAGATGACCTTTAAGGTCTGTTTCAACCCAAATCATTCTGATCTTATGACTAAAGAAGATGAGAGCTTAGTTCTGTATTCTTCTGTCTATCCAAACATAATCTATCATTGTTTCTGCAAAAAGGTTTTATGTCAGTAATTTTTTTGTAAATCCCTTTCTTAGCCAGTTGTATCAAATATTTTCAGATGATCACACCAAATAAATTACTACTGAGGTACAGGAAAGGGTGGCACCAGCTCACACCACATTCCACTGGATGCTCAGCTCTAATTATGATATCAAATAGAATAGAAAATCTGTTTCTGCAATAATAGGATTGTATTTGTGGTGATATATATAGACATGATTATAGCTGCAATGATGACAGACCAATATTCTACTATGAAAATGTATTCTTTTTCTATAATTTAAATCATGTTCATAAGCATAAAAATCTGATTGTAGTATTGCCATCTGTCTTGTGTGGTGTCCTCATTCATAAAGAGGTCTCAATGACTCCATAAAAGATTTAGTATATACATATTCAGTTTATTGGCTTCATGCCTATATTGGACATGTGATGTTTTATGAGCATGATAATAAATTACAAGTCTTCACTACTAATAAAAAACTGTTAATTGAAATGCCACTTCTTTTTGTTATTTTATTTACAGACGGAGATATAAAGTAGATTTTTAGCTTCCAACAGCAAAGTAAAATTCTTAAACACATGAACAGCTCCAAGAAGGAGTTCTACTAAAGGCTCTAAAGGTGCTGTTTCTCAAAAGGCTGAAATTTGGTTAAATAAAATTTTATAAGCAAGAAAGGTGAGAATTTGCTTCTTTGAAATTTACACAACTTACTTGAATTTCCATTAAAATATGTAGAAGCTCATTCTGGAGGAATTTTCAATTAAAATGCTGATAATACAAATATTACGTAAGGTAAAATAAATTATAAAACTTGTTTTCCTCTCCTGTGCCATGGTTCATCTTACCCTGAATGCTGCAGATCAGATTATGTTACAGCTATAACTACAGTTCCAATATTAGATTATGAAGATACCATTTATCAATAAGAAATAAAATCACAGCTGCAAGGAAGTGAAAGTTCCAACTGATAGATCACATTGGTTTACATTGTCCTGTCATTCTTGAATTCATCACTGTGTATGATAGTTCTGGATGATTAAACATTGAAAATAAACATAAATTGTATCAGCATCAAGATCTATTTAAATGCATGAAAAGAAATTCACTCAATTACTACTCGGCAATGTAGCTAGTTGAGAAAAGAAACAATTGTTCACAGAGATCACAGAATACACATTCATTTGTCAAACAGAAGGCTGGAAACAGCTCAAAATGTTCTTTGTTTCTCTTGAACATCAATAGAGTTCAATGTAGGAAATTAAGTATAAGATGGAAGTGTTATGAAACCAATATAAATTTATATTCATTTACAAGGTAGAAAACTTATCATGGCCAGAAAGTTTATAGTAAGGGTTTTGAATACATTTCCTAAAAGCCTAAATGAACATGGCTTCTTACAAAAGAATGGTAGATTAATGTTAGGAGTAAGCACTCTTGACAGTGATACAGGCCAAGTGGGAGGTACAATAGAGGGGGGAAAAATGCTGCTGGAGTATTTGTGAGAATGAACATGAAGAGGATCAGATGCAGTTCCAGTAGAACTATTGAATTCACAACAACACAAAGTGTGAGACAGTGAAAGGTGTGAGATAACCTGGACAAACTTGTGCTAGGGCACTTTCAGCTGGAGGGATGGCAGCATTTTCAGCACACAGGTGTTAGGTGCTGCTCTTGACAAGTGCAGCTGATGCTGCATGCTGCAAGGAGCATCAGTTGTTTGCTGTCTTTCAAAAGAAATCTCCACCCTGTAGCAGGCACACAGGTATCTTCCACTTGTCTTTCTTTCCCACACCCTTTCAGCAGCATCTTTGCTTGCACAAACTCCATCCAATATTTTCTGAACCCTTGGGAAAACATCTTGCTGTCACTTTTAGGGTTTGCCTTCTTGTTTGCCTTCTGTTTCAGATAAACTCTCAGCTCCTCTTAGGCATCCACAAGGATGATCTTTTGCCTCAGGCTTCTTCCTGGCTCTGCCACTGTGCCTCCCCACCCTCCTATTATTTCTGCAAGCCATACATGCTTAATTGTCCTTCCAAAAGACACAATTTTTGGCTTTCAAACAGACATACAGGCAGCCTTTTTGACAGCAGCAGTTTTAACACAAATTTGGCAGTGTCCAGAGGGCACCTGCAATGAAAAAAAAAAAAAAAACAAAACATGAGCCATATGCTGCTGAAGAACCCTCTGTGCTTGGAAGGGTCAGTATGTTTCTGACCTATAAGGAACCACAATGCTTTATTTGCTTCATGCAATGCTCTTAGTATTGATCCCTAACTGTCTCAAAATGGCACACTCAAAGCTCTTTAAAACAATTTCTTGGGGATTTTTAGCTCATCATCCCTGATAGCTAAGCTCTAAGGAGCACATACTTCTCTCCTGCTCTAGAGCAGGGAGCATCTGAAAGGGGCAGTGTTCTTTTGATATTTGAGGGGAAGACCTGGAGACGATAAAGAGAAGAAAGTATTTTGTTAAATAGGTTTTAAAAATTACAAGGCTTGTAACAATGTATAGGAATCTTTAAAATATAGCTATTTAAAATATGAATAGTTCCTAGGGTCCCTGTTTACCCTAACCATAGTCAATTCCAATATCAAGATGCAAAGACTAGCACTTAGGAATAGGAAAAAAAATAAGAGAGTGAGAGGCTTTATGTAAATGCATTCCATGGTGTTAGAGATGCCACAAGACACTGAAGGATTTTCTGTGAGCTGACTGTTTCCTCTTTGCAAGGTTGCACACATTTTTTTCTAGGAGCTGAAACAGAAGGTTAGCAAAGACATAGGAATCAGATGGAGAGGTAGGGAGTGAGGAGCAGCACCAGGCAGAGGTGGTGGGAGGAGATGCAAGTGAGGCAGAGCCAGGATGGCACAGAAGCATCAGCAGAGGCAACTCACTGCACAGAGAGCCAAGTGAGCTGCAGGCAGCAGCTGCAGCAGTGAGACAGTCAGCAGGAACAACATAAGTGACAGGCTGGATCAGTTTAAATCAAACCTTGAACCCCAATGACAGTTAAAAATGTTAATAAAAAAGCTACTTCAGGGGACAAAAATCATCAGTATCACAGTAGTACAATGGAAAACTCTCAGGTTTTATACTTCAGAAACTGTTTATATTGCATTTGTTGGAGTTTTCCTTTGGAGTTTCTACTTTGTTGGAGTTTCATTCCTTTAATAAAGGTATTGTTTGCAAACAATGTCAATTATGTTTATAAGTGGAACATATTAATCATCTGAGCACTGGAAAGCTTATTGTACTTTTCTCAGGTTTCTTGAAACAGGACTGACTTGGTGTTTTTTAAAAATCCTTTAAGATTATTTTTTAGCTATGTCATATATATTTTACTGGCTTCATAGTCTTCATCATTCACAATTTAAATTTAAAAGGATTGTCTTTTCCCTCTATGTGACAAGATCTTCTGTATGATGATCTCCCTTCAAAAGAAGATGAGCGACTCAGTCCTGGTTCTTTTTTACTCTTCATTCTTCCTCACTTCTAGAATGAATTGAACTCATTTGAAACCTGTCAGTAAAATTATTTAAGGTACATTTAGTTGCATTTCATAGGACTGAGTTTTAACTGAGGTAATCTGAAATTCATTATTTAGCAGCTCTGAAATTGTGTAAATAGTCCATTGTAATGTATGACTGATTGATTTATTGATATATATGCCTCCTTCAAGGAGGAATTGGGGTCAGTATACATCATGCAAAAGCTATCAGGTTGAGCCTCATTGCTTTCTTAGGGTGCAGTTTGACAAAATAGGTTCCAGTGAGTTGATAGGCTGAGTAGTGTATCTGTTTCCAGAGGCAGGGAACATTAGCATCAGTGGGGTCTTTGAAAGAAACATTGGAATGAATGTAATAAAACCTGAAAATAACAGCCAGCCATGCAGTGCTGGCAGATTACAAAAATCTCCTACCATTCTAAAATGTCTGTTTTGCAGTTCTCTGAAGATAAAAAGTGCACCAAGACATGACTAGAATTTACTCATTTACAGCCTTGGCAGTGACCTGCATGCTAATCCAGGAAGGAAAGTGTTAAACACTTACTGTGTGTGTAGCAGTGCTTAGCAGTGAACCTTTACATCCAGTACAATTAATACCCCCTTGTGTGTTTCTTTGATCCTAGCCCTTTTGATTTTAACTCCTCTGATACAGATGTCTAGACAAACCCAAATACATTCACAAAAAATGTGATCTGCTTTGAAGGACATATGGTTCTGCTCTAAGAAATACTGACAAGAACTGGTTTTTGTAATATAGTCTATCCATCACTTCTAGGTAGGAAAATGCAACAAATAACCAATCCCCTGAAAATGAAAGTCTCTGGATATTTTTTATTTGTACCTGTAAGTATGTAAAGCAGATAAATACAAAGCTGCTGAGGGCTGATTTATATTTTTAATCTTGAGTTCATAGTGGCATATGGTCACATGACTTAAAGCTACCCAATCTTACATCAGTGACAGTTTTCAGGACCTTTAAACAACTTTGGACAACCTTGTTTGATCCTCAGAAGCTCCTGAAAGCCTCATTTGCACAAACAGTAATCCAATTTAAAAGAAAACATATACTACCTGACACATGGTATAATCTTTGAAACAGACAAAAACAATGTGGGAAAGTTTTAAGAAATGAAAAGGGATGGCAGAGAGATATTATTTTAATGGAAAGTTGGGGATTACATTGAAGGTCTAATATGTTCTGAGATATACTGCAAATCAAGCTAGGGTAATCCTCTCCCTCCCCAGAAAAGGTATGAACAGATGCTGTTAGCAAGTTGGAGTGGTTAATCAGCTAAGTTCACTTCATAGCAGGAAATCACTAAGTACATGTTTTATCATCCTATTTTTACAGTCAGATTTCTTTTAATGGGCAAAAGTGATGTACTTCTATGCAACGAGATCAATCTTATTGTGAATGAAATTTAAATGGCAGAAACATGTTCAGATCTATTTGTTGCAGAAAAAAGAAGGAAAAAGGAAAAAGAAAAAAGAAAAAAGAAAAAGGAAAGAAGAGTAAAGGAAGATGGAAGGAGGAAGAAGGAAGGAAAGAAGAAGAAGAAAGTTGGAATGTAAAAAATCTGACTAAATACCAGTTAAATTTATTGCATATGATCTCACCAGGGCATATTCTTTTCTGTCTTTTGATCCTTTCATAGGATCAAAAGATCATTAGCATAGGAAAAGGTGGTTAACCCAGCACTGCCATACTCAGCAGTAAACCATATCTCCAAGTGCCATGTCCACACACTTTTGAACACTTCAAAGGATGGTGATTCCACCACTTCTCTGAGGAGCTTGTGAAGAAAAATGAGTAGCAGAAACATGTCATGTGCTGTAATAAACTGACTACAACACCCATTCCCCATCTCCCTGTTCTGGGGGGAGGAGGTAGAGAAACTGAGTGAAACTGAGACAAGGAAGAAGGAAGAGGTAAGGGTAAGAAGTTTTAAGATTTGGTTTTGTTTCTTATTACCCTCCTCTGGTTTTGACTGGTAATAAATTAAATTAATTACCACAAGTTGAGTCTGTTTTGCCTGTGATGGTAACTGATGAGTGATCTCTCTCTCTCTCTCACTGTCCTGATTTTGTCCCATGAGTGTTTCATTCTGTCTGCTCTCCCCTGTCTAGGGGAGGAGGAGAGCATTAGGGTGGTTTTGGTGGGCACCTGGCATCCAGCCAGGAGCAGCTCACTGCAACCTAAAAATGACTTGGCCAGATTTGCTAGTCTCTATTTCTTTACCTTAAAACTGCTGAGTAGTTTATAGCCTGGGGTCTCCAGCACCATCATGTGCTTCCTGACTCTTCATGGCATGGTTTGTTCTCCCACACACTGTGTCCTGTGTCCCTGCTTTCAGATCAAGCTGATGTTCCCCCACAGTGTATCCACCATACTTAAATATGCACAGTTGGAGGCATGCACAGAACAACTACTTGCCACTGCTCTTTGTTACAAAGGTATGTTAAAACATGGAGAAAGCAGTGCACATAAAACTCAGTAGGCAGAGGTGACCCTCTGAGCTTTGCAAGAATTACTGTTACAGCTGAAGAAAGTAAAATAGAGCAGTCAAAATGAGTTCAAACAGAGCATGCTGAATAGTCTTCAGTGCTTGGTCCTTGGCCAGTTAATTCAAAGCTTCTGGACACTGACCAGCAAGGGGAATAGACACTGAACTAGAATGCTCCATTATATTCTTTCTATCTTGAAAACTCTGTCTTCTTTATTCTACTCCTGAAAGGATGTTGAACCTAAAGGGTTGAACCCTAATTCTTCCCATTTTCTTCACTAATAATTCATTTCTTTGTGCTATCTCTACATTTGCCTGCCTGTCAGAAAAAAAAGCAGTTGTTTATTTTCCTGTTGTCAGATATAGCTGGAACAATATCTGGTAATATTAATCTCATCTTGGAGAGCTTTCTTTTAAAATTATTGAGATTTAAACTTTTGGTAAACCTCTTATTAAGGCCTGCCAGTGACCAGTCCCAGCAGTAGAAATCAAGACTATTTTGAGTGGGGATGAATTTTATTTTGCTGTAAAGATTAAACTGGAAATTTCAGAAAGACCATTTAAAAATCCACTGTCTTCAGCTGGTGGGAAAAGCTGCATTAGAGCTAGCTTTGCAATGTTTGGTACATTGCCCACAGTTGATTGTTTGTGTTTTAGAGGTGTTACCCCTGAACTCTCATCTGGCCTTTACTATCATGGCATCTGTCCTAAGAAAGAAAATATCTAAATACTTCCCAACACTGGTGCTTACATTGTGAGTTAGAAGAACATCAAGTAGGAATGTCCTGCCTGAGACACTGCAGGACCATCTTGGGCTGCAATGCCTCTCTCAGCACCACTGCCAAGAATAGCATCTGAACCTTGATTGCAGCCTTGCTTTGCTGGAGTGTCTCTTGGCAACACAATATGTATGCAGTGATTTTGGTTTTTCCAACTTAGGCAAGCTTTGTGGCTGAATTTACCCAAACTTCTCTGACTTGAACATTTTCTGCTTGGTTAAAATGACAGCAAAAGCTTAGTCACAATGAGCTATTTTAAAAGGTACTGAGCTATTAAATGACTGTAATAAAGTACTACATTTGGTGCATTTCTGCCATGCATTTGTATTTGCATAATTAAAAGGAAAGTTTTATATATAGAGAGGGTTTTTTTATTCCTTTCCTCTAAAGTTTTTGCACATAAGCTGCCTGTGTTTGATGCTTTTGGCAGAAGGCAGAAAGCTGTAAGCTGCATATTTGAAAAGAGGAATGATGCTGAATATTAAATGAATACAGTTACAGGTAAGAAAAAAAAAAAAAAAAAAGAATGTAAAAAGATTTAATACTCGCTTTCTACCTGTAGATTGGGCATACATGAATCTTTAGTTCTTACAATGAATCTTAGATTCATTCTTAACCTTACCCACTCCTGTTGGTGCATGCTTTTGTGGGCGTATGATATATATATACTCAGAATGAAAAGAAATGTTCAACAGATTCCAGTGCTATTTAGCTTCATCTTCTAATCCTGTATTTTACATCTTCAGTTTTTGTGGCAATAACTTTCATCCCACTGCTGAATTTATAGCCAGTAGCAATATATAAGTGCCAGTTTATCTAAATTCTTCTACTGTTTATATCAGTGTGACACTGAAGCTTTTCTTTTTACAAAAAAATAAAAAAAAGAAAAAAAAGAAAAAATCAAAGGAATTGTGATTCAAAATGAAAAAAAGCCCCAAACCTGAAATCAATACTTGGAAAATACCTGGGAAAATGTAATCCTAGTAGGGAAAGGTGTGGGAATGAGGGCTGGAATCAAGCTGGATTTGCCCTAACAGGGAGGATGCAGTGGGAGCTGTACCAGGTCAAACATGCCTGCCTCTGAAACATGAGCTGTAGCCATGCAGAGAAAACTTATGCAGGTAGCATCATGAACTTTCTTCCTACCCTTTTCTACATGATTCTTTATTTTCCATCATTGTTTTCAGGATCACTGCTTTAGCTATTCCACCTGTTTACCCCTAAGTGGGAGCCTGGTGTTCATCAAGCCACCTCAAACATCTAAACCACTTTACTGGGGAGCAGCACATGCAGATGGGTAAACAACTTAGGATCAAAGAATTATTTAGATTGGAAAATACCTCTAAAATCATCAAGTCCAATCATAAACCTAACATTACCAAGTCCCCCAGTAAACCATGTTGCTAAGACCCATGTCTACTTATCTTTTAAATACCTCCAGGGCTGGTGGCACAACCCTGGGCAGCCTGCTCCAGTGCTTGACAACCCTTTCAGTGAAGAATATTTTTCCTTATATCCAGTCTAAATTTCTCCTGGTAGAACCTGGGTTCATTTTTTATCATCTTAACTTGATAGGCTTTTGAGTAAAAGGACAAAGCAATGCACCAGTATCTCACACTGAGGTGACTAAAAACATGATAAAGTAGGGAACTGATACTAGTGACAGCACTTGTGAAAAAGCCATAGATGTTTAATGACAACAGCCTGTGAGGGACTCAGGCTCAGTTTGCAGCAAGTGAGGAATAAATGTGACATTTGGCTGAATCTTTCCCATCTCATACAGGCTTTCCCTCTGCTTTTATCACGCGTGAGCAGAGTTTGGCACAGCAGAAATGGCATCCTCCTCCTGTCAAGTGGATTTGCTCCTACAGTGCCTGTGAATAGGCACTGCCCAGGATGATTCAGAGAGTGGAGCCTCCTCCAGAGAGGCATCAGTTGTGCTGCATTGAATCAGACATGGTATGACTTTTACTTACTGCTGTAAATTGACTTTGTTTGCATATCTATGTGTCAGTTTTGCCTACATACAAAAATGTTATCTGCCTCCAGCTCCTCCAGAAAGGGAATGTGCATGTCTCTGTGCATGTCTCAATACATAAGGACTATTCATCTAGGGAGCACTCAGGTCAAGGTCTATTTTGAAGATATCTTTCTCTACTGGCACTGTTGTAAATCTATATCCTTCAAAGAAGTATTTATTGTGCACAGATTGATAGCATCAGAGTGCCACAAGTGCTTAACACACATTAGTGAAAGAAAGTTTGTGCAGACTGTTTGGATGTTTCAGGTTTGGGAAAGTGGTAGTAGGAGGGAGAGGACACATGAAGAAATACCCTTTCTGATGTGGTGAATCCCAGGTGGGTGGTTTCATATTATTCCTTTTACATCCATCTCACAAACCTACAAACAGTTCAGTTACAGTCTGACCCAGGATCTCCACTGGTATGGAATGGGCAGTCTCTGATACTGTCTTTTTTTTTCCCTGACCATTTGTACTAGCATGTTTTCTAGGCAATTAGAAAAAAAGGAAAGTGTTTCTGTATGTTTTGTTTTTGTGCACATCTGCCAGTCTGTCTGCCTGGGTGCTCAGTTCTGCCATTAAAGGCCCAGCAGTCAGTCTGAAGCTCCCTTGTGTTGTTACACATAAAAATCAGAGTGGGGATGCTTCTCAAGCTGGATGTATTATAGCTTCCTGAAGTGTGAAGAGGAGATGAAATGGCAAGGGTAACCTCTTGCTGCATTTCTGTAATTGTTTTATCATCATTTATGATTTATAGCAGATGTCTGTGAAGCAAATATTGGAAATAACACTATGTATGTACATTTGTGAGTGAGAGAAAGAAGGAAAAAGATTACACTTTTGTAATATAGTGCTGTTTATAAGTACTGGTAATAAGTACTTTACCTGCTGAAGTGATTGATATGTCTGGTAACACCTTCCTTAACCTGTGTTTTCTGAGAAGCTGTACAAGTTATTATGAAGAGGGTGTGAGGAGCACCATAAAACAAAATCAGATCAATCTTTAGAATACATAGGATACCTTTAGAGGGAGTTCTAGAGGAAAACTGATTGTTTATCAGAGAACAGCACCAGGCATATAGCACCATTTGTTAAAGATAAAGATATATGTGTGAATATTATCTACTTAAAGGCCTGAGAGGACTAAAGGGGCTGATAATGCATAAATTCAAGCTAGGAAAAATGATAAATTTTAACTTTGAAGTGGAAAAAAAATACCTTTTAGCAGGTTTCATGAAAAAAATGTTGAAGAGAGGAACTTCCACAGTTTCACAGTTTACTAGAGATAACAGAGTTTATTTTTTGCCTTTTAGTCACTTTGATTCCTGACAGGAGATACCATTTATCCTGATGTCATGGTATTTGTGTTATAAAACATCAGCATGATTCTCAAAAAAAAACCCAACTCTGCAATACATCATGACCCTGCTCCTATTTCCTACAGCTTTTTGCCTCTCCCTTAAGCTCTGTTTCCTGTGTCTTCATTTCCCTATCTCATCCAGTGCTTTCCTGCCACTCAATATTATTCTCACCCACCCTAAAATATCAGTTTTCACCAAACCATTATTAGCTTGATTTTTGGTTACAGTTTAAGGCTCAATCAACACACTGTAATTCAGTCTCCCTTGTCTCCATCCACTATTCCTGCTTATTGTTATTGTTGCTTCTGTGGATATATTCCCTGCCCTTCTTTTTCTTATCTCTTTTACAGATATTAGATGTTTTCCACAACATCAGTTCTGTACTTTAGTCTGTTATATCCCCTCTTAGAGGGGTAGGATGCTCCAAGCATGGACCTGAGGGCTCAAGAGCATCACAAAGTTACAGCTATTCACGTGTTTAGTGCTAAAAATAACACATCACCCATGGTTTTCCAAGGCTTGCACTTTGGCTGGAAAAAATGGCTTCTCACAGGGGCAGTAGAAGGTGTACCTTCTTCAAGTATGGATTGTTCTAATACAGCAAGGACTTGATTCAAAGCACTAAGGAGCTAAAGGATTCTCTCAAGCAGGAAAAAAAAAAAAAAAAAAAAAAAGGAATTGGAAAATTTTAGTTTAGATTCATATATTACATTTTATCTTTCTTTGTTTTTGGAATTATGAGAAACATTTTGTGTAACATTTAGAAAGCAATGCTTAGCATGATAAATTCCTTGGATAAGAAAATTATGGTCCAGACTTTAAATGTTTCATTAAATTCTAAACTCAGAGAAAGTCTTTTACTGGTAATTGTCAATGTTGACAGTTTACATTCTAAACATCTTTTATTGGTCCTTTAAAACTTAAGGCAGACATTGAATATTCCTGCAGAGAATTTAAGTGACTAGGTTTTTTAGCCAGGGGAGAGAGCAGGATCCTGTAGGGTTGATTTCTGTGAGACAAGGAGTTGACCCTGTGTCAGACAGAACCAGTTCCAACTCCAAAACAGACCCACTGGTGCCAAAAACAGAGCCTATCAGCAGCCCTGGCAACACCTACGTGACCATGTGTTTTATAAAGGGGAAGAAATTATGTGCAGCAGCTGTGAGAATGAGATAATGGGGGAAACAACCCTTCAGATGCCAAGGCTAGTGAAGAAGGGGAGGGAGGAGTGTCCTAGATGATGGAGCAGAGATTCCCCTGCAGCTCATGGAGAAGCTCATGGAGCAGAGATGCAGCCCATGGTGAGGCAGACTGTCCCCTTGAACCTGTGGAGGAGCATGTTGGAACAGATAACCATCTGCAGCCCATGGATACCCCCATGCTGGAGCAGGTAGAGCTGCCCTGAAGGAAACTACAGCCTGTGATTATTGATAATTTCATGACTCATGGCATTGAGTTTCATCAGGGACATCTTTACAAGGATATATTTGTTGCTGGTGGAGATATTAATGTGAAAGAAGAGATCTACAAATGGATTGAAGAAGATCTGGAGCAGTATATGAAACAGGGGAAGTCTGTGCTAAACTGACTGGTAAACCACAAGAAGAAACTCTTCCTAATTACATAGGAGGAACATATAGATTTGTAAAATTATGTTAATAATGTGGAGCAGCTTATTAAGTCATATTAGCAACATTTGTGTTTTAGTGTAACAGAATATCAGAAGCTTGCTTTTTAAATCACTGCTCTTCATTTTATGGACCCTTTTGTTCTACTTAGGGTGTGATGAAGCTTGTACTGATGTCAGCAGAAGACTTTGTTTAAAATAAGCCTGTAACTCACATTATCATTATGGTGTAGTAATTACATGCATCATCAAAAGCAGAATGTGCCCCTAGGTGTGTTCTACTGTAAACTCTACAGTGTACTGTACACATATTTTGTAGCTAATTTTTAAACCTGGAGATAATATTTTTATGGGAAAATTGCAGATTTGGGAATGCATTATGTATCAGGAAACGTTAATACCTGGTATGTGTGAATTTCATTATGCTACAAAAACCTGTGAATGTCCCTCTGTACCTTTACACCACAATGTAGAGCTGCCAGTAAAAGGCCAGAGTGAGCCCAGTTATTCCAGCTGAATGCCAGCCTTGTGGGATCTGTAGATCTCAACTCAAAGGTTTAGATGGTAGCCTGTGTGTATCTAAGATTCTGGATGACTTTTGTGTCCATGAATCTGCTTATCTATATTGTACTGACTGTCAAGTTTTTCTTTGCAAGATGCTCTAAATCTCCATTAAATGTTGAGTTAATGTTTGTCTATTTTAGTTTTTTACATAAATCATGGATGTTGAGGGCTTTTTCATAGTAATAAATGAAGTTACTGCTTTCTGACATCTTGAATATTCTCATGTAGTACATAAACACTTCACTTTCCTGTACCAGTTTCAGAGATTTCATGGTTTAAGTGATACTTTCTGTCTTGTTGCTTTTCCTTTTGCAATGGTCCTCCAACAGCAAAATTTTTTTCATTTGAATCTCTGGCTTACATGGCTTCCCACAAAAATAAATACATTAGAGACTAAAAGTATATAATTACAATACAGAATCACATATGTCAATTGTGTTCTTGCTCAATTTTCCCCCTAGATAAGCAAAACCCAGTTCAGCTACTAGCACTCTGCCCATGAGCAATGGGTAACAAGAGTGAAAGGCAACAGTAAGTTAGGCCTATGTCAAAGTAATCAAAATAGTAAGATGTCTCACATTTTTTCAGTCATTTTGCTGATATTTCTAAATGCCACTCCAGGTCAGGGCTCTCTCCATCTGATTGATAAGGATCAAACCAAGAAACTTAAATAAGTAACAGGAAAAAGAAGTGTGAAAGCTGTTTCTTAGCAAAAGGAGTTTTGTTTGAAGAAGGGAAGAACTTGTTTTTTATCTTCAGGTATTAGTAGGAATCTCCACATTAGTAACTGGGCACTATGATTTTCTTCTAAATGACTTCCCAGTGGCCAGTCAATCCTGTAACTATTTCACACCACAGATTCAGAAAGCAGAAAGACAGTGGGTTACACTGTCCACTTCTTAAACCCCTAAATAGACATTAGAGCACAGAACTGGTCACATAAATTTTGTTAGTTGCACTGCACAATATTTCAGCTAATTATCTTCTTAATCTATTTTTAAAAATCATAGTGTCGTAAAGCATTGAAAATAACCCTAATAATTTTAAAATATATAAATAAAAGCCAAGAGAATTCATAGGCTTGCATTTCTTAATTAATTTTAATTGTTACAAATGTTCTCACAGAAATATAGGATTTAATCTATTGCTCTGAGAGTCCCACACAGGAACTTGTGTTTTTAAGGAACAATTTATAATGTAAGAACTACCTGAAAATGTTTCTAAACTCAGGAACCTTCTTTTAGAAGACATATTGATGTATTTTCCTTTCTAGAGTTTTCTGCCTGCTAAATTTCCTTCATGAGTTACTGTTGGAAAGTGAGAGAAGGAAAGTCCTGTATTTTGAGCGACTAATTGTGTAAACACATATCTGCAAAAACTGAAGCTATATAGAACCTATTGAACAACTATATAACTGAAATATCTGGAAATTAATTTAAGTTAAACAAATGAAGTCACATTTTAATAAACTAATCTATGGGATGAATGTTTTCATTAAAATTAGGTATCTAGTCTAAATCAGTTGCCTAAGTCCTTTTCTCTTCCACAAAGAGCTAGTGAGGATAAATCTGTCATTGGAAACAGTTATCTCCATTTGCTTACTATGTAGAAGAACTCTGAATTTAGCTGTGACATCCAAACTTTAGAGTATAAAAACCAGATTATCTGAGGCCCATTAGATGCTTTCAAAGGGGCTCCTCATAGACTGAGGTAAGAGTCACTCTTGGAAGGTTTTCCTTCCTGTTAAACCCTTTGCCTTCCATGTTTCAAGAACAATTAGATGGATGAATTTCTTGTATTGCAAGACCAGAATTGTTGATTAGCACTAGTTGATTAGCACTATGATTAGACCATAGTTCTTTCATAAGTGAGTTTGGTAGGAACTTTACATAGCAATTCATTAATGGTGCTAAAGCAGCAGACCTGAGAGCTCATTATGTAAAATCCAGAGTATATGAAAAAGAAATTAGGGAAATGGCCATTTGTTGTGAAATCTACTAAAATATCTTGCTGCAAAATAAACAGGGGAAAATTACAAGGCTTTTTATAAAAGTAATGAAAACAAAACACGGAAAATAAAGAATAGAACTTTGTTACCCATTTTCGTTCTCATATAATGAAAAGGTTTGAGAGATACAATGAAAGAGTCTGGCACTAAAACAAAAATGTGAGTAAAAATAATAATAAAATAATCCCTTAAAGAGATAAACTGAATCCAGTTTACACTGAATTAAGAGTATTGAGAACTATATTAACAGTAATAAGTTAATTTTTCATGGATGTCATACCAGTAATATATATGCCTAGAGACAGACACTGCAGCTGAGTTTCTGAGCTATTGCAGGTTCTGTTAAAACCTTTTTGAAATTGGACTTTTCATAAATTTAATGAAACCAGAGAATGAAAAATTCAGTTTCCTGAAATATACAACAAATATGATGTGGCTGAAAGGGAAACTGCAAAAAACCAAATAATTAGTTTGAATTTTTGCATCCTGAAGAAGTATCCTGTTTGTGTCCTGTACAAGTTTAGAAAATAATAACTGGAAAATATGCTTTGGAGAGCTTGCAAAACAAATGCATTTCAGTTTATACACTATTATGATTTTGTAATAAGTGCTATATTAAAATACAATATTTTAAAGCATGCATGTAGTGCAGCATATATAACATCATCAGGTTAGGGCTAAGGAGAATTTGATTGGCCTTTGATTTTGAAATGGAATATGTGTGACTTATCAGATCTCCTCATACTACTTCTTGTTAATTTCTGATTAATTATTGAAATGTTGACTTTCACAATTGACTAATCACTTATGTGAATTTTCATCTCTAAAAGAACTTTCATTTGTCTTTGCATGCAGCCTCATGTGGAGATGTGCTCTTTATAAACACCTGCCATCTAATATTTTATGGAGATCCAAAATGCTTATTGTTTATTTTATGGCTAAAAAAGAATCTTTAGATTAATTAAGTTGCTGTAGCACTGAAACCATTGTATATTGAGCTTTCTGCTGTTGCTTTTACTTTTGTACCTGCTTTGTGTGTTTGATTCCAAATGTCTGTATTCCCTCTGTAAGATACACTTAGAGGGCTCACTTTATTTGTAGAGAATCAGAGAGAGAGTAGGTGTTAGTAGATGCTATCCATCTGATTGATTCTGGGCAGTATGGTAATAGCAATGGATGAGCAAATTATTAGTCAGCTTCTTCAGAGTTTGGAGATAGTTTATTCTATTATTGCTATGGTAATATTACAGTATTTCACATTAGATGTCACACAAAATGTGTAGTCACACTGGGGCAAACCAACGACAGCTCAATTGTTTTCAGTCTTGAGCAGAAGAAGATGCTTAGGGGAAGCACAGATTAAAAGTTTTGTAAACTACAGTTGTCCTGAGTATTCTTCCAGAGACTCCTGTTAGAGGCTCAGAAGTCCCTAAATGAACTGTTGTTTTTCTGTATCTAAGAATGCTCCAAAGATTTCTGTGCAATGAACATGACAATTGTCCGGCTGAAAACGTGCACACTTCTGGTGTTATAAACTCCTTGGCAATGTATTCCACAATTTAGCTAAGTGAAGTCATTAAAAATAGTGTGATATCTCTCCTACCTGAATTAAAATTAGATGTTATTGTAGTACACAGTTGTCAATGTGTTGGACAAGGTGCTTATTCACATACTTGTAGCTTGGCACATATTTCTGCTCCCTTTGATATGCCATCATTTAAACAACGTATCACATCAAGATTCTGTCCTTGGCACTTGCATTGCTGCTTTCAAAGCAAAATAAAAAATACAACTGACAGCATTCTGCAGCTATAATGGCTTGGTTGTAAACTGCCTTCTGTTACCTAGAATATGAAAGAGGCAATAGAAAAAGTTTGTTCCATCCCCAGAACAATTCCTAACAGGATCTCACAAGATCTGTCATTTTGATGGAGATGCTTTGATACATTATCAGAACAGCTAAATATAATCTCTACGGACTTTCCATCACCTAATGACATAATAAAAACGATATTAAAATATTTTCTCTTTCCAGAAATGGCTGTTTTGGCATCATAAAACACTACAGGTTTGGACACAGAAATGTCACAGAAAATCCACAAGCCATTGAACATGATGCCAACATTTCATATTCAAATTGTCTTCAAGATTCCATGTGGGTTTTTTTAAGGAAAATTTCATAGGAATAAGGAATGGGTCTTTCCCATATTCAATTTCCCCTAGTTTTGTTGAAAGGTACAATTTGTTCCTCTCTTTTAAAATTGACCAGAGGTTCAGACCACAGGTATCAATCAAACCATTTAGAGAAGCTCACAGATGTTCAGCTTTACCTGAGTGCCTGACTTTTGAATTGCTTGGCAGTCAAGGTTGTCCTTGTTCATGCAGTCTTCAATGAGCATGTGTCAGCTTCTGCCAAATTACTGTGACACTAATGGGTGATCAAAGCTGATCCCAATTGGCACCACCCCTAGTGGAGGCCTTTATGTAGAAGGTTATGTGGGCCTTGGAAGACAGAAATGGACTTTCTAAATTTGAGGAAATGGTGAAGTTGCAGCAGCAGAGTTGGATGACTCCTGCTTTCTCTATGCAAGGCATGAGCAGGCCCTCAATCTGTAGGTGTGCTGATTATTATCCTTTCTTTGGTATTGCCAAGTCTATTTAAATAGGCTAAAAAAATATGTGTTGGTGGGAGTTTTTCCTTCACTCCTCTCACTCATGAATCAAGAATTCCTGATGTAACCAAGTGCCCTCCCACATACACTGACAGCCACCTACTCACAGCAGATATTGAACTGAAGAGAACAAGCACAACAAAAATTAGAAAACAGCCTCCAGAAAGAAAGTGAAATATTGCATCTCTGAAAAGGGGGAGCACAAACCCTAAACCTGAAATGCATTTTGATGTTCAGTAAGTCCTTGCATGTCTTTCTATTAGGGAGAAAACTTGTCCATGCACCAGGATAGTCCTCAAGAACACAACAATTAAGTTTTAAGCATACACTTGTACCCAGGCTGACTACACCCTTCCTATCTCCATCCTACTTTTTTGCTGTCACCTTGCACTCCATTTGCACTTTCCACTGTGAGCAATTATTGACAAAGATGTGGTTCTTTGTTGCTGGAACAGAAACTGTTGGTCTTTCTACGATTTTGAGTCCAAAAGAAAAGCTGTGCTCAGTTGTAAAAGAAGCTTTCCTGCAACCATTTACTATTCTTTGTGTAGGGCTGTGTAAGGTTTTCTGGTAGGCACAGGTGTCTAACACTTTGCACTAAAGGAGTTAAAATGTGAGGGCAAGACCATGTAAATGAAAGAGACAACAAATATACAGAAAGTTGTCTTTCACTTATTAAATATTTCTTATTAATACTTTAAAAAGAATATTTTCCCCTCTTTATTTATATCTGAAGGTATTATTTGGAGTATGCAAATGTGCTGTGTTCCACAAATCAAACCTGGCAACTCATAATCACATCCTGCTGTATATGATTTGATATTCATAGATAGTCATTGCCACTGACAAAAGTGTGCGTGTGGGAGAAGTGTCTATCATTCTGCTTCACAAATTAATCAATAAAAATCTGTGCATGAGAGTGCTATGAATAGAAGTAGGTATCAGTAGATTGTTCCTTGGGAAGATAGATAATAAATTTTTCATTTTTTACTCCATATCTCTAACTTGGGCACTTTCTTCAATGTGTAGCTTAAGCCTTCATTTTTTTGAGTTTTCTTTCCCCTCCCTTTTTCATAATCAGAATATTTAAATATGGAAACATATACTCAATGCAGAGTATTTTATAATATCTTAATAATTTGCCAACTAAGTTTCTTAAAATGTGATCTCAAATTAATTAAAATATCTACAGAGACAATTCTATAATTTTTTTCCATTAAGATTTCTATTTGAAGGTATCAGATTAGATAAATTTTACTTCTTGAAAGTTATCATGATGTTCTGATTTTATAGGATCCTTTTATCTCCTCCAAAAAGTCAGCCCAAATGGACAGTGCTTCCTCTTATTGAGGAATTGAGCTATGTGGGTCATAGGAAAGCTTTTGTTTCTCAAAGAGGAAAATTAACAGTGAACTACCTTTCAGATTTACTTAGTGGTCTCCAGGTACAATGTATTAAGGACATTTGTTCTTTCCTTTGTTATAAATTTAAAATATCAACTAATCTCATGTTCCTTTAATTCTTCATATTTTGTAAAGAATTTTGTGTGGTTTTTAACACTCTTTGGGTGATCTGTAGGTAAATATATCAGATATCCATAAGCTGACATACACTTTGGATGACATGCATAAGAATATTTCCCCAAACATTTAAAGTGTAGAAGGCAGACACTGATCTGGAGGTGAGGGAAGAAGGGACAAGAAGCATGGGACAATTTCCATGACAGCAACACCCACAAGGAATTCAACTGTTTACAATAAGCTGTGTGGAAAACCATGTCCTCTTTCATGCCAAAACTACCTTGTTCTTTATATTCAACACAAAGCTAAAAACTGTGCCCACTGTTTTGTTTATAATGCCAAAGAGACATTCACAATCCACAATCCACATTCTGTAAGTGGAAGTGATCAACTTACCTTCAAACAGATTCTTTTTCTGATACAGAAGATATGTATTCATATTTTCTTTATGCAAAGGAATTCATCTGTATGGAAAAAGTAAGCAGAGTGTTTACTTTTGTAAACTAGCCATGGATCTTGTTATGAAGGCCTGTTCTATTAGCCAGCAGTTGCATATTTTAGCCCAATACGTCCTTAAACATCCATGTTGTTCAATATTTTTTTCTGAAATAAGGCTAGACTATAATCTGTTCCCTATAGCCTCTGCCTCTGCCTTCTGACAGTACTGGAGCTTTGCTTCCTTCAGAAACTAATGGTTGAAGGACAGTGTCCCTTTGCATGATTTAATTTAGAAAAAAAATACTGAAATTAAAGTACCTGCACGAATTGGGCTTTCAACCTGTTCCAATCTGCTGCTGTACTATGCTCAGATTTTAGTCTGAACACAAAAAATATATTAACTTTCCATTCTCTGATGATGGAATCCTATATTGACATTCATGTGTTTTTAATAAGGCTAAGCTAGCGTTTTGCAAAAAATTAAGGTTTCTTGCTTTTGAGCTTTTCTGGGGTAGGTGGCTTTTTATTATATGGTTATAAGCATCTATTATGCATTCAGAAATAATTATCTGTTGTTCTTTTTTATGCTGAATTCACAAGGTCTCCTATTAACAAGGTATTATCAATTTTTTCCCCTAATCTTTCTAACTAGAAGCCTGCTGGCTGCATTACATAAACAAGAACATTATGAAAAGGGCACTTTAACATTACCACTGCATTGCATTAAAAATTTGATTAAACTTCAAACCATTTTTCATAATTATGTTGTTTCTTAGTATTTTAATTCTAGCACTGGAAGGGCATTTCACTATTCCACCTTAAGATACACCACCTTTTGATTTTTCCATGTGGGTTTTTTTGTGGGATGGTTTGGAATAATTTCGTTTATTTGTAGATGTAAACATACAAGGAAATGCAATTCTTCTTGATCTGATAAGCCACTTCAGACAAATTGTTCCTAGATCTCTGGCCTAGAAGTTTGCCCACAGATTTTTTTTAATTGCTCTTATTATTGTTTCCTTTTACCAGTCCTTACTTTACCTTAAGTACAGTACTTCAGATGGCAAAAAAATTACAGCTAGCCATTTCTAAAAAGATAGATGAAATTATTTTATTTTAGTATTAATATTATAATCACTACATCTATGATTATTTACATTTGGATTCAGGATGAAGTCCATCTACAAGAGATCTCCTAACTGATAGTTCTTTAAACCACAGATATTCTATTCTATTCTATTCTATTCTATTCTATTCTATTCTATTCTATTCTATTCTATTCTATTCTATTCTATTCTATTCTATTCTATTCTATTCTATTCTATTCTAATTAAATTGCTACACTGACCATTCTGTTCCTTGGGACAATTTTTGTGAGCAAAGACTGGAATATACTAGAAAGAATGTACTAAAACAACCCTCCACTTTTTACTGGTCTAAAAATGTGTAAAGCAGTGTAGGTTGTGCTGTTTTAACACTAGAAGAGAATTATAAGTAGGTGTTACTGCAATAGTCACTCTAGAGCTACCAGCTATAAATCTAGCCATTTACAAACTATAAAATAAGAGGCAACCCCTCATTTTAAAAAGGGGAATACATTTAATGTAAACAAGAGATGAAAGAAACAAAATCATAATGATTTCATGTCTAGTTGCCCCCAAATATCAGTGTTTTCCATACTATATAAATTAATTCTGTTGGCTCACAGAGCTTTAGCATATGCAGAAAATCCAGGCCATTCCTGTTAAATTCAACAAGTTCTGAATTTCACACATCACAGTGTAGCAGTGCTCATTAGCATATAATGGGATCTAAATTTGGAATATGCAAATTGTAAAGACAAGAAGTGGCTTAATGAGGATAAAGATCCTTGCTGTCACTCTTTTTAGGACATCAGTTTTCATTTGGCTTTGTAAGGATGGCTTTTGTAAGAATGAAATCTATGTCCCTGAGTAGTCAATACTGCTCAGGCAAATATAATAGGTCCTGTTAGTTTGTGTTTGTAAAGCAAAGACTCTTTCAAGAACAAATGTGGTAGACAATACAATGTGCATGCTGCACAGAAAACTAAAGAAGAGTAAAATGGTTTTGCTATATAAGTAATAACATTGAAATGAGAATTTAAAAAAAAAAATCTCTTTTAATGAAGCACAAATTTGATTCTGAGAAATACCAAATAGTTGGAGCACTGCTAAATATGGAGGGTTTCCAGTAGCATTCCAGGCTGCAAAGTAGAGCACAGTAAGAGACTTGCAATAAAGAAAAAGTTAGCTGCTGAATATGGTTTTAACGTGTTTCAAGAACAAAATTTGTGTCATGTTCTGGTTCTTACACCACACCCTTCATCCTCATTAATCATTCAATCTATCAATGTATTAGTCCTCTAGATATTTCATTTATTCAGGGACTCCTATACAGATATTACACTTTTTGTTGTGGATATGAATAAATGACATGGAAAGAACTAAGTACCATGCAAAATGGAAAGTACTGGAGTGAGTTTTGGCAAGGGAAAGAGGCATAGGATTTAAAAATAACAGCACATAGAGATTGTTTTCTGCCTAGGCAAAACATGCATTGACTGAGATAACATTTTCTAGCAGTTTTCCTCCTAGTGATGCCATTGAGAGAGATTGGGACAAGAGGTGCTCCTTTTGAAATCAATTATGTGAGATTTCTCCTGCTATAGATTTATTCTGTCCTATATATAAAAAAAGTTATATTTAAAACTATGGATATCAGCAATTCTGTAAAATTTCTTTTCAGTAAATTCAATACTTAATTATTCTGTGAGTTTACTACTGTGAAAAAAACAGCTGAAGTTTTGTTTTTTTTTCAGTCTGTGACTTCGATGCATTTCCTTGATGTAACTATGTCTTTAGAACTTGTATTTACATCACAGAACTAATTTCTACTAGTTCCTTAGAAGAAGCAACTATGTTTCTAGGCACCTGGAAAGAAAAAATAGACAAAGCTATTGTTTTAGCCAAGGCCAGAAAAAATGATTAGTTCTTCAGTAAATTTTTAATTTTTAATTTTAATTTCTGCAAACCCAAACTGATATTCTCAGATCATACCTAATAGTATGATGGCATGGTAGGATAGAGGAAAGATCAGAGGCTTCATGGCTGGGTGCAGACAGCTGCACACAGACAGATTTTGTGCAGTGGTCCTGAATTGCTGAATGGCTTTAGCACAGTGGTTACTGTGAACTGAGATATCTGTCCTATTAGTGAGGCTGATTAGCTCAGGCTCAGCACTGTTCTCTGGCTCAGAGCTCAGTCACAGTGGACACATGCACACAGCCTTACCAGACATGCACACTTAGCCTCAGGCAAAGTGACCTAACCCCTGCATTCCCAGCAGTAGGATTTTGTATTTCTGCTCTTTGGAATGAAATCAGACATTGCTCTTCAGATAAGATTCCTGTTACTGTTACGTTTGGCTAAGAGAAAGAAAATGTCTTATCCATCACTGGAATTCAAATGATGTCACATGTGGGCTACTTAGAAACTGCATGACTAAATGATAGGCAGTGCAATTTGTGTTCAGCTGTAACAGGTTTTGCGAATCTTCAGCTGCACACACTGTCATTAAATTTCAGCATTCACATTTTAATATTAATATTCCAGCATCTGAGCAAGATTGTTGGAAAGAAGAGAGCAATCTTGACTCAGTACTTAGCCTATGATGTGAGGAGTAGAAAATGATGCTGAAACTTCTCATGGAAAAGAAAGACACTTTTTCTCCTGCACTAAGGAAACGTGATTATTAAGAGACATAGTAAAATGTGCAGTATAGGGAATTTATTTACTATACTTGGCTAATTAAAAATTATATCTACATATTTGGCTAACTAAAGAGTGGTCTGAACTTTGAACTTCTAACTCATAGCTTTAGCTGAATCTCAGTATAAAAGGCACCAGAAAAAAAGGTGGGGGTTTTTTTTTTTCTGTTTTTTTTTTTTTTTTTAAAGAGAGTATGGCAGGTTCTAGGCACGATGAAACCAGTCCTTGGTGAAATTCAGTGGGAACATCTGTTTGAAGAACCTACTTGGAAATTAGCCTAGACATTTGGACAAACCTCAGTTCAGTGTCCAACTGCTGTGGTGCCAAATAGTGTAGGAGAAAAAAGGCAGGAGATAGAAGCAAAGAAAACCTGGATAATGTATTTCACATATCATTGGACTCCCAAGTCTACAAGTAAGGGGCATTACATACTAGGGAAGAAAAACACTTATAAATGCAGGGAACAGAATCAAGGATCTAAGTTTAACAGAGCTGGTTTTCCATGTAGCTAGGATCTTTCTGACTTAGTAAAAATCTAGAGAACAAAAACATAAAATGTGTTTATTTAATGTGAACCATATGAGCTTAGATATACAGAATTATATCTATTTCAATTATAGAATTGAAAATATCACACTTTGTAGCAATTGCCAAATTGTGTCAGAAGTTATGTCAGCCCTTATTTCAGATTATAAGTAACAAGTAGAGCAGAGTTTCCAGTGTTATACACACGAATAGGATGCATATGCAAATGTTATGATGAAAATAGATTTGAATATTGTATGAAAATGATTTGCAATTCAGCTAAGAACTTTGGCTTTCAATGTGAAATTTCTAAATCATTCTTCATGAGTAAGGCAGAGAAGGTGGTGATGGAGGAGGATGTAAAATAAAACTGTCGATAGAGGATTGTTTAGTCACCAGGCTACAGTGCTACACTATTACTAAGGAGAAGAGAGTTATATGTGTAGGATCCTTTAATTAAAATCTATATTTTCATAGCAGGGTGGGATAATAATTTAGGTCAGGCTGGTATAAAGTGAATCACAGTTAGGTCTTTACCAAGCCCCAGGTACATCTGATGACTTTCTAAGGCAGTATCTGCCTGAAAAATCATGAGCTGGTGTTTCTGTTAAATTGATTTAATATAGTGATTTGCTGTTTCCTGCACATGAAAACTGTGGTGTATGATGTTTTAAATAGTTCCCTGCTGCTTCCCAACAATACTTAATATAAAAAGATTCAGCGAGAAAAAGATAAATGAATCCACTATGGATTTTACTAAATGAATCTAGGTGAATCTACTTTATCCAAAATGCACTTCTCTATTTCCATTTACTACACAGAAGTCCTTATCCACATCACCCATTGACTCACTGCCTCTATTTTGGAGCTCCAGACAAAAGACCCCATGGAAAATCTGAACACCTTTGAGCATCATCCTTTAATTTCAAGGCACATGACTGCCCTGATGTCAAGCCTGCAGATTTAGGTAAGGGGTTATCAACAGCTCAGCTGTCTTGACACTTTGTGATCTCTGAATCAGGAGGAATCCTGGTTCAGGCTGGAGTCTATATTTTGGTTATTTGACTATTTTTTAGAAAGTTTTTCCTTGTCCTCTTTCCTCACCCCCATCCCCTCATTTGTCTCTGGAAGGTTGACAACTCCTTGCACATTATGCAGCTTCTTAAGGCCCCTTCAGATTTCTCAGACCAGATAATTGTTTCTTGGACATCATGTATGGGAAAAGCCTAACACTAAAAAGTACAGTTAAAACCTCTCAGTAGATTTTAATTTATCCTTGCTTCTATTTTGGGAACCAGATTTGATAAAAGCCAAATTGCAAGTATGGTTATTTTCTTTCCTTTTTCATGGGGCCAAAGAAGAACAGAATTATAATCCCTTAGGTGTACAAATAATATGTTCTGGTATTATAACAGCACTGACAGCTCCCATCTGTGATTAAGCCTCCCTTCTAGCAAACCATACCAACACATACTCTGAACCACCCTGCAAAATATAAAGTTAAAATAAGCTCATACCAATGAAAGAGATTGCTGAAACTGGTTTCAGTTAAGTCAAGCAGCTGGAGAGGAAACAGCAGCAGTTCAAAGGTCAATGTTAGGTAAAACTGCATCCTTTGCTGCATAATAAATATTTTGGATCTCCTTAATCAAGATGATCATAAGAAATAAATATTATCTTGTGGCCAGATGCTGACAGACCTTACCCTACTCTATTTCAAGCGGTCCAGATGTGATCCAGCTCAAATTCTGAATCCAAATAGGCACAGCATCACATCACTGGGCCTGAGCCAGACAAAGTGCCCTCCTTCAGGACACTTGGATCTGATGATGTCTTTTGAAGTAAACATGTCTAGACTAGTTCTTTGGTGCTACGTACAGAAATTACAGGAAACTAAGCCTAGCACTGGTTCAAATGACCCTTGGAAACACAATGACTAACAGTGCAAAGTTATCTTATTTTGCCTGCTGTTTCCCAGATCTTATGAAACACATTGAAATTTCTCATGGTTTCCATCTGAGAACATTAAAAAACCCTCTTGAGTAGGCAAAATTCAGCCAAGAACGTCCCAAAAACTGAACAGACTTCAAGAAACACGTTTGCGAACCCGCACAAACATCTGGATTGTAACAAAAGACAAATCTAGCAAATGTAGCCAAATGCCAGCTTTTGTTAAAGAAATTTCTTGTAATTGTAAACAGAGTGGCTCATTTGATAGACAGCATCTGTTGCATTTTCATTAACTTTGAAAATAAGTTCCCCACTTCCTGGTTGGTTTCACAACTTGATGGCAGCCTCCCTTTGCTTTTTATTCTCATTGTCTTGCCCTATTTGTATACACAAGATCAGTCTGCTAAAAATTCAGAAAAACAATCTCCTGGGGCATCAGCAGTAGTCCATTTTGACTTGTATTTGTTTCCCAATTAAGCCTGTAATCCTATGAATGAATGATTCTAATATAATTAATCAGAACTGCATGCATTCAATTCACTGCTGTGGACAAATGGCAACACAATTGTGTTAAATATCTTTCACTGAGCAGCTAGGTCTGGCTACAATTGAGAACTTGTACAATGTTAAAAATGGTGGAGAAGGAGCTCAGGTTTTTGGGAGGAAACTTTATGAAGTATAAAACTGCAGATTGTCTGCTCACTATTAGCAGTATGCTGGGCTGGCACCCAAAACCCAAGAAATGTTTTCAATCACTGTCAGAAACATTGTGGAGAATTGTAAGCAGCTGATAAAGGCCTTTTGATCTGTTTCTTCCAAGCCTCCTATTAACTGTCTTTTGTCCTTCAGCATATATAATTAGAATGTATAAATCCAATGCATTTTAAGATTAGCCATCCTAAAGAAAAAAAAAAAAAGAGTTTTGAAACATTTGTCATACTCTTGTAAAACAGAATGGAAAAACATTGCAGAATGGAGTCAGAACCATTTAGGTTGGAAAAGAAAATCATTGAGTTCTAACCATTAACCTAGTGGTGCCAAATCCACCAGTAAACCTTATCTCTAAGAATCACATTTTCAGGTATAATACCTTTGGGGACAGTGACTCAACCACTTCCCTGGACAGCCTATTCTGAAGCTTGGCAACCCTTTCAGTGAAGAAAATTTATATATCTATTTTAAATCTAATAGCCAATCTAAAACTCTTCTGGCACAACTTGAGTCTGTTTTCTCTTGTCCTATCACTTGTCATTCTCTTGATTTGTTCCAAGGGACCAGAACTGAATAAAGGATTTGAGATGTGACCTCACCAGTGCTGAGTACTGGGGGACAATCACTGCTCTGATCCTGCTGGTCACACTATTGTTGATCCAAGCTAGGATGCTGGTGGCCTTCTTGGCCACCTGGGCACACTGCCAGCTTGTGCTAAGCCAGCTGTCACCAAAAGATGTACTAGAGATTGTGACTTTTGTTCTGCTCCCTTGTGATGTAAAAGCTCTTGTTTGCAATCTTTCAAATTGCCAGGTGCATGAATGCAAGAGAAAAATTTTGTGCTGTACGTATTAAATGGAGAAAGATACTTCTCTTTAATAATCAAAATAATCCAAAGCCTAATTAAATTGAAGCTGTACAACAGGATTTCTAATAGTGCACATCATGTATCTCACCAATACAAGGCCTTACACAGAACACATTCTGTATGATGGAAGGTAGAAGGTCTGTTCCATGCACATATAATTTTTTCACCTAGATCTTTCAATCTCATTCACATCCAGATTGTATTTTTACAAACCATTTATTTTGAAGAATGAACAAGTCCAGGTTCTGAACATGGTGTACACTTAGGTCATGGCAACACCACCTGCCACAACTGAGTGAAGCATCACTGCAACTTGAAAACTGCTTTTACTGCTCTGGTTAAGGAAGGAGATGTGCTAGAAAACAGACTGACACTAATTTCTTCTTATTTGGGTCACTGTGCACAATCCAGGATTATATATTACATGTAATATGTATTATATATAGTATGTGAAGATTGTAATGGTATTATATTGTGTGCATCAACATCAGAAGGCAATTAAAATTACAAGAAACTCTTCTAAGGAGAGCAGAAAATAACCTAGAAGATTGTGCAGGTTGCAAATAGATTTGCTGTTTTACTTTTGCCCCAGTGTTTACCCCAGGACGAATTATTACCTGCTTTCATGTTTTTGAATACTACTTTTGCCATGACATTACATTATCTGTTCCCACTACCCTGTTTGTATGACATGAATTTGCACTTAATGCAAGATAACTTCAAACTACTCTGGAGGAATATGAAGGCATGCCCAAAACTGCATAGTGATTGTGAATACTTCATAGAATCATAGAACACTGAGTTGGAAGGGCACCTTGAGGATTGTCTAGTTCCATGTTTCTTGGCACAAGCACTATCTAGAAAAATTTCTACTGATAGGCTTTAAAGAAATTTGACTTTCAAACAGCAGATCCTTCCTAATGTGAGATTAGTACTTTAAGGGTCTATAGTTAATTCAAATGACAAAGCAAGATAGAAAAATTTGAAATCTGTTCCAACAAATCATAAAAGAGCAACTTTTTCCTCACTTTCTTCTATTAAAGATAATTAGATTGTTAAAAATAGGTGTACGTAGGCAGCTGTTGAAGAGATAGATCACTGATATCAGTCACATTTCTCAGTTTTGAGCTCAAATTGATGGGCTCAAGGGTGTGTCTCAACACCTACTCTGGACTTGCTACTTGATTGAGAATCAAGGCAAGCTACTTGTTTAACATTTCTAAGCATTACTAAGAATTTCTGCATCTTTGAATTATTGACAGCTATCTGTTAGAAACTGATAGCAGGCACCTTTGGCAAGTAATGATTTTCAATGACTGCCAAAATAGATAAAGGAAGCAAGAAGTTGTATCAGAATTTTCAAAATGGACCTTTTCAAGATAGAGACAAATTCCTTATTTGCCAAATATGTTTAACACCCAGCGGTTTCCATTAAATTATTTTTTCTACCATTGTCTCTGGAAATTTACTGACAACTGATAAATCCAAATACCATGATTAAGCACATTTTATCTGACTAGCACATTTATATGTGGACATTTACTTGCCATCCTGGGAAAATCAACTCATGGATGTAGTTTAAAGAGGTCACTTAAGTGTTTCCTGAAGGATGAGTTCTCCTGTATCACGCTCACATCCTGAATGCAGAATAAGAACATTCATAGGAATTCTACAGCTAATATATTTAATAGGTTATATTATTTGTTTAGCTGTGTTTCTAACTGACAGTCCTAGCAGAATGAAATTATTGAAATTTATAGAAACATTTACATAAGACCTGTCTGTCATAAATTGTCCCATAGAATCTTCAAAGATTGTATGAAAAATGAACTTTGTATACATGAACTTCAAAAACTGCATGCATTATATGCCATCTTTTTCTTGTGAAAAGAGGTCTAACAAGAAAAATAAAAATAAGGACTGTCTTTCTCTGCTTAGAAACAGAAGGCAGTAAAAAGTTATAATATTTTATTATTCCTAACTGAAGTTTATATCCAGAGCTAAAGGTGAATCCACAAGACAAGCTTGCAGAGCTTTTTGTGCTTCATGCAGTGTGCTGTTCCACTGTCTCTGTTTTACTGGACACACATTAATTCCTGCTTTCTTTTCAAGTGGCACTCCCAAGAGAAAACACCATTTATATCTGTCACACCAGTTGTCTCCTCATCAGCTTAGTCCTGCCTCCTTGCCCCTGGTTGCTTTGCTGATATCGTGGTGGAGGGAGAGAAGGAAGGAGTCTATGTTGATATTGAAACTGCTCATAGAGGCTTCTTGTGCTGGTGGAGAGTATGTCCTTGTAGGCTGCACCTGCAATGATTTAATGCTCAAATCAAAACTCAGAAGAGAAAGGAAACATATTTCTCTCATTGACACTAAATTTAGAGTAGAACTATTTGATAAGCTGACATATACATAATACACAAGTTTTTAATATCTTAAGAGACTTTTAGACTTTTTCCTTATAATTAAATTTAAGGGCATTGATTTCCTTTAAGACATATCTGTAGAAAGCCTGCTAACATGTGTTCAGATTTTAAAGTGTTTCAAAGAAATCCTTTGGAGTTATCAGTACTCTGAAAATATAATGAAGAAACAAATTTTCCATAAAGAAAGGGAAATTTCCCAAATAAATATCAAGTTCATCTTGATTAGTTGGATACTCATGTACTGCCTAAACTTTCTCAGTTTCTCTTTCAACTCTATTTTGAGAGCAATGAAGAAAATTATCAACAGAATCTTTCTCTTCCTTTGAACAATCTTTGGTCTGAAGCAGTAGAATAAATCAGAACAGCAGCTGTAGAAGTCCTGCAATATGTGCAGGATTTTCAGTTGGATTAAAGCATTTTGAGCCTCCAGATTGTAAACGAAAAGTTTGGCAAGGAATGTGTCTAGCATCTCCTACTCCCTTTTGGTTGCTAATATACCTTATAGAAGCCAAACTCGTATAGAAGTGACTTTACTCCATTACTCCATGAAGAAATAGTAAATGAGTAATGTTTACAGAACCGAATTTTTATTTTTTAAAAATATTGTTTACATCTGAAAAATGAAATTGAAAGTTGAGAGAGTTAGAAGTGAAATCATGGTTCACTTTGATGCATGGTAAGACCCAGTAATTCCATTGCATCATCACTTCTATTATAATATTTGCAATTACATAGATTACTTAGTGTTGGACACAGAAGGCAATTTCTTAAAAGGGAGAACACACAACTCATTGTAAAACTGACTGCTGCACCATTCAGCTCAGAGGTTTTGGTTGAGTGAGAAACAAAGTCCTTTAGAGAGGTCCTGAACAATTTGTGTTTTATTGTGACAGCTACATGCAGAGGAATGGCTTAGATGCTGCAAGGGGCCTTGTTGAAACAAATGACTCACACAATACATTTTTTACTCATGAGCATTTTTGGCTATAGGAAATGTAGCCTCACACCACACATTTTCTGCCACACATACACAATTGTGTTTCAGCAGGAGTAGACAGAAATGAGAAAAGAAGTGGTATGTATTTCTTTCTGACACCTGATGATTTGATTAATCTGGCTTTTGAAGGCAAAACTGCTGATCTAGTATATGGAAGCTTTATTTTAGCATTTTTGATACTTATTTTTTAGAAAAGCTCACTTAATACAGAGTACCTGGAATAAATCACTTTCTTTTCTTTATACATACTAGGCAAGTCAAATGAAATTCCACCTGAAAGAAGAACTGCAGGATTTAGCTTAGCTAAAACTAAACCCAAGGAAAATTAATAAAAACAACATTTCCTTACTCTTTTTTAGTTTATCATATAACCATGAAACTTTCAAAGCAATCTCTTTATTTTCTCTGTCCTTTTGTTCATGTGTTGTGTTTGGTTGTCATCATTTTCTCTTCAATATGCTGTTTCTTCGCCCAAATGTTTGGCTTTTAGTCTGTATTCTCTCATTCTCTCTTTTCCCATCTTCTTCCCAGCTTCTGTGTGGTGAATCCTGTTTTTCTTTCTGTATAACCATGCTGTCTGGTACTCTTTCTTTTCCCATTAATTTCTCTTCTATTGTCTCTAATGTGATATTTTCTGACACGCCTCTCACCAACCTGGTAAAAGTCCTCAATGCTGAGACTTGTACTCATGTCTTTATGCTACTGGTAAATACAGTGTTTAATGTCCTTTCCCTACAAGGAAAACAGATGTAGAAAACCACATGATTTTCCACAGACAAAATTATTTTGATAATTATTAAGCAATTGAGATATAAGTTGTATTCATATTGTGGTTTGATGCTTCTTAAGCTAGATAGGATTAGATATTCAATTCTTGATATTTTTATTGTGTAGTTTTCCAATAAAAATGTATTTCACTCCCAATACATTTGTGTGTATTATATAATATAGCTATTTAAATGTTACTACCCTGTAGTTTTGCAAGCTTATGCCAACAGTAAAGCTGGCATTATGTCAGTAATGATTTGGTAAAGACTCTGGAAGCAGCTCAGTTATCCAAAGGCATGTAATGACAATTGTGGATATGCCTCAGTATCCACCTGTTGATTCAGAAAGCTACAGGTCTCAGACTACCTAGGGCACTCCAGGCAACATTATGAAACACTGATGTCTAATTCAGGGAGCTGAATTTTACTCTGTTCCTCAGATATTAACTTCTATTACTGTTGCCTTAGTTTGGAGCTGAATCCCCATTAGTGTAATTTCCACATTGTTTCAGTATTACACCTTTCTCTGGTTCTGTTTCGTATGGGACATAAAATAGGGGTACTGCTGTTATCTGTCTACTAGTGATTACCTGGAGATCACAATTTTAGCTGCTTTAACTTGTGCTATGTAGAAATTCCAGATTTCCTATTTAACATTTGCATTTATTATGATTGAACTGGTAAAGGAATTGAGAGCCTCTGGAAGGTAAAAATAATGACTATGCATTATACTTCAGATGCATGTGTGTGCACACATCTAACTTTTTAATCAAAGGGAATTAATGACTCAGTGTGGACAGCTAAGTTGCTCTTTATAATTGGATGTTTTATTCTCAGTTGAGGAAATAATAATTTTTTAAACTGCTACATATACATGAAAAATCTCAATAATAATATTTGTCAAGGTAGTATATGGATTTATTCACCTCAATTCTTTGCACCCAGAAGAAGAAAGAGTTCAGGTAAAGTAAATCAGGACAGTGGCAGTAAGGAGGACCAAAGCAAGATTACCCTATTTAAATGTGGAGCATGTTTCAGGGCACATAGTATAAAAATACAGAGGTGACATCTGGATTACCAGTTGGTGCTGGTTTCTGTTTCTGTCTAGTTTCTGTTCCTCCACATAGCTGGGTCTCAGATATACTTGGTGGAGTATACTATAGTTCTTTCTATTTCATGTAGTTCCTTATATTTGTAAATCCATGTCCTGCTCATTTATGAAACGGGAATGCACTAAGGTGTGCTGTCAGACTAAATGCAATGTATTCTGTGATCGAGGTGTGGCCAGAACAGATTAAAACAAACAATCCCAAAGTGTCTCCTGTGACAGAATAATATATTTGGCACTTGTCGCAATCTTATCAGAAAATTACACATTTCATGCTTCCCTCAGTCCCTGCCCAACATAGAAAGTGACTTTTTGCCGGGCTCATGACATGATTTATTTATTTTTCCGGTGTTATTTCTAGGTTAAGCCTTATTAGTGAATCTTTTCAATACGTGGCAGTTCATACTAAGGGTCAAACAGGCTGGTCTAATAAGTCCACTGCCCTGAAAATATGGTTTCAAAAAATGGCAAGTCAAATGCTGAAGATTTAATTAATGCCTGAACCCATTAGTAAGAACAAAACAAAACAAAACAAAACTATAAATAAAAAAAAGAGAGATTTATTATAAAAAATAGAAAGCTCTCATTGATTTATTTTGGTTCAGAAGAGAGGATAAGCTCAACTTCTCTTTGATAGTGGGACACTCACTGTTCTTTGATCTTGCTGCTAAAAAAGACGTCTGCTCTGTTGTTTGCTGAAATTGGCTATTATTCAGCAGAACTGAGCCAAAACCCTTAAATTCCCTATGAGTATTCTCAGTTGAAGCTTTACTGCAGATCACTGGCAATGGATTTAGGGGGAAAAAAATTAAAAAGGAAAAGATAGGATAAAATCACCACCAAATCTGCTGTCAGATTATTTTAAGAAGTCAGTTCCAGTCAGTTAAACTGACTCAAAAATATGCTGGTAAAAAACCAGTATAGTGGAAATGAACTTAGTGAACTCAAAAGAAAAACAATAGCATCAGACAATGTAGACTGCTTCCCTGAGCTTCCTGTCATACAGTTAGTCCCTAAATCCCAACAGAGCCAGTGAAGGCAAACAACATTTTATAAAGCAAACACAGAAGTCTGGGTCTTTCCTGTTTTTCATAATGAGGTCACCTGAAAAATGAGCTAGATATATCTCAGGTATTTGTTTTCTGTTGTCTCCAGCAGCTGTTATGCAGAGAAAGGAAGAGTTTTCTTTCCTGTTATTTGGTTTTTTAACAGATCCTGTGCATGTCAACACTGAAGAAAAAAAGCAAGCATGAAAAAAAAAAGCATGGGCTATGCAAACAATTTTTCCTCATACAGGTCATTGATGCCATGAGTCAGAAGAGGAAAATGGAACTCAGGATGCCAGGCAAACATTAAAATTACTCACAAATGACTTGTAAATTACCCTGTTAAAGAGGTAACAACAAGTTTGTATGAGTTGTTTGAATAGCAGTATATTATTCAGAACTGCTTGCTATTGAGGTTTGAAACTACAATAACACAACCTTATGCATTGTTCAAAAGCAAAGGGAAGTTCCAACAAAGTATAATTCCTATATACATTATAATTCTTACAAGGAAATAGCAAGTTAATAATAGCAAAATAATAACAAGTTCTCAGAGTATCATTAAAAAAATTCTAACTCAGGCAAAATGTACACTGGGTCAATTTATACTTTACAGGCACTAGAACTTGGCAGTCTTTCACCAAAAAAAAAATTCTTATTGCTATCCATGTGAGAAATATGTTGCACAAGTATCATCGATCCAGGCAGCATATAGTCACTTGAAATGGGATACTTTATCCAAAAGCACCTATAAAGTGGATGTTAAAATAGCCCAGTCACAATGGTGGTCCATAAAAGATAGGAGAAAACAGCTACAGACCTAACATAAAACTTTAACGGGGCAAAAGGGAAATCTAGTTCTTAACACTTATCTTAACAGCAGCTTTGCAGTATAATCATTAACTTCAATGTGGCTGCCTCTTTTGTTCATCCATGGGAGCTGGGGAAGAGCCCAGCTTACTGTGTCTCCCTGAACATGTTAGTAGTCTGTGCAATAAAGATGAGTTCTTTTAATAGCTCCTAAAACTGGCCTTTGAGTCTGTGAATTCCCCAGTGACTGTAGGTAATGTGTAGGTAAGTAGTAAATGAATGTTTACCTTTAAATGACGCACATGACTTCACCTAGAGCATGGTAAATACTTCTTTCAGAATATAAGCTTCAGTGCTGAAAGGTAGTTATTGTGGTTTTCTATATTGGGAGCTTTTGGGGTGGGATCTGTGAATCAATAAACTTCTTCATGTAACTGTTTCTGAAAATGGCATTTGATATCAATATAATATACACAGAGATATTATTTTTATGAAGTTCTAAGAAAGATGTTTTCAGTTGTGCAGACTGAAAGGAGAAAAGATTGAAACAATTTCTATTAAATTTCATAGAGTCATTTTGTTTTATGCCTTGCTGAAAAATGAGAAAACAAAACCCCAAAATGCATCAAAGGTGATCATATTCATTAAATTTTAAACTGCAGATATATGCAGACATTTATTGCTTGATTGGATTCTGAAAGATTAACTTAGCATGGGAGCCACAAGTTCAGTTAGATGGCTACAGTGGCTAACATGTGGTTGATTTATTGTTCTCAGGGGACAAAAGGAATTGAAATTTGACAGACAGGATACACTATATCCACTTACTGGAAGAACATTAATTCCCAGAAGTCAGAATGTATGCATTACAAGCAATGCATCTTTTCATTTTGTTTTGTTTTTCAAGCAGTATACAGCTCAAAATAGCACAGACGATGCCTGAATGCCTAAGTGACTCTAATACAGTGAGCTGGTGCACAGGAAAAGGAAGTGTGTCTGTCCAAGAAGCACTTCAAGGAAGCTCTGCAAGCATGCTTGATTTAATGCAATGTACTTGCCAAATCTCTTGAGCTATTAAGCAACACAAGTCACTTTGTGCAGCATGCTTTTCTGGGAAAAAGAGCATGCAAGATAAAGAATGTGTGAGTTATGGATATAAACTAGGTTACAAGTTGAGAGCATCTGTAAAATGTGATCCAAAAAATGCTTAACATACCAACCTACCTCCTTGTCTACTGCATTTGACTCATCTAAATCTTGCACTATACTGAGAAAAAAAAACCCACAGTGACAATGCCATTTAAACTCCTGATGCTTACTTGTGTAACCAAATTTGTCTTCCAAATGCATAAAATTACCTCCTTTAAAATTAAATGCCTTTTCAAATATGCTCCTAACATTTTAGTTGAAAGTTTTCTTGGCATAATATACTGTAATACCAAAAGGGAAGAATTTTTGGGATCAGATGCTTTTTTGACAGCATGATACTAGCAATTCTGAACAAATTAGATTGGCTTCATTTTGATAGAATAGATTCTAATCAGGGTAGAATCTAATCAGATCCATGTATTACATGTCACCATTGGAAAGCAGAGCATGCTTACACAGCTAAGCATATTCAGTGTGCACACTCACAGGAAGTTTGGAGTAAAAACCACATGAGGTAGTAATTCAAAATTCAAAATTCAAAATCCTTTGGATTCATCCTTTCTGGTTGAAATGTACTTTCTCAAAGACAGGTGATGAAAAATTTTAGAGCAAACTATACTTAGAGAGCAGCTATCATCAACAGAAACCCAGAGCCCTTGTTTTAGTCCTCTCCAGTTTTGCTCAGGTTAGTCAGGAATTCAGTGTCCCACCTAGCACTGTGTGAGCCACCAGGGCAACTGATCAAGCCATTGGAAGATTGCTTGAAAGACTGAAGACACTGAGATGTCTTCAACCACTTTTCCTGTAACTACTTCATTTTTTCCTCTTCCAGTCTATTAATGCCTGCAGAATATTTAATCTCTGTTTTGCCCTGAAGATGGAGTGTTTGCCCTAGGTATACTTATTACTGGAGTTTTTCCAGCTGTGGGGTGCTGGGTTTGGGGATCCTATTTCAGCTAAAAACAGCTTACACTCTGTGAGAGCATAAAATATTCTGACTAGATAGTTACTGATTTATTGTTGCCAACAGTGGTTTTCTAATTCCATTACTATAATTTCCAGTGAAAATTCCATTTACAGCACTCTATGTTTGGAGTCCAGGTAAATTAAAGTTAGTAATTTAGTACTGTGAATGTGCCTCATTATTCTAATCAACATCTTACTTTTTATAGGTCTTCTTTCTTTCATTCTTTCTAGGAAAAAAACCAATATCCCAAAGAAAAAATTGCCACACATTTTTAAAAAGAAAACAAATGAGAGGACTTCAAGTGTTACACTACATATATCACATAAATTACCCTCTGTTCTTAAAACAAACTGTGCACTGTAATTTAAAGCCAACATGCAGTCACCTATTTTCCATTGCTGCTGAACGGGATTACCACCTGCCTTGACTCCATCCTTTGGAAGGCTGCCAGCATTGTTACAATTTAATGCTATATCCCACTGTGTCAGGAAAGACATGCCTCCCCAGTCTCACTGTCAAACAAGTGCTTGTCAACATCCCTTAATTATTGCTATTATTAGGAATGAAGGTTAAATACATGTGCTTTGTGAATGGTAATTTCTATTGTCTGTTTTAGTTTTGTTAGGTTCAGTTATGTTACTATGAAATAAAGATTTAATTGAAAGATGATTTTAGAGTCAGGTCTCTCAGTTTATATATCATTATTTGTAGTGATTTTTGTGCAAGTTGTGTTAACATTTACATTTCAAAATGCTGTTACAAGAGGGGAGAACACAAGTTCAGGCAAAACCTCACTCTTTCTCAGTAAACAGAAAATAAATGTCAAATCTCCAGGATACTACACTGGTAAAGAAGGATACAAGCGACATTTTCCTCCCAGACAAAATGAAGACTATGAGAAAATTGAAAAGTGAACACAGCTTCATTTACAATGTCTATCTTTGTACCCAGGTGAATGGTTACTTCTAGAAACTGTGGCCATGCAGCTGGTCCTCAGAGGATGATAGGTCAGAAAGGGTTGTTTTTTTTTGTCAGCGGAAATAATTAAATTTTTTCATAGTTTTCTCAGATACATTTTCTCAGATATAGTTTTCTCAAGTTTCTTTCAAAATTATTACTAATTTTCTTTTAGTTTCCAGAATGTGGTCTGTGAGTGTTTGAACAACACGAAATTATCATTTTCATTGTCACAACATATCAGCAAGGATGTGCTGTAATCACCTCATCACCAGGCAAGGCACTGGCTCTAGAAGCAGGTGTGTTGCTGTGCTGGCACACCTGCTCAGCACAGAGCTGTTCAGCTGCTCATTGCTTCCAGCCTCTCCTCTACCCGTGTAGCTCCTCTCTTTATGTCTTCTATGACACCTTCTGTCTTTCTGGCTCTGATGCACCTCAGATGCCTTCTCTTTTCCTCTGTGTTAACTTTCTCCTCCATTCATGAATTCAGCTGGCCCATGGAGGGAACATGGCCAGTGCAGGAGAGAGGAAAAAGAGTTTAGCCAAGAAGGAGAAGGAGGAGGACAATGAGGAAGAAAAAACTCCTGATAAATTCGCCGAAGCTATATCTCAAACAAATTGTTTAACTTCAGACACATTCACATTCTCCAGAAGCACAGTTTAGGTCAGAATGAATTTCCCTCTTTATCTCATGCTCTTCCTCTTCTTTTGCTCATTTCATCATCACTACACCTTCCCTTGCATTATATTTTTGAGGCTGTACTGCCTGTGAACTCAAGGAAGTGATCAATGTCAGTACAAAGACCTGCTTTCAAGTGGTACCAAGTCAAGCTCACTGTGTGATCACACAGCTTCCTGATCTGGACAGATGGGAGTAGAAGATGTGTGGCTTAATCAGACATCCTTATGGAACTGGTCCCTTCACGTTGTCTCTGCAGCTGGCTGGGCCAGGTAGCAACACCTGACAAATAGGTGATACTTCCAACAGGGTGATCCACACCCCTCTGCACTCCTATGACAGCCAGTGATCCCAGCAGCAGCTTGACTTGCTGCATACATAAATCAGGAGACACTCAAACATAGCATCTTAGCAAAGGGGGCAGCTGAGGAAGAGATACAAAAAGCTTTAATCTAAATCCCAGTGGACTAGAAGAGCTTCTTTGCTCAGTGTAGACTGGAATATTAAAATAGTAGAAGTGTTTCATGGCACAGTAGGATGATTTGTGTTGAAAGGGACCTTAAATATACCTATCACCTAGCTCCAACACTCCTTCCAGGGGCAGAGGCACTTTTCTTTAGACCAGTTGCCCAGAGCCCTATCCAACCTGGCCTTGAACATCTCTGTGGATGGTGCATCCCCAACTCATAGCAACCTGTTCCAGAATATTACAAATCTAGCTATTTAGGTGGAAGTTATTTCTAACAGGCAAACCATGCATACACAAAACTGATTCAGAGCTGTACACTGATCATTTCCATCCATCTTGGGTAGCAGAAGCCAAAATCCTTTTGCAAAGTTCATTTCTAACTTGAAAAAAGAGTTCAGACTATAAATGCATCCTGACAAAGAATTGGAAATTGTGCCAAACTTTTCAATAGTAGTGAGGTATCCTATATATTCATCCAGAAACAAGGAGAGTTTAACCTTCTCAAATAAAGGATTCAAACTTCTATTTCCCCCTTCCTATGAAAGCAATGCACACGTTGCCTATCAAACATCCTTTGCAATATTAAATGAAAATGCTAGTTGAATATAGACACCTCACCAGCCAGGGTGTGTTATTGGACTTAAAAGTCTAAATTCCCTCCATTTGCTATCTTAGAATAGCATGCTCCTCAAGATGATGGTTTTAATTCTTGAGCCATAATATTTGCCTCCATTTACAAGGAAGACCAGACAAAGGAAGGGAAATATTTTAGCTTATCACGTGGTTGTTTTAGTGACAACTGCCTCCAATTTCTGGGTTTTTTCTTTATAGAAATACAAAAGGAAAATGGAAATTAAAATCCATCCAAAACATTTCACGATTTTGAAAGTAAAGTAAAAGCACTTTTATAATAATTATCTTCCAGTCTTATCACCAAAATAGCCATAACATTGGTTGATTTTTTTTTTTTAATCAGAAATGTGCAGATGACTAGACAGTGGCTAGTTTGAAGGACATAGGAAACAGATAGGAGGCCATTTCAGAATCAGGGAATACACATTATTTAGGATAGATGAATTAGGGAAAAAAACCCTGAAAGTATGTAGTATTTTGTTAGTTGGTGTCCCTGAAGAATGATTATCATGGTTATATCTTTTGAAATGGGTATCTTCTTCTTCTGCAAAATTTCTTATAAATCTGAACAGTAAGACATCTCTAGAATTTTGTGAGTTTCAAAATACTTACATTTGAATACTGATAAAGTCAAGAATTATTGCTAATATTCAGAATCCTTTATATTCTATCTGGATCATATATATTTCTCTTGCAGAAAGCAAATAATTTTGATGCATTAACTCCACCAGCCTATTAGCATATTGTGTAATCTGGAGTTTAAAATATTAGTATCAATCAAAAATATAACTTTATTCCTGAAGCACTAATTTTCTTCATTTCATTGAGATTTAATCAATCAGTTAATACCATTAATAACTCTTTCTTACCTATTCAGTACTAGTGATGTTTCCCTCATTCCTTGTAACTCTGAGCCTACAGCTGGTTTTCTGAAATACAATATCCTATACTGAAGTCCATCTAAAGCCAAAGTTCTGTGAATAAAGCAAAGTCAACACATGGCTTGTGTTACTCAGGGCACTCCTTGTTTTCAATCCACAGCACATTTTCATTGACAGCTCTGTATCCTTCAGTCAGCCAGTCCATCACAGACTGTAACCTGCCATTCATCTCTTTCCAGCTGAGTCAGTGTTTTCCTCTTTGTTCATTTATGGACTGATCCTGAGAGGCACAAAGAACCTGCATCTGCAATGAAGTTCACTGCACTTCCTAACAGGATCTGACACTTGATTATTTCTTCCTCTTTTACACATAGTGCATCTGTCTATGTTGTCATTTTATTCCAGTGGTTTTCTGTAATAATTTTTGCCCCTTTTCCTGAATCCTTCTATGTTTAGCATGCTATTTTATTTGTCCTTTTCAGTTTTAAACAAAAATCTTGAATGACCCTGAATGTAAAATAGCCTCCAGTATGAAGGCTTCCTGCTAATTCGATGATAACATCCCAGTTATGCTTTGTGATTAACCTTCTAGCCAAGAAGCTTTTAAAATATACAGTATTCTTATTACATTATTATCCACAGTGTAAATGGAAAATACATGATATATGATCTCTTACAACCTCACAGGATACTTCAATCTGCAGTTTTCCTAAAACTTATTTTCCACTCCTTATGCTCAGTTAAATTTCTCATCATTCAAATCAGTGATTAATATAAGCCTAAGGCATATGAGCCAGTGAAAATATTTCCTCTTATAATGTAATGTTGCTGTTCATCCAAATATTTATTTTCTCCTATATCACCAAACACTAGAACCATCCAGTGTGATCCATGCTGCTAACTGCCCCAGTGGTGCCAGAGCAGAAGGAAGCCTCTGCAGGGAAGTGGTGTGAGCAGGGCTGCTCCCTGAGGAATGTGGGGCTGGCAGACAAGGGTGACCCAAAGCCAGGAGCTGGCCACAGCCTGCAGCACCAGCCACTGGCCTCTGAGCTCCCTGACAGCCCCAGACCAGGCAAGCCACCAGCCAGGGCAATGCCCAGCTGAGCTGGGAGCAGAGCAGATGGACTCTGGGACAAGGCTGGAGCAGCACCAGGGCAGGCACCAAGAGCACTAGGATGGGCTGGAATGTGGTCCTGAGCAATCATCAGGGAAGGAAAAGCTTAGTGATGCCCTCAGAGCTGTGACAGCAGCTTGGTACCTAATGTTTACTGCATTTTTGTGTTGCAGGAGTCCCAGTATGCAATAAAAATATAATACATGTCATATATGATATAAAAATGTAAGTTTCCAGGTGCACTCTGATTTTATTTTTGTGATAGATGCATGATATATTAAGCACAAATTTAATATGATTTTTTGCAGCCCTATTTTTTCAATATTTGTGTTCAAGATCTTTCTGTGCTACACTAGTTATAGAATAGTACAGCATATGAAGAAAACACTTCTTGCTGACACTGTTTCAAGTTCACAGACCTTTACATTAAGTGAGTTGTTTATAGAAACTATTGTGATCCTTGAGTTAAACTTTCAAATAAGTACTTTGTCAACACAATGCCAGTTGCAAACACAGTAAACATCTCTAACAACTCAGTTGTTTGAATCTAAAGTCCTCAGGATTATTGTGCTAATAAAGCACACATTTTGTTGCAAAGCATGATCAAATTTCACTAGAATCTCATTTAAAATAGCTGAAATACCTGTGCTTAGGTATAAAATCTTAATTAATTTGTTAGCTTAAAACTTTAATATTTAAACATGAAAGATACTTTTAGGTTTTTAGTGTCATACAGATACATTTCTACAATTTCTGCTCTTTGATGAAAAAACAAGTTGCATTGGGAATAGTAGAAGCAATAATTTTGAGTTCTGTATCCCATTTATAACAATTATCCAGCAACACCAAACCCAGCTGAGACACTGACTGGATGCTCTCTGAATCCCTTGGGATGGTGCTGGAAGCTGTTCACACTCTGCTGCCTCATCTCCACCTAACCCTGATGTCCTCCCTTTAACTGAAATATATTGCTTTAACAGAGCTCTTCTGAAGGCTTCATGGACAGGTGCAAGGTGAGTGGCTGCATTGTTGAGAGCAAAGATTATAAAGTGTTAGTAGATAATCTGTTGGGTGCACCTCAGTCACAATTGTCACCCCATTTCAGCAGACATGGAAAGAAAATATATTTTTAAAACCATTGCTGTTCATTTTTAATGAACCATGGAGTTATCTCCTTATTTCTGGTAATCCTTCACTCTTTTCATTCTTCCTTTTGACAGATTTTTAGAAATCCTTCATATTTAAACATTTCCTGTAAAGAACAGCAAGTAAATTTTTAAGTAAGAATTGATCTAAACTTGGGGGCTTTGAGGCAATTTTGAGTACTGTGGGACCAGTCTCTTATTTTTAGTTTCCTTCTTCAGAATTAGATACAAATATCTTTGGTGTGTTTGCTGTTCAGGTACAAGCCAGTTCACCGTTAACAGTAAAAAGGTTAAAAACCTTTTCACTGTTTTACCCCTTTGATTTACTGCACCACCCATGGTTTAAGAACTAAACTACCACTTGGCTCTTTACCACTCACATAAGGAAAGGCTGAAAAAGACTTAGGCAACTTTTTTTTTTTGCAATGACTCAGCAGGCATGCTAGCTTTATTAAATGCAAAATTATTATGAAACCAATACATTCAAATTCACCATATTTAGCTCATATGCTATTGCATTCTTATCATAGGAGAATGGAATATAGGAGGAACAGCAAATTTTGATGGATCAGAAGTTGTGATTTTTTTGCATTATAATTTAGCATACACCTTTTTTCCCTCAAGATGTTTCAAAATATAAAAAGCCTTAATTACCTTTAAATGTTATTTTTTTTTCTGTGAATATGTCCATCCTCTCTAGTAGAATGTGTAAGTATCCATTGGTAAAACTATATGTTCCTAAATTTGAAAATGCCTAGTCTAAACACTGAGAAGTCTTAATAAATTAGTGTCTTGGATTACTTTGTATTCAGGATTTTGTCAGCACTTAAAATTGCCCATTTATCCAATGCCTTAATCGAAAAATCCACAGTCCATTTTTTGAAATTCAAGAAGTCCTAAGCTTAATTTTTTTCTACGACAATTTCTGTTTTATCATGAAAGTTCTGTGACTTTGGTAAACTGAATCCAGTATTTTACAGTTAAACTTGAAAATCCTTATTATTAATGATGTTATTGTTATTATTACAGGCAGTAGAACTACCTAAGGTAAGAGGAATTCTTGGTGTTCTGCAGAGACAAAACCAGAGAATGTGCTGCACTAAAGGACATAAAATTTCAGGCTCAGTTCCATTAGCATCCATTTATATCTGCAAGCTTTAACTGAATTTGAAAACTGAGTTGGTGTTGACAAAGAAAAGGCTGGAGAAAGGTGGTCTGATAGTCTACTGGTCCACTGCTTCCATTTAGTCAGTTGTCTCTGGAGAATTGGAAAACTGGCTGTTGTAATAATCATTTTATACTTCAGTGGAATTCTCAGCAACTGATTGCCTGTGAGACTCATGAATTATCTCTTAACACATGTTTTGTATTTGTGCAAATGCACTTGCTTTTCATTTAAAAGTAGCAATGTCACTCTCATTTGTAAGGTCTGTGTTTTTATCAATGTAAAAAACAACAACAAAAAAAAACTATTTAGGCTATGACTGAGTGTATAAGATCTAAAGTAACCTGACTTTTTTTGGCACCAAAAAGACTGAAATTTTCTTTTGTTTGCAAGAGAGCAATTGTATTTCTCTGCATGGGTCTTACACAACTGACACTAGAGGAAATGGCCATATGGCTGCCATCACCACAGTAGGGAATTGCCATTTCAGTCATCAAGATAATTGATTGAGCTAGAAGTCAACTCAGGTATGGGGCAGCATTGCAGTAGTTAATACAGAAAGTGGAGACAGACTTTCTAATGTAGACTTTCTATTTATTTATATAACAACCTACATAAATAATTATGAATAGATTTTTTTTTCCTCAGAAGACCTTTTCCACCCTCAAAGGAAAGATTTGTGTAGATAAATGCCCTTTACAGGCAAGCTCCAAACACTCACAAGCATCTGTATCTCCAGTTGCATTTCTTACTGTGTAGGGTTTTCCTCACTTCTTTGAATATTCAATGATCCTATTAGTTACTGGAAGAGCTTCTTCAGTCAATTACACCAAACAGGCTGACAGCTGCTAATGATGTGCTTGATTCTGCAAAATCAAAACTTGGGAAATTTGGTTCTAAAGTGAAGATTGTTATATACTCAAGGTGTACTTTTTATTCTGTCCATAATGCACCTTGTCCAAAAGGTCTGTATACCATTCTGTAACAAAATCTTTTATTCTGAGGTATATTTTCTGCTGAAGATATGATAGAGGATTTATATATACACTCTACATGGAGGCTTCACATTTCTTCTCCTACTGAGGCTACAGGAAGGTATGCAGCTGGCAAACACATGAAAATTCTCCAAACATGGAAACAGTAAAACTGGTCCTTCTGACTCTCACTAGATGGTGCTGCAGAGTAGTTTTCCGAAATATAAATAAATAAATAAATAAAAACAAAGGTAATGCTTCCCAGAAATTGCTGGTTTACATTTCACTTTCATAATTTTTAAAATAGTGGAGCAATTGTTAGAGGGGGAAAAAATCATTGGCAATGTAGGTATAATGGAATTTGAATTCACAAACAGTCCAGATGTCTAAACTCCAGTCCTTTATGGAATTTATATGCCAACTAGACTGTAACATTGGAAATTAGAATACTAGGATTGCAATAAGAATGTTTCAGGACAACTTTTTCATTGTGTCTTACAGTGCTCTGCCATGGCACATTGTTTGTTCTGTCTCTAAACACCCAAGCTGGTGTCCTGGCTTGGACCTCAACAGCATGGTGCATTACAGTTAGATATGTGGGACTCATAATTAGGTTTTCCTGCAGGCACTCTTTCAGATTCCTCTCTAGAATCTCTGACAGGCCCAATCTAAAGTTCAGTTAACTGCAAGAACACAAAATGTGTTCACTCAGAAAAAGAGGAGGAGAATGGGCCTTCTGTAAGGTAATTGCTGAAAGGCTTGAACAGGTTGCCACCAACTGGGAAATTGAGATATCCTGTCTTCAACCTGAGCAGGTGCAAGGGGACACAAAGTCTCTCCACACAGAATGGGACAGGCCAGGGGTGGCAAAGGCTAAAGGAAGAACACTTGTCCCATTGCTGAGAGTCACATCAGTGACAAAGAGGAGAAAGGACTTGTGAGGGGTGGGAGACTAAGCACAAAATACAGCTTTATGATGTAGTTTATTGGTGAGAGTATTCACAGGCAAGAACTTGTTTGAGGAAAAGAAGAATCATTTGGGGCTCTGCTTAGAACATTTTTATGCTATTTTCATTAAACAATGTTAGATAAGTATGGAAGCTGCTGAGGACAAGGACTAGAGTTCAGGCTTTCTGGAGGAGCTCCTCACCACTGATGTAATGCTCAGATTCCTTATGCTCTCACTTGTGCTCTCTTCCCTGTCTTGAGATGCATCCCAGAAACAAAAAGATGATTTCTGCCTTTTCCAATAAGGTTGTGAAAGCAAAGGAGAGCCTTGAGACTTGCATATTAATTTCCATACACCTATCTAATACAGGGCTGCAGGTGAACAGATGGAGGAATTCTGAGATACACACTTCTTTCTTTAGCATTTTTAATGATTGTTTTCCCTGTATAGCATGCTATGCATGTGCATCACATTCTGTGGTCACAAACTAATATACTATAAAGGGGAATACAAGTATTTCACTCACATCCCATTCAGCAACTGGAACCTAATCAGAAAATTAACTGAACTCATGTGAAATTCTGGTAAGAAGATTAGTTGAAGCACTAGAAAAGAAATCCTGGCTGTAAATTTTATTTATCTTTGAATCAGATTCCCAAAAGTAAGAAACCTACCTATTTCCTCCCCAGCCAACTTTTAAAATTAAATACATCAAACCCATTAGAGAGGCACTGTGTGTTTTTTTTTTTGTTGTTGTTGTTTTTTTTTGTTTTTTGTTTTTTTGTTTTTTTTTTTTTGGTTGTTTTTTGGTTTTTTTGTTTTTGTTTTTTTGTGGGTTTGCTTTTTTTTTTTCCTGATGCCTGTTAAGTCTTAACTGTTCTGAATATAGTGCAGCTTTCTGTACATCTCAGTTATGGCTCTTTTTTCATGCTTGTATTATTTGGTGTTTTTTCACTTTGACAAACATAGAAATAAATATTAATAAGCCATCTAATATAACTATTTATTAGCAAACTGTCTGTCTATATTGAAATCAGGGTTAAAATCAGTCTAAGAACAATTGACAGTATGTCCTAATATTTGTGGGAGGCTAAGTATTAGGAAATATCCTGCATATCTTTGAACTGGCACACAGGGGAAAAATGATGCATCCTTGTACATACAGTAACAATACAAATGCAAACACAATACAGACATATGTAAAGCAGATGCACATATGTCTGGTGTAAGAATGACACGTAGAAGCTGATTTCTCCCCAATGCCTGTTTTAAATCTGATTCCATTAATTGCCAGCTGGCTGTGAGCTGGGAGAGGGCTGTCAATGGAAATGGCAAAAACAGATTCATCTCTTGATTTAATAAGAATGGTTCAGTACACATAGTCTGCACTATGCATTTATTCATGCACTTTTCTAATTGGTCTGTTCAAATTGTAGAAGATTATATAATTTTAGTTAAATCATATGGGAGGAAGACATAGACCAAATAGAGAGGAGATAAATTATTAATTCATATTTTAATTCTCCTAAATGTAGTTAGATTTTTTTTAATGTTTAAAGTTAAAATGAAAGACAAATGAGAAATGCTTTGATTTTCTCTTAACTCCAAACAGCTATCCCACACTGGAGTCTGGAGCACAAAGCAAGCTACATCATGTGTAAACTAAGAAAGATAGAACACATGTTGACATAAGGTGACTATCAGGACAAGGAGTTTAAAAACATAAAGTTTTAAAAAATAATAAATTAGGATTTAAATTGGCTCAATGAAAAATTTACACATTGTCTTCAAACTCTAACACCAGTTTGATTTTATGTGAAACCAAAGAAGATAAATATTCTGTCTCCCTGAGCTGCATCCAAAAAGATATCCAGGTATTTCCTGATGTCTAAAGAAATAAAGTCATGCTTCAGTGACCATATATTTAATCCTACTGCAAAACTATTTGGTAGGAATACAAATACTGGGTCCTGAGCAGGATATTTGGTTGTTTCTTTAGGTACAAGATCCCTAATTTAAGCTGCAGACAACAGATCATAAATCATGTGATGAAAACTAAGTCAGATCTACCTTTGTCAGCCCTCTAATACAGTTAAATGCACAACATACCTAACATGCAAACATGGGAAAGGAAGAAAATCACCCAGTGATGCCAGTTGTGTGCATTTGAGAAAAAGTCAAGGTATCAAGACCATGCCCAACTATAAAGGCCAACTCCTTTCACTTTTGTCTATTCCTTCATTTGTATGGTATTTTTTATTTTCTTTGTATATGGAGAAGTGGAGCTTTGCTTGGAATACCTTTATCCCTTCATTTGGAAAATTTTCCCCTGTGAGAAAAGTCTTTCTATTCTATGGACTGTTGCCACTTTATTGCAAGACATTCTTCCAGGCTAGTAGGGAGCAGTACTGTATTACAGTTGGTCTTGGAAAGTGACAAAGTTAAAAATTTCCAAGATACTTTCCAGCTAAAGTAAAAAAAGAAAATAAATTATGCAACTGTGAAGTGTTATTCTATTCTATATGTTCAACCTTCTCAGTGAACTACTGGGATTTTAAAGTGGAATTTCAGAAGCAGTAAAGTCTACTGTATGATATTTAAGAATATTTGACAAACTGATGAGAATTTAATATCCAGAAGACACTTAATGTTTTGTGTATTACTTTTGGGTTGGATGACATTTTTCTTCACTTTGATTAGATAAAAAGGAAAAGCAATTTGAAATATCATGATTTAAATGCCTTGTCCCCCATGTTCTTGACATGTCTATGAAATTTTCCTCCTCACTACTATTTGCCTGTTGCTATGCTCAGTGATGATTAATAAGTATAACAGAATAACATTTGTCGAAAATGAAATTGTGAAGAATCTGACAATTTCATTGTCACTGATATATTTCAAAAGCAGTTGTCTTTTTAAACATGCAGCAGCACTTTCTTTGAAACATTCAGATTTTCTGCAGATTTGAACCCTGTCTTACATTTATCTACACAAATATGGCAGTAAGAGATAGATTTTTTTATTTTAAATGTGGTTTCATAATTGCATGACTACTGGAAAATTCCCATTTGTACAGCTATAAAACTGCAATATAAAAAAATGCTCCAGTAATAATTAACTGTGTATAATTTCAATGTTAATATGTTTTTGATTTTATCTGAAAACATTACTGAAGAGTGCAGATTTCTGCATCAAAAAAAAAAAAAAGAATTGTGTATGTCTTGCAGAAAGAAATGCCAAAAATTAGAATTTTGCTCTGCTGTACAGCATGCAGGTTTTGGTATAAACAGGGTGTTCCTTTTACAGATCATTCTTGCACACAGCAGGGTTTGACATCATTGATGTGCAGGGCTGGTTTCAGCAGTCCTTGTTGAAGTCAATAGGACCTTTTCCATGTACTTAAATGGATATAGGAAGAAGAGGACTGGTTACATATTTACAGGATATATCCTGTTAAATGACCAAAGAACAGTTTACCATCTGTTTAGCAGGATACTGGCCTTTTCTTCTGAATTATTTATTTTCCTGCTGTCACAGCTTTAGGACAGTTACCTAAGGGTCTGCTGCAGTGCCTGCAGGCCATGGCAAAAGCCACAGGGCTCCCCCCAGCCATTCTGGGGACAGAGGCTGCACACAGCATAACTGGGCTGCACTGAGCACCTCCCACAGCAAAGCACCAGGGAAGGTGCTGAGCTTTCTGTGCCCACCTGTAAGAGTAAATGCCTCTAAACAAAGACCAAAGGACTAAGTAAAAGCAGCAAGAACTTTTAATTTGAATTTCTCAGCTGACTGTCAGAGACCAAAAACTACAAATCATGAGTTCATTACACAGCTTTTGCTAGAATCAGTGTATTGACTTTAGAGGAGGTATTAAGAGATTGAACTGCATCTAACTCTTGTGGCAGCAGTCCTGCCAGGTCAGACCCAGTATGTCTGAGTTTGGAACTGTCTGCCTGTACTCATCTGCATATGCAATTTAAAAAGGCTGTGTTCTGCAGTTGTGAGAGTTCATTAAATCACTAAAACATCAGCATTTATTTGATAAAAGAGGGGAAACTGCAAGTAAACTTTTGATAGCAAAATACAAATGTGAGAAAAAAAAATGAAAGCCTACTAAATTAGTGACGAGTGGGAATGAAATGTCTAATATCCTTAATGTGAGCAGGGTTTGTTGTTTAAGTCTCCCTGTGACTCTTACCCAAATAGCAATGCCTCATTTCTCATTGAAGTGTATCCTGTAGTTTTGTGTGTCTCAAAGCTCCAGTTTAATGATCCCAAAGCAGCCATGGGCATTGACTTGAGCTTTTGGACTAGCTGTAGCAATCACAGTAGCCCGAGGTAAAATGCATTAATTGCACTCCAGCATTGTCTGATAATACTCCATTTACCACAAAATGTAGTTTGGTCTTTGGTGGAAGGAAGAGATAAGAAAAAGAAACAGACAAAAGATGGATCCTTGTTATGAGGTGGCATTTTTCTTTCTTATCCTTACTGCTTTTATCCAACAAGTAGCTCTCCAGCCTGAAAACAATGCTTCCCAGATGAGCAGATCATTGCTGAACGATTGTGAATTAGCACAAATTGCTAACCCATCAGGAACTAGTTACTTTTTCCTGTTTGCAGAGTTTGTAAAGCACAAAATCCTGAAGCCTAATGTTTCCTTGAGGGAAAAACATTATCCTTCCGGAAGCAGACATGCTTGTTTTCTGTCATTAAAATGGTCTGGAGAGAAAAAATTTAATTGTTCCTGTCTCTTAAGGTTTAAAATAGATCTCTGAAGTTGTTGGCATAACCTGATTCACCTCTGTATCATTTACTGTCAAAATAATATTACCTTCTAGAGCAAAGTTGAAATAGAGAACATTTCAATGAGAAAGGAAAAATACTAATGTATAAGCTTTTTCTGTCTTTTTATTCTGTCTTGAACTGACTGCAGCTTTACTGTGTTTTCAAAGGTACTCAGATACCTAGAAGAACGAGACACTAATGTCAAAGGAACATGGAAATCTTTTATTTGCTGGTCTTCTCTCTAATTTTGCCAACTTTTGGTGCTTTATCTATTCTGTGTTGTCTATTATTCTCTTTAAAATAAATAGAGGAATTGTTTTTCTTTTCATCAAATGTGCATGTGTTTTAAATCCTCCTTTTTATTTACCATGCAGTTATTCTCACAGACTCCCTGACAAGGAGAGGACTTGTCAGTCTCTCTGACCCCTACAGAGGTGAAGGAGATACTTAAAGTGTCCACTCAGACTCCTTACGAGTGATTTAACCAAAAAAAGAAGAGATGAGAACTACAGAACTACAGTCCCTTGTTCATAAAAGACAATTTGGAAGGATGGGCATAGATGTTAGATCAAAGATGACAAGATGCTTCTGAGTTGACTTCTCCCTGCTTTGGCCACTCTTGAGTTAAAACCATGGAAAAGTCAGCTGCACTTAAGAAACTTGTTGAAAGACCTCTGCTATATTTTAAAGTTGAAAGCCTACTATTTCTGTTTGGTAATTGCTGCTAGAGGTCTGTGGCAGACAACTTTGTGATGGTCTGAAACTCTTAATGTTTTACAAGCCTTGTCCATCAGTAATCAGGAAGGTGTGAAATGGAAAATACGTAATCTCTTATGCTGAAAAGAAATTCTTGGTAGTGGTTAAAGATGAAAATTTGTTTCTTATTTATTCTAAATCCCCTTTTCATGGCCTAATAATTTGCCTGTTGCTCAAAGTGAAGCAAAACTGAGTTTGCTTTCATTTTATAACTGTTTAAATTACCAGAGCTGTAAAAGGAGGATATAGTGTAAAAAAAAATGTAGGTTTGAGAATATATTTTTTTTACTATATGTGACTTCCACGTGATGACTTGAGAGGATTGATAACCTAGGTTTGCCATCCATGTTCCCAGTTCACTATAAGCAGAGTGAAGTTGAGTGGGATCTGCTGAGATGAATGTGCCAAGCACAGCAGCTGCCTTACTTATACTTCATATCCCTAGCGGGGCATTGAGCAGGATATTTGTGCAATATTGTGCTCAATTTCCCCTCTCATACTAGGTGTTTATGCTACATGTTTAAATTTAGATGATCAACTCACCTAAATATTTATCTCACCCATCCTGTTCTCTAGAAAACTTAAGTAATAGTCTGACAGCTGAAGGACTTGATCAGGAAATTAAGAATCTTGGTTCCTTCTCTGTCTGAGTGCTATTACATAGCTTATGTGGAAAAATGTGTGAGATGTTCAAATGGGAACAGGATTTCCACTTGCCAGATGAGTGGCCCAGTCTCTAACCAGAAAGATGGGCACCATCTCACCTGCATTCTCCTCTGGATGCTGTTAATTTTAATTTCCTTTCTTCACTGTAATATCAGCTAAAGAGAAGACAGTAATGTTAAATAAATCAGTTTGAGCCTGATCTTCAGGATAATGGAAAGGCAGGATAGTCAGGACAGATCAAAGTGAAGACTTGCATTATATACAACTTCACATATCTTGGGTGAATAAGCAACTACCAATTTCATTTTCTGGAACATGGATTGCTATTCTCTAGGTGTGCTTTTCAATGGACTTATCCACATGTGCTTTTTTAGAACTAAGCATATAATAAATAAATTCTATAAATCTAGTCAAGCCAGGATTTTCATAGAATATAAATACAGCAACCTTTGGTCCAAAAGTGAGATTCATATCATGCAAGTTAAGGTGCTATGGGTCTATATAAGGCTACTTGTCCAGTGTTGATGAAGTCACTGGAATCAGTGGGGAACAGAGAAAAAAAATCTAGTATTGAAATTTGACACAGACATTTAAAGAATTGTGCTGGTGAACTCTTACCTTCTTCCATGGCTGAGCAAAATTTTGGTGGAATCCTAATTTTTCACTTAGGAAGCTGAATATCGTGTTATTCCTAGTAAATTTTAGGAGACTGCAGATTTCTAACCTGCAGGCATCTAGCAAACTAACATGTTTAAAAACATCACTGTCTAATTTTTGCTAGATGTTGGGACTCCTCAGTTGAAAATAGAAGCAGTTTACCAGTTGCCTATCAACATTTTAATCACACACCTGTTACAGGTAGAGTTCACAGGCATTTGGGAGTTTCTCCATTTCTTTCCATTCCTTGTAGACATCATGAATACCATTTACTGTGGTTGGGATACTGCAGCTTTCATACATAGGCCTTGCTATCAAACACCCATATCAGTATTGTTTTGAGATGACTTTATTGTGTATAACTCTGTGTAGAAATGCCCACTTAGAAAATAAAATGTGGCAGAAGATGAATGCTATTTATTATATAAGGCATAATTCAAAATCTTTACTCTGTAGGTTTAAAAGGCAACGTATGTTATACTATGCCATAATATACAGACTATTATACAGTGTGTCATAAACAAAGTCATTTGTAAATTTGGAGATTTTTAGACTGAATAAATGCTATGTTACTGAAGATAAATGAAAGTCCTTGCTTATGGGGTACTATATTTTTTTTGTCATATGCTAATTGTTAGGTATGTACAAGTTGTTATCTTTTATGTCATGTATTTTAAAATACCTCAGAATAGATAATAAATCAAATACAGCAGCAAGTGAATTTTGAATACATGAGTGCAGTGCTTGCATAACCCTCTGCCATAAAGCAATTTATAATATACCAAACTCCTTTACAGGCATTCTAGTAATTTATCAAAAATGAAATGAACTGCTTTATTAAAGTAAATATGTGCAAATAAATTGTGAAAAGGAGTTTCTTACAGGTCAAGAAAGTAAAATAATTTCCAGGACACCATTATTGGAATCTGTACCATTAATTCCTAGTCTTGTGCTTCTATCCCCAGCTACAGATTCGAACTTAGCTGTCAACACACTTAACATCTTAACTTGAAAGCTTATTCTTTCAACTACATTCATACACATGAATGTTTATAAAAACCTATTCACTGTGATTTCTTTACATGTTTATAAATCTTATTTGTATCATCCCTTCAGTCATTTAATTTTCTTGTGAGTTTTTATTTCTTTAAATTTCTTTCAATTTTATAATTTTTAAATGCAAGTACTTGTGAAAATCACTGTTTCTCCTACATTATTGGTAAGTGCTTTTATTTTACAAAATACAGACATTATTCCTTATGTTTCATATTTGTCTGTTATACTTGTGGGCTGATTTAGAGCTTCATCATTTATAATTTGGAATCAATGAGAGAATCTGCATTTAATGCTCATTTTATTAGACTTCCTCTGAATCTATTTGATAACTTTTTTGAACATGACTAATTTAAACTTGTGTCAGCATTTTGTTTCTCAGAGTTTTAAGAAGAATATTATTCAATATGATACAATATAAAAGGGCTATTGTATAAAAACACTTTCATGTCAGTATTGAAATGAAGGCAGTGTTTAATCATATGGATAGAGAAAAAAGAAATCTCTTCTTTGCTGAAATCATAAACTGTGGCACATTAAAATCCTGAGTATGGAGGCACAGGCTTTATTCAAAGGTTAACAAAAGGTGGCAGGTTAAATTGCTCAGACACACATTAGGAAACAGGGAGAGACAGAAATCTCAGCTCTCAGGCCCCCTGCTTGAACCACTAGACACAGGCCCACCTACAGTTCAACTTTCTGTCAACCTTGTGTCTGTAATTAATCTTTCCTTTAGCACAGAAGAAGCTCTCTATAGACAACTATGATTTATTTCTTGGAATCCCACCTTCTGACCCTTTCCTGGAGGTCCTTTGTAACTGGAAATAATTTCACTTCATGCACCAAAGACATCATATCACTTCTTACTGATGAGATGTCATATACTTACAGGCACTAGTAATTTCTTACATAGCATGGCTCAATAAGACCTAGCAAAGTGAAAAAAAGGAAATACATTTTCTAGTCTTCAGTAACCTTATAAGCAAAGGCATCTCAGTATATAAAATCAACCTTATAAATATGTATAGATCTTTACATATTGATGACTAAAATAAAAAAGAAACCTATAAAATCTGCAGTGCATCATTTGAAATCACTGTATAAACATTTTGCAATGTAAAACATGACTTGGAGAATATTAACACTGTGTTCATATGCCTGTATTTGGTGCTATTCACCTGCTTACAATCCTGAGTGAGAGCTGATGGCTAAAACAAAAAAAAGCTTGGGGAGTTTCTGAGGTATGTGCAAGGAAATTGAAAGCTGCAGACAGCTCACTGAAATCTGTATCAAAGTCAGGCTGACCTTAGCAAAGGACCAGATTTTGCTAATGCAGTGTCTAAAATGCACATGCAGAGGTTAAGCTTTCCAAATCAAACTTCAAGTTGTTGGCAGGGCAGTTATGGGGAACTCCCTTGCAGCTGTTTGTACCAGACTTGGCCTGTAGTATGTGCTGAATAAAGGACTACAGTTCCCACTGCAGCTTTCAGACAGTAAATGTTCACTAAGTCAGAATTATTTATAATGTACTAAAGACTACTTAATTTATGTGATGCTGATCTTGATTCCAAAATCTCCATCACATAAAGTGAAAGCAACCATTCATTATAAATTAGATTGCAGGAGTAATTTTCTAACAGCCATGAAATCTTTATAATATCTCTCATGTATAAGCTGATCTAACAAAAAGAGAACAAAACTAAATTGCTTTAAACTACTGTAAATTTTCCTAAAGTGTACCATAGCAACAAATGTACCTTACTTCTCTGAAGTGTCTGATCAAATCAGAAAGTTGTAATGATCTTAGATGTTGAATCAATTAAAAAATAGTTAATTTAAATAAAAATGAATACTTTTGTCATGAGTAATTCAAAGCAAATCACAAGGGAGAAGGTTTTAACAGGATCATTCCAGGGGTTGCTGGCAACATGATCCATGATCTTTGATTCCAGAACCAAATTATAAACTGTCAAGTAAGGAAGTAGCACACTGAGGTGTGGTTTTATTTTGTATGTGATTCCTAAAATGTACTTTTTGAAGATCTTATGCTGTCATTTTACTTCTTACTGCTGAAGATAGAAACAGAATGATGGATTAGAGAGGATGCACATTTCTCATTCTGTTTAAGAGTCAAAAACATTCACTATTCATGCATTCTTAATTCATTAATCTATCTGGATACTAATTTGCATGCTTTGTTCAAGGGAAAAAAATCTAGTTGGTAGTATGTCATTATTTTTCTAAGGTGCATGAATAATTTCTGTTGATTGAATTCCCGCAACAATTTTTTTTTTTTTCTCTTACTAAATGTCAAGACAAAGTCACAATTTTAGATGCAATACCTGGTGAAAATATTAGCCTCATTATTTTTCCATCAGTAGTTCCTTTAGTATTCAATAGTCAAATTTTGTTGGAGATACCTGATCAAAGAAAAGGTCATAAAGTTTTGTTTTCTCTCCATAAATGAAGAAACTCTGCCTCTCACGTCACTTCTTCTTATGTAATAGATTTATGGAGATGTAAGGTGTGTGCTGTCACATTTTTAAAGATAATGCTTTTGTTCTGGTCTTATTGACTAAAGATGGAAGAGCTGGGGCAGAAAAAAACACAACTATTTCCAGTTTCCAAGGATTCAAATGGATTTTTTCCATGCAAAGAAAGACTTATTCCATAATTCTGAATTTTCAGATCAGAAAGAACAATCTTCACCACCACCCCTGAAATCTAGGAAGTGTGTTTGAAGATCATTGTTGACACAATTTAGATTAATTAATATTTTCACAGTGGTAGTGCCATGAACTTGTCATATAGGTGAAATTTCTCAGAGTAGCACAAAAATCCCATCCCCAGAAAAAATAAGTCTACTTTCAAAAATTTTGAAGTGAAAATTGTTTATCAGGAAACACATTGGTTAGTAGTTCTGACAGATCTGTTCAGTGAAAATTTCAAACCCTAAAACTGTGGCAGTTTTATCTCTCTAATCAAAACTGCAAAACATGGAAAATTATGGAAGAAAAAAAAAACGAGAAGAGAATTTATGTTACAGGCACCTCTTTCCTCTTCTGGGATCTTTTGGAAGTAAAAACAAACAAACAGAAAAAAAATCAGGGTAAGAGTAGAAAGCTTTTGGGTAGTGTTGAGATGTTAAGTAACTAGTCAATTCAAGACTCACGTAAATGAATTTGTCAAGGATTTATATCTGGTCATTCCCTAGAGACAGAGCTGGTCATCTTAACCAAAAGCATGGATGTGATTTTACAACTTTATTATGGAAATGGCTGTAGTTTCCACTGTAATTACTGCTTGATCTTTCATAGACACAGCTTCCAGAATGCTTCATAGAAAACGGCTCTGTTATACACTATGTAAGGAAATCACACTTTTCTTTATGTGTTCCCATGTTCTCAGTCTGGCAATTACTTGCACATCACGGGGATTATAAGGTGTCACTTTTTACAAAAGACAGAAGAAGAAAACAAGAAGAAAATAAATAGATAAATCTATTTATATGCCCATGCTATAAATCCTCACATTACCTTTAATGGCTTTTAGTGCATTGAGCTAAACCCATTTTTTTTTTGCTGCTCTTCATGTAACTCTCTCGGGATTTACAAATACCTGCTGCCTTAGCTAGTCTTCCCTATGATCCTGGTCTTCAAAGCCTGGTTTTAAGAGGAAACCACAGTGTCTCTGTGTCTCAGCGTGCAATCTTTCCTGCTAAGCGTGGCTCGCTGCACACAGATTGTTTGTGGAGCTGCCAAACGGAAGCCAGCAGCTCAGTTCAGCTGAAAGAGATAAAAACAACATTATTTCATAGCTATAAAAAAATCACAATAGACCCGTAAATGGTGCCTTGTACAAACAGGGTTTTTCTTCAGGAAAAGAATAGGTCCTTCAACGAGGACTGAGACATCTGTATTGTTCATTCAACTCTAGGGCAATGAGTTGCTATTAATAGCTCTGCATTAGAAAATCTTGCTATAAATAACATCTGAAATCTACTCCCATAACACCCTTTGTCCTTCATATGCCTTCTTTGGGACATTTATGTATTTACCATGAAAAAGAGAGCAAAACAACTTAGGAAAAAAAGGGTATGATTATATTGAATGATTCAGTTCCTCGGAGGGCTTTCATTTTGTGGGAGGAAGAGAAGGGAGGAGAAAGATATAAACAATAAACATCTCTCTGACTTTTCTCCAATATTCTAGCTAGACTAACGGGCAAACAGACACAGCTTGACAGACAGATGATTGTCTTATCAACTGAAACCAACTTGGAAAGAGTATATCCAATCCTCCTAAAATAGCTAATTAATTGGGAACTAGTCCCTCTGTTCTCTTGATATGGGAACTTTTCACAGCAGATGGTCTGTTCCATGATACAAACTGTACATTAGTTTTCACATCCTCCTGAAATGGAAGTCATTTAATAAGCCCTTCCAAATGAATGGTACCAGTAGGAAAAGGTTGATGGTTTACCTCATGAGGTAAAGATTTGACAAGGTATTTTAAAAGTTTCATTTGTAATTTTGAGTCTTTTAGTTTGCATAATGGTTTTGTGTCATCCTTTGTTACCTTTTTTTCATTTCTGAATCTGAGGAATACAGTTTCCTCTTCTCTGCTTTTATTGACAGTAATATTTTTACTAGTGTGAACTGTATAGGAACTATATGGTGTCTGTTTGTGGTTATTAACCTGAAAGCAAAAATCCTCATGAATTTTAACTTCAAGTACCTTCTCCACTTTGTGTCTCAAAATAGGCTAGATGTTTTTTAGTTGAAAACATAAGAATGTGACTACTATCTTTCACAGTGTTTAGAATAAAGGATTAGAAGAATTATTTGGAAGAAGGAATATTTCCTTGACGAAATCTTTTTTATCTTCATTCATACACAATGCTTCTTCCACCTTTCACTGTTAAATTGAACCTGGGTTCACAAGTTTTGGTTGATATCTCACTGGCAAAGCTCTCCATACAATTAACACCAGCTTGTGCTGCAGCTGTTTGTCACAGCTTGTTGTTTGTTGTTTTGGTGGAGTTTGGGGTGGAGGGTGGGTTTGGGAAGAAACTGCTCTTCTGCTTCATTCCTTTCAGATGGTTTCCTACATCCAGGATCATAAAAAGTTTTACTGTTTTTAATCTCTCAGTGGTTTTGTACCTCACCACAGTTCCTCCAGGTGTCTCCGCTGTGCACCTAGAGGAAACTTGTTTGTATAAGGGTAAGAAATTTGACAAATGTGATATTCTTCCTTGGCCTCCTTTTATGATTATATATGGAAAATAAAAATCATCTGGGTATGAGGTCCCACGATGGTACTGCAGCTAAATCCTAGGCTTTCAGTCCTGTTTTGTAAGATGTCTCACCTGCAGAAGCATAAAATATAATGCTAAAACAAACTAGTAATAGGGACACTACATGTCATTTTATCTCTTCTGCCTTCAGATGATTCAGCTTGTAAGCATCAGACTTCTGTTCAGCAGTATTTCTTTGCAGACATTCCATAGTGCATATGTGTGTGTGTGTGTGTGCAAGCACCTGTGGAAACAAGGTTCTGGAATGCTCCAGTCTGCCCTGCAACTCTGCAGCTCCAAGATCATCTACAACTCAATTATGTTATGAAATCCCAATTCCTGCTTTTCACACCTTCATCTGTTAGCTGCTATGGGTACCCAGTAATGCACTGCCAGTCTAGAAGTAAGTAGTTCAATATTGTTTATGCAGCTGTCCAAGTATATACTCATCATTAGGCAAGGCTTATATCTGACTGATCAAACATGAGTGAGAAGTAGGTGGAGAAAAGAGACCACACCAACATTTTGCCCAGCAGAAATAATCAGGCATTCAGTGAAGGCATTCAGCTAAATCATGTGAGACAGACCTTCAGATGTGAATAAATCCTAAATGCAGTATCTTTGAGAGCTTTGGCCCTTTCACAATAACTATTAGTGATGTGGAGTTTGGGCCTAAAAGTTACATTTGCTCTTTCTTAATTTAAAATAGGTAATTGACAATGTTGAATAGCCTTTGGCCAGACCTACAGTTAACAGAGATAACTCCAAATTATTGTAATACATATGATTTTTCTAGCAATAGAATAGAATTTGCCGTGCTGTGCGTGATGATAGAGGGGCATGTTCAAGTGTAAGTGTATTTGGAAAATATTTCAATGTCTTAGTTCTTGAAATTACTACTAGATTATAAGTAAACAGACATAAAAGGAAATTCCTTTTTTCCCCCATTATCTTAAAAAAAATTCCTGAAAGAAGCATATTTATTCATATCAGGTAAGCAATTTTTATCACAATAATTCTCATTCTAAACAAACTGTTAACTAGAAACAGCTATTGTTGCATGGTTATAAGAGATCGTCCCAAATTTTGTGAATGTACACCCAAGTAAGACTAGTCATATGTTATAAATTTGAATTTTGTAGGTTTTTTTAAACACTTGTATTTATGGAAGCAAAGGTATTCAATTAAAAAATATATGGTATAGTAAGTAATTCCAACTCTCTTTGTCTGCTGATCCTGTGATAGATATATAAACAGATACATGTCACCTGTTATATACATGTTTGGTAAAACCCAAACCCAGGATTTTGGTTTGTGGAATACTCTAAGTACTATCAGTATATTACTGTGTGTGCTCTAAGGAGCTAGGATCAATAAAAAGATTTCCAAAGCAGTTGTCTTGTCTCTGTTTGTTTAAACAGAAGAGAAAAAATATTCCAAAAAGAAATCAAGCAGTGCTGCTAAGTTGATATTGAAAATTTTATTTATTATCAGCAGCCAAAATTCTTTACAGATTAATTTTTCATGGGAAACATTTCTTGCAAAAAAGAGTTCTTTAATGATGTGTTCTGATTTTTCTGATACTATGAATGATACAAAAAATTATATCAACATACAAAATAAAAATGTATGGAATATGAATAAAAGACTTTGTTTTTCTCTCATGAGATCAATAATTATTGGATTGGTTTCAAGAGGATGCATTATTTGTTAACTGTGATCCACAAGTTACCTAATTTTCTCAAGTAAATATAGGAAAACTTAATTATCTTGCATGTTGTAGATAAATAAAATGAAAAAGGTACTTTAGAAGAATTTGAATTACAACTTTTGATTACTATCATTGCACCTCATATTGAGAGAATTGGTATGATGAATCCATACTTCTAGGGCTTTGAAGAAGCCATAAATTCCTAAATTGATCTATTTACACCAGATTTTAAGTGTCACATTTTAACACACTTTAATGTTATGTAACATGGATTATTTTGCAGTGTGTCCCTATATCATCCAAATCCTGAGACTTGTTAGAAGATGCTGGAGTTCTTCTCTGCTTAATTATTTCTATATTTATATATTCATTCTAAATTTATTTCTTAGGGAAACCAGAGGAATTAAGGAGGAAGGACAGTCCAGTTCTTGCCTCTGCATCATGTCCATGACTGTGTAGTTTGTACATGCTTCTCAAGTTTCATATCTTCTGGGGATAGACCCTTTCCTCAAGTGTCAAATCTCGTTTTTCTTCCACAGCATAACATATTAAAAGAAAACTATTTATTTATTTTGAGCTTTGTTATTGGTGATTGTGACAGATGCAAAAACCTTTTACTGAATGAAATACTCTGGCAGGTAGTTCTCTACCAGATATTCACCAAATTTTTAGGAATGTCAAATTTAAAAAGCCAGATAATAGTACATGAAAGCACAGAAGGAAGAATCTGAGTTGATAAGAAAAGGGAAAGTTATTGCATGAAGACAAAAGTCTTATGAAAATCTAAAGAGATATCCATTTACCATACAGACAGAAATACACTTTCCTTCTTATCTGGTTCATCCAGAAGTTTGTGTTCATGGTCAAAAAATGACATCCTGGGGTGCACTGCAGGGACACTGCCAGCAGACTGAGAGGGGTGATCCTGCTGCCCCCCTCCAGCCTGGTGAGGCACATTTGGAGTGCTGTGTCCAGTTCTGGGCTCCTCAGCACAACATGAACTTCCTGGAGTGGGTCCAGTAGAGGGCACAAAGGTGATTGACAGACTGGACCATCTCTCTTATGAGGAAAATCTGAGGGAGCTGGACCTGCTCAGCCTCCAGAAGAGATGACTGAGAGGGAACCCATCAATATCCACCAGTATCTGCAGGGAGGGTGCCAAGAGGAGGCAGCCAGGCTCTGCTCAGTGGTGCCAAGCAATGAGACAAGAGTCAGAAGATGATGCACAGGAAGTTCCACTTGAATATGAGGAAGAATTTTTTTTATTGTGCAGGGGACCAAGCACCAGAACAGGTTGTCCAGAGAGGTTGTGGAGTCTTGCTCACTGGAGTTATTCAAGAACTGTCTGAACACAACCCTGAGCAATGTGTTCTCACATGACTCTTCTTGAACAGGGGGGCTGGACCATATGAGCCACAGTGGATGCTTCCAAAGTTATGCGTTCTGTGATTCTTTGATTGACTTATAAATAAAATACATGGAATTTGTCCTCATTTTCTTCTTGCATCAATTCTCTTTTAGTATATTTTTTAATTTCCTTGCAACTACCTGTACTTCTACAAGTTCTTGTTTGCTCTTGTAGGCATTGTCTTCAGATAACTTTGAGAATATTTTTTCTTAGGAATGTCTACTGGTTTTCATTTCAATATCTAGGCAAGTTATATTAAAAATTGCTACTTCCTGTTTTATTGTTTCATTTTGCATGTAAGGCTTAATCACATATTCTTTTTCAAAAACTGCTTATATCTTTTCCATTTTCCAGAGTTGCTTGGAGTTTTGAAGCTGTCTTGACACAGTATGTGCTGCATATAATAGCAACAGGCAGAGATACACATCAAATATACTGAATTCAGACAGCACAATCCATAGTTACAGTCATTTCCAGATATTTATGTGTTCTCTATGAAATCAAACCTCTGAACTGTGCCAAATTTCTGTTTTCTGATTTTTCTCAGTGTAAAAACTGGACAACTCAACTACCACCAAACTTTTTTGACCGTATCTTACTTTCTTGCTAATACAAAAGACTCTAAAAATATTTGGACAGTAAGAAACAATAGTTTTAATTTGAACCTTTGAGCAAGGCATTTGTTTCATATAAAAGATTATATTCATTTCAGCTTTTACAACATTTATAAACCCAACCCTCTCAGAATTCAACAAGAGAAAATGCATGAGTTGTGCTTAAGCCAACTACTAATTTTTTTCTAAAGAATTCACATCTTTTTTATGTGAGTGAGTCAAGATAAAGACCCTGTGTATATCTATGCAGTAGATCAATTCATTCTTAGATTCATAAGTGCATATTTTTGCAAGTGTGGGCTTAAAAATTTTTTCACTCATTGCTGGCCACCAACTGCTACTGGAATGTGTTGCATGTACTTGGAGATCCTTAGTCTGGTAAAATAAAATATTTGGAGGGTGTTATATTATTTTAGTTGCTATTTCCAAAACTAGAAGTTAAAAATTATGTAACAGCACTACTGGACACCACTTGAAATTTTTACTGATTTTACAGCCTATTGCAGCATGTGTGTGCATTGTTGAATCAGTGAAACAGTGTTCTACCAGAATTCTAGAATTAACCCTTTATGTTTCTATATAGTTCCTGCCAATGATGATGGACAGCAGAGCTTTAACATGGCAAAGCAAGTAATCATGATAAGCTTCAAGAGAATTCTAGTAGATTATTATTCGAACTCATTTGAAAATCTTGGAATATGTATTTCCGACTGTAAAGGTAAGTATTCATATTTCAAAAAATAATAGAGCTTATTCTTACTGAAAATATTATACAAACTGGGAACAAGTTCATCCCTTAAGAATAAATGTGACCTTCATTACCAATCTGCTTTAAATTCCTCTTCAGTTTAAAATTATGTTAAAATTTCACCGTCCTTTCATTATTGCTTTTAATTCTGTTACAATCATTCTTCTTAGATTCTAGTCTTGTAGCTTCGAAAAATGGTAAGGTCTTGGTGTAGTATCTTGGAAAACCAATGAGGAGAAGCTAGGGACAAAACTAACTTAAACATTTTCATATGCATAAATATAAAAAAAGAATAGGTCAACTCTTCTGTACATATATATTAGATTCATACCTGAGAAGCAATTTGGCCTTATAAACTGCTTGTAATGAGACACAACTCGTGGTCCTTTCTGCCCCAAGCCCTGATATAACCAGACACTAGTACCATTCCCAGTATTTCTTCCATTAGTATAAACTTGCTCAGATATCAGGAAAAATGAATGCCAGAGAATGGAAAACAAAATGCCCTTATGGTGGATGTCTGAGGCCCTCTTACTGTGGTCCTGGCTGGAGCCTGGAGCTCATCGTGCAAGACAATTAACAAAGAGCAGGAGACAGTCCTTGCATTTGTTCAGAGGCACACAGGTTATCTATTGGCCTACCCATGATATTTGACAATTTCACCCCTTATTTTCCAATGAATTTTCTTTAAGAAATGAACTGTTAAGACCAGTGCATGAATATAAACTGTATAAACACATTACCTGTGTTGCATTTTAGAGCACAAGAAATGTGAACGTGCTCAGGCATCTGTGAACTGGAATTGGAAGCTGTGGAAAATAAACCCCTTTGTCCTAAAGAGGTTTCAAGCAATAATTCACTCTTATAGAAAGGTCTGTCCTAAGGTCATGCTACCTTTATTCCATAATCCCAGAACACTGCAAAGAAGTGAAGCTGGACATGACCTCTTTAAACTCTTGTTCAACAGAGCAGATGATACAAACAACACAGGCCTTTCACTGCAAGTCCTCTGAGCAAGCTAGAATCATTTTAGTATAATATAGTATAATTTTGCCAGCAAGTGAAATCTATCAAATTGGAAACAACAAAGCTTGTTAACTTGTGTTTTTGTTGAAGCTATCTTTACCCAGGATGAATTACTGTGTAATTTTAAACAAAACCCCAGTGTCAGATAAAGCATTCTCTATTTAACGTTTCTCCACTTAAATTGAAATGTGCATTAAGTTTAGTTTAGTTTAGTTTAGTTTAGTACTCTATTTCTACCTAACTCCATTATTTCAGTGAGACTAATGTTATTTCACAATGAATTGTATCAGAAGTAGGCCATGGATCTCAAATAAAATCCATTCTGATTTTATATACAGAGTCAGTCCTTGCTTCAAAAAAGCAGATAGCATTTCCAGGCAGGCAAACAAGGTAACCAAGAGAGATTTAGGTTACAACTAATCTTATTTCGAAACAGGTAGGCCCTGGACTTTATTCAGGCATGCTTTGTGTTAATTCAATGTCTGTTTTCCCTGCTGTGGTAAACCAATGAATGTCTTGCAGACTGCTGAATTAGATTCCATACACTAAGAATCATGGGATCATGGAATCATAGAGTCATAGAATCAGTCATAGAACAATATAATGGTTTGGGTTGGAAGGGGCCTTAAAGATCATATAGTTCCAACCCCACTGCCATAGGCAGGGACACTTTCACTTAGACTAGGTTACTCAGAACACTATTCATCCTGTTCTTGAACATCTTCAAGATGGGAATAATGGGATAATGGGATGGGATAACTTCTTTGGGCAACCTGTTCCAGTGTCTCATTACCTTCCCAGTCAAGAATTTCATCCTAATATCTAATCCTAACCTGGCCTTCTTCACCTTGAGGACGAGATTCCCTCTTGTTCTATCACTACATGCCCTTATGAAAATTCCCTCTCTGGCTTTCATGTAGCATCCCTTTAGGTACTGGAAGATTGTTTCATGATCTCCCTGGAGCCCTTTCCCAGTTGAACAACTACAAATATCTCAGCCTGTCTTCACAGGAGATGTGTTCCAGCCCTCTGGTCAACTTTGTGGTTCTCCTCTTCCTCCAACAGATCAACCTCTTTATTGCATTGGGAGTCTCAGACTTGGATGCATCACTGCAGGTGGGCCCTCACAAGGGCAGAGTAGAGAGCCAGAATCACCTCCCTTGATCTCCTGGTCACACCTCTTTTGATGCAGCCCAGGATCCATTTCACCTTCTGGGCTACAAATGCACTTTGCCAAGTCATATTGAGTTTTTCATTCATAAAGACCACTAAGTCCTCCTTCCCAGTGCTGCTCTCAATTCATTCTCCACCCAGCCTGTACTTGTGCTTGGGATTTCCCCAACCCAGGGCAGGACCCTGCACTTGGCCTTGCTGAGCCTCAGGAGGTTTGCACAGTTCCACCTCTCAAGCCTGTCCATGTTCCCCAGGATGGCATTGCCTCCCTGCAGCCTGTCCACTGCACCCCACAGCTTGGTGTCACTGGCAAAGCTGCTGAGGGTGTGCTCAATCCCACTGTCCAAGCCACCCACAAAGATGTTAAAAAGTGCTGGTTTCAGTACCAGTCCTTGAGAACAGCACTTAGTATCATATTTTTCACTGATGATTGTCAATCACTCAGAAAACAGACTGAAAAGTGGAGCAAAACCTGAAAGCAGAAAATATTATTTTCAGTTTATTCCTGAAAAGTGGTGATAGCAATGTGAAGCACTTCAGCTAACCTTAGGAAGTGATCTTTCTTCTGCCTGAAACTGTGAATTTCCTACCTGTTTCAATCTGCTGTGAGTTTAAACCACTGTTAGGGTAGAACACCAAGGTCATATTAACTTCCACAGCACAAAATTATAGAAATTTCCTGAATACAGAAAGTGTGCCAGAGTAGAATTTGCATTGGCAGATGTCACTTCTTGGTTTTGTTCTTGGAAAATGGCACAAATAGCCTGATTCTGCACCTCATGCAGTGATTTGCAGTGTCTTCACTGAGACAAGTGCATCACCTGCAAGCTGATGATTTACTCAAGCTGCAGCAAGGAGTGTAGTACCAAATGCTTTGGTTTAGTACCAGGCTGAGATTTCAGAGTCATTCAGTGCACTGCAATGCCAGGGTAATGATAGATCATTCACAGTAGCATTGCTTTTGGCTAAACCTTAAATGATCTCTCTGGGAGACTTATCAGGACCACACTGTATCTTTAATCTCAAGGCAGAGCAGACTCTACTAATCTGACCACTTCTAACCCCTGTGCTATCCTAGTGCATTGGTAGGATAGGATAGGATAGGATAGGATAGGATAGGATAGGATAGGATAGGATAGGATAGGATAGGATAGGATAGGATAGGATAGGATAGGATAGGATAGGATAGGATAGGATAGGATAGGATAGGATAGGATAGGATAGGATAGGATAGGATAGGATAGGATAGGATAGGATGACAGTTTGCTGTCTTTTAGCTTGAGCATTGCCTAAAGAGATGAAAGATCTGGCACATCTCACTTTTCAGTTGAAGGAAGACACTTTAGAATCCAGTCTAACAAAACTTTATGTTCATTTTACCCTCTATGTAAATATTTGCTAATGGCAGACACAGCTGCATTACTGGCTATTACACAGCTTTGGTGACATTGGTGGTCATATTGTACTTGCTGCCTTTTGTTTGGTTAGTTTTGTTTGCTTTGTGGTGTTTTTTTCATTCCTTCTTCAGACAGATTTTAGGCTTTTCATTGTTTACAGAGGTTCTGAAAAAGACAAACTACACAAAAGGTGATGATGATACTATCATCTGATTACTTGATTGTAAATTTTTGGGAGAGATGACACTGGATACACTTTAGAAAGCACAAAGGTAGCTGGCTGAAAGACTCAAATGTGCAGGAACTTACCTTGTAACACACAGGAAAGAAAATCTGGAGAGACTCAGACACTTAAGCATCTAGTGCTTTTGAGTACCAGAAGAGTATCCTCACTGGCCCCAAAACATGTAAATAAACTCTAGTTCTGTGCATTACATGTCAGCCCATGCCCTAGATGTCTAGGACACCCTTGAGAACTTCTAATGACTCAACTATTCTTTTTTATTATTAGGTAGATTGCAAGCATGGAAAACATGCATCCTTTCCCCTTGTAATGTGATCTCTCTGCTTTCCTTTAATTTGTTGTTTAAGAAGAAATACTCCCTCTGGGCCAAGGGATATGTTTGATTCTAGGTTTAAATCAAGGAAAATGCTTGATTTCAGAAACTTTAATGGAGAACTCCCCAAAATTTTACTAAATGCAAGAAGACTCTGACTTTTGCTTTCTATCTGTGGCATATCTCTTTTACATGTGTGTATTGGATAATCAGTTTTTTCCCATTAGTCTAAGCAATTAATTACCTCTTTATGTACAGATTTCATGCATCCATAATGTAGATGGCAGGTTACAATGTAAGTATTCCATTAATTATTCGTATTTAATCAGCTGCATGCTTCAATCATGATTCTGTGAATAAGAAGCTACACACAGTTCCAATCCCGTGCTCTCACATTCTAGAAGCAGCAGTCATCTTACCTCTCTCCACCTCCAGGCAACATCACAACTATCCAGAAAAAAATAAACAAAAATGCTAAGTCATTTTATTGTAGTTTTCTTACATTATTATTATTTAAATACATATTATTAAAGAAAAATTGGATAGGAACTATATTAATAGCTTGCTTAAAATTAGTTCTGCTTTAAAATGTGAAGAGAATGTGCATGTCTAAACACTCAAATAAGAGTGCTTAAGCAGGAAAATTGTTTTTATTTCTTTACCTCTTTTATTGTTTTTTAAAATATTTTAGGCTTATATAATATTTATTAATAGAAAATATGTATTTGCAGTGATAGATTAAGCTGCTCTTTAAAGCAGACAATGGATTGTTTCAGGCCTGATATCCCCTAAATAATTTGTCAGAAAATGCTGAATTTCTGAACAAGTTTAATTGCTTATTATTCTACATTTAAAAATTATTTAAATAAGTAGAAAATTGCCCACCTGCACAGCACAAATGTACTGGCTCTATTTTCTAAGTGCTGCAATCATGTTGCAGGTTCTGGCTGGTGGCTCAGACTGGAGAAGGGATTAGTTTCACTGCATCACTGAGGAGAGTGATAACAGTGAAAGCAATGTCACTGCACTGCAGGGCTTTCTACCAGTTAAATGGCAAAAGTTATGGGGTATATCAGCAAATATCTGTGGTGAAAAACTAGTGAAAATTTGAAGGTTTTCATCACACGTGGATGGATTGGAGTTTTTTCCTCTTTTCTTCCAGTGCCATCGCCCATTCCAGCTCTTCTCATATTCTAAGACTCCAGAGCTTTCAAAACTCTTTTTAGTGCGAAGAAAAAAAGGATTATATTGACTAGGGCAAGCTGATGCCAAGATATTTGGTTTTTACACTCTCTTTTTCTTCTTCCAAATTTTTAAATATTTAATAATGCATGACAATATTTTAATGGCTTTGTTTTGGTTTTTTTTAGGTTCCTGAAATCAAGTCTTAGAGAGTGACTCTGGTTGAATCCACTAGGTAGCATCTAGGTAATTATTGAAGAGGTTCTGTCTCATTGAGTCTCAGTGCAAACCTGGATGTGATGCAGATGTTGCTGGAGGGGAGTGTCAGATATTGGGGGTTTTTATGGTAACCAGTTTCTGGAGAAACTGAGATTCAAGTGCCTGCTTAAATTTTGGAATGGGTCTTCTGTAAAATAAAGGCTTACAAGGCATCAAATTAAGTAGGAAAATAGTGAAAAAAAAAATCCAAATACTTTTATCTATAAAAACAGGCTATTTAGTCACAAGAGACTGTAGCTAGGGCAACATGTTGCAAAAATTAAGCCAATTTGTGAAGTGAAAATTTGACTATCCTAACATAAAAGATACTATGCTTGCTGTAGTGTAGCTGTATGCAGCCTAATTATTTTCATATTAAATCCTGATGTAAATAATTAAATAAATATCTACCAGAAAAATTTGTTGATTTCCTGGGTACTAGTGAGCCAGTTACTGATGAGTTTCCATCTAAAATGTAGTACAACAACTTATGCACAACATACACTAAAAAGGAAAGTCCAATCAATAGAAAATATTTTATATCAACAAAGGGACTATTTTGAGAAAATGGCTAAAAATGTCAAGTTCTCATAATCATAAAAAAGAACAAACTTTGATGCAAACTCATTTGAAGCCAGAGCAAGGAGAACAAATCAATTAGATATGAGAAAGCAATTTACTGCTGACAGAAAGAAAAAGAAATAGCTGTGAAGATAAATAAGAAATTGAAATGTGTAGAATGAAAATGGGGAGACATCAGAGATGTTAATGATAAAGAGCAAAAATAATAAAACTTGTGGCAGCTAGGAAACATCAAGTTAATTTTAGCAGTATTATGGACCTCTTCATCACAAAATTGCTAAAAATGAACCTAAAAAGCAATGTACAACAGATGCATTTTTGATTTGAGAAAAAGCAAGCATAGCAATGTATTTCCTAACAGATTACATGCTTTAAACTATAAATGATTTCTTTTAAACAACACCTTCTAGTGATGACTACATTTTTATGAATAGAGCTACATGATATATCTCTATGAATCTAGAATGATCTGAAAAAGGGGACCTTTTAGTCTGCTGAGAGTTTTTAACACATTTAGCAGTGTTGCAGAAGTACTAAAGGAATAGTAATGTATAAATCTTATGACAATATTTAAAAGAGCAAACATAACCTGAATAGATACAGCTGGAAGGTTTGCACCAATGCAGAGCAGAATCCTTAGAAAATCCACTGTCAATAAAATTATTTTAAAGCTCAGCAAAAGAGAGCATTTACAGCACAATCTTAGACTAAAGACACAGAAAAAGATGTGGATTTAAATTTTTTTAGTTTTCTAGTGATTTTCATTCTAATTCCAGCTACAGAAGATCTGATCCATTCTGTCATCTTTGTCTGAAGGCATTTAATTTCATTGCCCAATTTCAGGAAGACTGAAGTATCTTCATTATCTAGTGGCTTCACATATAACTCAAGTGTAAGCTTGGGGTCAAAATTCATGGTTTTCTGATCAGCTGAGTGTCCTCACCATTAAGTTAGAACACTGTGCCCTTTCTTGCATTCTCTTGGCCTAATAATTATTGAATTCTTGCAGAATGGCTTCACTGCTTCAATGTGAGATCAGTCATTTGGGACAAGTTCAAAGGCTACTGGTAAACCATAGGTCAGATCAAATGAAAGTGTAATTCCTTATGGCTTTAAACAACCTCTGCCTCTTAAGTGTGGATGTCTTCACTGAGGAAAAGCTTATCTCAAATTTACTTAAGAAATTTTCCACCAACCTCACACAGTTGCTGATAAAACAGCTGATAAGGTCATCACAGTCTTCAGGAAAAAGTAGGTCATTTCCTGAAAGTATGACCTGGCATATCTCAGGGAAGGGAACTACCAATTAAAGATTCAGTCCAACTCTGTAAGGCAACACCATCAAGTCACTCAGATCTGCCCATAAAAAAGCAGAACACAGATTCATAAGGTTATCTATTCTGAGAGGCAGCCAGCTGATGAATACCATTCTTTCACTTTCTCAAGTACATGTTGAAATCTGGTTACCAGAGCTAAAGAAGCACTTAGTCACTCATTTAGTAACTCAATACTCAGGTAGTAACATATATAAATAAGCATTATCTGAACCAAAGGAAAGAATCCCACAGCATTTCAACTTTACCACTTGAACATATTTCCAGTGCAAGCCCTTTGCTTCATTGTTGTAGCCTGCATCTCACTCTCAGATCTTTTCATACTGGGAGAGGTGCACAAACTTACTTGTTACATGATGTGTGCTTTTGCAATATGCATTACAGAAACTATTGAATATAGACAGCTGATTATCTCCTTGTGAGCAATTATATTTTTCTTGGGGTCTTTTTTGCTTTTGTTATGAAGTCTATTTTCCTGAAACAAAAAAATTTAAGATAGTATTCATTCTATTCATGAGAATCTCCCACCCTTTCTTTGTTATTTTCTCTTTGAAACCTATGTTTTGACTAGTATTCTTTACAAGATGCAGCAAAATTAGTACCATTAGCTTCAGTCTACACAGAATCTGACCTAGAGACTAGAGCCCTTTCTTAATCATCAGCCTCACTAATTGACCCTTCTTTTCACAAGGGTTATTGTAGTTAGGCAGCATTTCAGCCTGCTATTCTCTCTAGACCATTTGCTTCAATAAACTCAATGTCCTTTTTGTATAAGCTGGGAGATAGGTAATCATGTTGACAAGTCACATTATATAGCTGTTAAACATACAATCCTCTTTTATCTCAGCCTAAAATACATCTCACTGACAGTAAGACAGCAGTATTTTTAACAGGTAAAAGTATACATGACAGGCAACCATAACAGGGAGAAAAACCTGTTCCTTAAACAAACATTCCTTAACAATTTTTTTATTGGAATATTATGTTAGAGGACTTGTGTGTCTTTTTACCCACAAAAGACACTTGATTATTAAATTCACATTTAAAAATGAGATTAAAAGGTTAAAATCTCAATATGCTTTTTATGGTCAATATCTTGGTGTTATCACTAGTTGAACAATCTGGGGTTTTTTCCCCTTTATAGTCTCATGCTGTTTCATGAAGTTATGCAGAACTATGCAGACTCTCCTTTTGTTATAGGAGGATGTGATACAGAGATAAGATGCATGATAACTACTTGTCCACTTTAAAAAAAAAAAAAAAAGTGTGTGGGGGGGAAAGCTCACCCTGAATAGTGACACAAATGAAATATTTAATGAAACTCCTCATTTGATTATTCTGAACCTGTATCTTAGCAAACACTGCTCTTCCACCTAGACCCACCTCTGAGAAAGTCTGTGGTGGTTCATGATCAGACTGATGGGGATGGGGTAGGAAGCTGTGACCATTCCTCTTCAGAGCCAGGACTGATGTGCCAGTCTGTCCTCTGTTCACCCCCCACCCCACTCTGGGAGCAATGCTGGGGTCCACCTGATAACAGGTTTTCTCTTCTGTGCCCATCATAACTGTACAATTTCCTGAATATAACCTTTTACTGACTTTGTAATGCTACTCTCAAACCCAGACAGAGACAGTCTGTGTCCTGAGGGGTTGAGAGTATAATTTGGCACTTTTTCCCCCACTGTAGGAGAATCAGCACTTTTAATAATTATGTTAAAAGATACATCTGTGTATTTTATTAATTTTCCATAATTTAATGTTGCCTCACAAAATTCTATTCAGTCAGGCTAGCAATTTTTTCTTTTGACAGACCAGTACGATATCATTAATTTTTCATTCTCATCAATCACCATGGTAAAGGCCATCTGAGAAGGTGTTGGGCTTTAGCTGGTAATTTGTCACGACAATTTTGCAAGGTTGTTTTAATGCCTTCCTTTAGCTGATTGAAAATGTCTTATTTACTTCAATTAGTTTTACCAGTGAGACATGATGGTTTTATATAAAATGAATTGTTAATTGCTCCCCAAAGCCCAGACAGACACCTGCTTTTCTATTAAAATACAGATCAAACTGCATATGTGGTGAGGGCTACAATTAACTCTATTGTACAGGCAAAGAAGAGAGACTTAGGTTCTTGTATTGTGTAATAGTCGACCTTATTTGTGCCATAAAATATTTTCTGATTTTCAGTTAAGTATTAGTTTTTCAATATAGAAAAAAATAATGAGCAGAAGCTGTTTTATTTTTACTTTTTTCTAGAGACTACTATACTAAATATATATTTATGCATATATCTGTATTTCCCTAAGTGATAGGTGTTTCATAAATCCTTTGTAAAGCTGGTGAATTAAACAACCTTTCAATGACCAATATTTTAAGCTTAACTACTCAGTTCTTTATAAGCCATTTAATACTGACAGATGATAGAGAAAGCAATAAAGAAGATTTAAACACCTACATAAAAAATTTTCAAGAACCCACAGTCCAGTCTCTAATCATGCAGCAATATTTGTTTTCTCTACATACTGCAAGCAATTCTCATAATAGCATTAATATTTCCACATGGTGAGGTTGTACCACCACGGTATGGAAAACAATTGTCTACAGCTGATTTCACTAGGTCACCAACACATTCTGCAGCTGGTATGAGGCCATAATTAGTGAAATTAATTAGCCTTAGGAAACTAAGCCATGTGACTTTAATACACATACTGGTTGCTATGGTAGCCCAAATAGGAATATGTCTCAAGCTGTTGGAGCCCCTGGTTTCCTTTCAGAATGAACAGCAACAGTGTGGAGGTGTAGACAAAGCAAATCTATTAGTTGGATGTGGTAAACTGCAACAAATAATAAATGAAGTGAAACTGGTACCCAAAGGCATAGCTTGATAGAAAACAAAATGCAGCGTTTAAGCTCTGTAATGAAAAGCTACACTATTTTCAAAATTCAGACATTATCAGAATTTTATGGCACTGTTCAGAAACACTAGAGGTAAGTTAATGTTGTGGTAATGCTTTTCCTAAACAGTATTGATTTCCTTTCTTATATTCCAAATTCTTCTAAACACAAACAAATGAAAGCTCTTGGGCAGGTGTGTCAAAGAGATCTTTTCAATTTTGGATTTACGCTTTTTTTAACTTCCCAGCACTTTCATACTTTTCCCTTTTACTCACCTCCTTTTTTACTTCCATTTCTCTACAAAATCCTGTTTATCTACTGGCATCCAAAATCTGTTACAGAAAACCCCTTGTTAAATCAATGATAAAATGTCACTGGGAAATGTATTCTCGTGTACTGAAGAATTTATTAATATTGTTTTTCAGTTGTGTGACATGGCTAAATTTTTCAAGATGCATGTTCAAATATAAATTTATTTTGAAAAATTAAGAAAGAAAACACCTACAGACATTCATGGAACTTTGACTGTAGAAAAACTTCATTTTTAAAAGACTGTCCCAAGATTATTCTGCAGCTTTATCCATTTTGAGCAAAGTTTATGCTTGCTGACAAAAAATTTATTGATGTTAGGATTTAAAACACTATTTTCTAAATTATTTTGACTTTATGACCCTTAACTTTATTAGTAACTCCAGTAATTTCAGAACATTTTAAAAAAAGACATAATGAAGGAAAATTTTGTTACAATGAGTATAGTGACACATGTTGAAGAGATAAAAATGGGACTGGGAGGTGTCTTGAGGTCTCATGCATTACACCTTGGAATATTCTATTTAATTAGTTAAATTGAGGGCTGGGTAGTTTCCCAAACACTTGCTGAAGTAAATGGATTTCTTTCTAGCAATGGCTAACATAATGCCTACATTTCTGCTGAGATTCAGTGAGGCAATTTATCTCCTTTTTATAATTATCTGAAAGATAAACTGGGTCAGGTACCACTCACCTCATGAAGGTTCAATGTCATCACAGTTAAAAAAAAAAAAAACACAAACAACAAACCAAACTTTCCTGAGGACTAAAAATAACTGCGTAGTGAGAAGTTCTTAAGAAGCTCATGAATAATTCTGAAAACTTGGAATATGGAAAATGCACCCATAATTTCACACATTCCTTGTGCAAATATAAATACTATGAATTTTCTGACTATACAAATTTAAACCTTGCTGAAAGGGAAAAGGGAATGATTAATTTGCACAATGAATGGGGGCTCCCTGAGGCGGGGCACGCACTGCCCTGGGCTGGACCTGTCCCATCCCAGCCAGCCCAGCTCACCCACTGCAGGGCACTGCCACCTGTGAAAATGCATTTAAAGAAGGGCAAAGAAATGCCACAGAGGCAGAGGAAGAAGGAAAAACACATGAGAAATGGCCCTGCAGACAGCAAGGTCAGACAAGAGGGAGAGGTATGGGGTGCCCCAAGTGCCAAAGCAGATTCCCCTGCAGAGACCATAGCAGAGCAGAGTGCAGGAATTGAGGCCCAAGGAAAGCCCACTCTAGAGCAGGATTAGCTTGGAGAATTCCAGCCATTGGAAGGGCCCACAGTGGGGGAAAGGGCCCATCTAGGGGCTGCTTCTTGCAGGTGAAAAGAGAGGGAAGGAGCAGAGGGAGGACATTTTACTGGATGTGATCCAGTACCCATTCCCACCCTCTATGCTGCTTGGGGAGTGTAGAAGAGTCAGGAGGAAAAGAGTGAATGGGGAGAAAGGTGCTGTTTTAACATTTGTCTTTGTTTCTTAGTCCCAAAATCTATTTCAATAAGTTCTGCTAAGTTTCTCGAAGTCAAGCCTATTTTGCTTGTCATGGTAAGTGGTAGGTTCTGTCTTTACCTAGACCCAGGATGTTTGACATTCCTCATCCTCCCTCTGCCTCTCTGAGGAGAGGGGTGGATGAGCAGCTAAGAGGGATTTGGTTTTTGGGCAACCCTAACCCAGGACAGTAACTGAAAAGCTTGGGATGGTCCTCCAACTTGAAGAAAACCTGATTCAAATTTTTAGCCAAATGCATCTAAGAAACTATTATAGATGTTAATTCTCAAATGATAGCAGTTCTGGTTGGCATTACAGCACCTAAATTCAAATTCCATCTATAAATAGTGTTACATTATGAAAATGTAATGTTTAATTTTACAGAGGTGCTTGAAGGAAGGTTCTTCTACATTGTACAGTAGTGAAATTAGATCTGAAGTTGTGCCCTCTGCTACAACCAAGTTGCAACCAAGCTAGCTGATGTACCAGGCCTGACACTGATTTCACATTGATCTGTACCAGCTGTAACTCCAAATCATCTTATTTATGTAGTCAGGAATCAGAATAGGACATTATTTATTTATTTGTTTTTGGCCAGGTGAGTGAACTAAATCCGTGGCAAAACTTCCTAATCATGGCCAGGTTTTCATCCACTGTGTTTGTAACAACACAGTTACCAATCATAAAGCCAAATAAAGAAAAAAATAGCCCATTTTTAGTCTTTTGAAGGGAGATGTGAATGCAAAAAATTTTAAAAGACTGGGCATTGAAATCTAGTAATGCAGACAATAATTGTGTAAATATGAGTGTAAGATTTAAGGAATGAAAGAACAATAATTTCTAAAATGCTTTTTGGAAGATGCATTTTGGTAAACCTTAGGAAGAGGGAGAAGACTGTGATGCACAAGAAATTGAAAAGTGACTAGGGTCCAAAAGGAAGGTCAGAAAGAGAAGGGTAGAAAAATAAAAGAATTATAAGAAGCGTGTTTTTAAGTTGAAAAGACCAGAAGGCAAAAGTGACAGACACATAATAGAATTAGAATGAACATGATGGGAAAATCTATCACTGCAAGCCAAACGAACAAGAGTTTAAATTCCAATAAATCTATCTATAAATGAATTATAAATTCTACAATTTTTTTTTTTTTGTCTTGTATGGATTAGTAAACCATGCTCAGCTAATGCCTTTATGTACAAGAATTAAATACATAGAAATAAAAAAATAGCAAATATTTAATTTTAAAAGCCCCTGAAATGCAAATTTCTATCAATAAAACTTACAGTGTTCTTTCAAAGGTTTAACATTACTTTAATAAAATATTAATGCATCAGGGTTTGGTTAATCAACAGTTAACCAAATACAACTAGTACCACTAAAAGTAATAACATAAAACAAAATACACACCTTCAATAATTTTTAAGAAATGTTCTTATCTAACTATTCTCTGAAGATATTAAGATCATCTGACTACCTCTTTCTCCTTTTATAAGGCACTTTAATATCTTCAAGAAGATCATTTAAACTTTCTGAGGCTCAACCCATCTTTTTAAAACATTTTGTCTCACTTCTGCCACTGACTTGCTAAGCAAGACTGTGCCTATGTTTTCCTACCTGACTCATTTCCCTATCTAATGTGATAAATTCTCTAGGGTGGAGACTTTCCTGGGTATACATACTCCAGTTATTCCACTGCTAAGCAGTGGCACAAACAGCTATTAATATATTAATCTAATATTGGTGTCATGGTTTTAATTTGTGACTGTTGTCCTCAATGCATGTTGTTATATGAATTTAATATTTCCACTTATCAGAAAAAGGAGAAAACAAGATAGAGGTGAGAAAGATTATTGATCTGGCAAATACTACATAAAAACTTACAGTAGTGCAGAGAGCTGTTGACAAAATTGTGTTTTGGCTACCCAAATGATGAAATGTCTGATCTACCTCTTCCTTGCATCTCCAGGGCCTAAAACATGAGTACAAAAATAGCTGAAGCAGGTCCATTAGTCTGACCCAGAAACTAGACAAACTACTTAATAAATAAAGTTGTGAAAACTAATCCATCTTAATTCCTCTTCTTTCCAGGCGTATAGAGAATCACCTCTTACCCAACGAGAAATCTTTCTCTTGGGTTGTTTGAATGATCATGAACACAAAGGAGCCCAGAGGAGCAGTGACAGCTGGGGAACACCAAGAAGCTTATCAGGAGCCTCTGACCTGGCTCCTCCCCGGGCTGCCCTGGAAGGATGACCAGTCCCATGGCCCAGGGGCGTGAGACACTCGTCAATTCAAGTCAAAGGGAGAGGCTTTTCCTGAGGAAAGTGTTTTAGACTGGAGATGAGAAAAGGGGTTACTGCCACAGGGTTGTGGGCTTCATCATGGGATGTTGTGGAAGAGCATTTTGGGAAAGTCTTGGCATATTTGGGGAAAAGAGCCAACAGTTAGCAAAGGAAGGAACCTAGGCAGCTTGAAAAGAAGCAAGCATGGGAAAACAGGGTCAGGGTAAAATAAGATAATTGAATGTTAACAGAGGGACTGGTCACTGTGTTTGCACAGTCATGCCTTCTGCCTGATCTTTAAAATCTTCAACTTTTGGGGAGATTCCATTCTGTGCTCATGTCTGTGCATGGAGGTCTAGGTACCAGCCACTGGGTAGGGCAGCAAGTCAAGAGACCCATGGATCTTGGTGCCATCACCTAGAGAAGCTGGAGGATGTGTGTGTAGTGTGGGTGTGCATGTCAGCATGTGCAATTACAGCAAACATCTAGCTGGCCTAGCAAGCCAGCAGGATCAGAGATTTGAGAGTCAAGTTTTGGAGTAGCCAAAAGGCTGATTCAGATCTTGGAGAGTGGGTCTGAGAACTGGTACTGGAGAGACATTGAGGTCCAGGCCAACTCGTGTAGAACCATGAGATGTGAAGTTTGGCTATGACCAGAGCTGGGAATCATCTATGGAGAGGCCTGTTTATATGTGCTTGTGCATGTAGCCAGAGTGAACCCCAGGGACTGGGTAGACTGACTGCCCACTCAGGCAGGTTACTGGAGAGATGGATTATGTGTCTCTCTGTCAGTCTGTGCTTTACTAAAGGTGCTCTGAGTATCAGCAGCTGGGCTAGGGCTGTGGCCTTGCAGGCTCCTATGTCAAGGTGCCAGTGATGGGGAGACCTGTGATCCAGGAGTATCTGCTGCAGTCTGAGGGACCCACAGAGGGTCCTACAGGAGGGACCCACACAGAATTTGTGTTTCATCAACTGACCTTCATCCTTGTTAGTCAAAGATGGGAACAGGGAAAGTACATTGATGTTATTTGTGTGAGTCTGTCCATGCTATGGTCTGTGTGACCAGCTCTGTGTGTGTATATATATATACACATATGTGCAAACTTGGTATGTATGTGTGCACGTGTGGCTATTGGAGACTCAGGCTCAGCCTCACCGCTGGTTGCACCTGTCAATGTGAAGATATGGCAGCCTTTTCTCCATCTATTATTTCTAGAACAAGGATAAAAGTGTTCCTAAAAATGCATTGGTCACTAACTCTCAGCTTCAAGGGTTCAAAAATATATTCCTAGGAAAATTTTCTTATTAAGGAAATTTCCATTGCTTTGAATAGCAATTTTGTTTATGGAATATATGAGAGAACTTAAAGCACACTGAGGCTGTCATAGCCAACAATTGTTTTGTCCTGTAGAACCAAGGGTTAGAGTGTTGGTTATCTTTTGATGCCAGCAGCTTCTTTTAATGTCTGGTTTTCTCTTCTCAAATCCCAGACTGGTTTAAACTATTCAAGAGATTCTTCTGATCTGATAGGGCAAGCGAAGCAAGATAAATGGGTGACAGGAGATCGAGTGATTTGCAGAGGTAAGTAAAACATTTCAAAGCCAGCAGGTTCAATGTAAATGCCTGACTAAAAGAATATCATTAGGTTTTATTAAAGTAAATGTGTCTACCTGGGTGCTTAAATTCAGATAATCAGGGATGTGTATTATGGTCATTTGCTGAGCCCACAGGATCAAATGATTAATGGTCCTTTCATTAATGCAGTTCTCTTAATATTTGAAATGTTTCCCAAACACTGTCTAATTAGCGAAACTTAATGTCAATTTAATTAGTCAATGATTACACCCTGTGTGATTAATAAGCATTTTATAAATAATTCTTGTACCTAACAAAGGCACAGGGAAATCAATATTGGGACTAGAAATCAAGATAATACTCATCAGCCTCCTTCTCTGTCCTGCCTTCCTTCTAGGATTGTAATAAGAAGTTAAATCCAACCCATTTAGAAATGAAACTTAGCTGCTTCTGAGCCTGGGAGAGTCCAGTGTAACCATCAGGCCCTTCTTGGCAACTATCCAATATGTTCCATCAACCACCCCTAAAATCTGTTATTGGATTAAACTGATGTGTCTGGCTCCACATTTAGAGCCCTTTAGTATCTTCCCAAAGACATCTGTCATTATTGTAACTGGCTATACTTGCATGTGTACCCACCTCTAGCTGCACTTTCACCTCTTTATCCCCACCAAGCATTTAACCTACTACCATTATTTAATAACTTATGGGACTAGAAGCATAGTCTGGAGTATATTGTATCAGGCATTCCATATGTTTATGCTAAGCTACTCTCTGCAACATACAAAATAGGAGAAATTATAATTTCTTTGTCAGCATATATACAAACACTGATAGAGTGATCCATAATTCCATTTGGAATGCTATTACCACATCGTAAAAAAGTCACAGCAAGAAAAGAAAGCTATGTATCTTAAGCAAAAAAAACCCCAAAACACTAATTCAAAAAACTGCCCAAACCTCAAACAAATAGACATAAAGTGTTGCCAAGATAGCAAGAAAAAAAATCCCTATATAATATTATCTAGAATAATGAGAAACTTTGCAAGAATACAATGGCATCTATTTCAACATGTACAGCCAAAAAAGAGGATCAAAGAAATTTTTAATTAATCTTGAAACAGCAGTAATTTGGTTTAATCCAGAGAGCGCTGACTGCTTGCAGGGACAGAGACCCCAGTGGGGCAACAGGTAATGTACTAGAGGTGACCTCTCCTCTCTTTACAGAGGACATTGAGGTGCTGGAGTGTGTCCAGCAAAGGGGAACAAAGCTCTTGAAAGGTCTAGAAATGTCTTAAGAGGAGCAGCAGAGGGAGCTGGGTTTGTTTAGTCCCAAGGAGGCTCAGGGAGGAGATCATTGCTTTCTACAACTCTCTGAAAGGAGGCTGTGATGAGCTGGGGACCAGTCTTTTCTACTGGGCTTGCAGTGAGAGGACCAAAGAAAATGGCTTTAAGCTGAGACCAGGGAGATTCAGAATGGATAACAGAAAAAATGTTCCTACTTTTGGAGTGGTCATGCATTGGAATAGGTTGCCTTGTGAGCTGGAGGAGCCAGCCACTCCAAGTGTTTATCTGGATCTGGCACTGTGTGATGGTTTAATGGTTTGGGGGTTACAGTGGTAATGCTGAGTGAATGGTTGAACTGGATCCTTTTAAGGGTCTCTTCTAACCTTGACAATTCTATGATTCTTAGTCAGTTTTGGCCATGTATTCATGAAAACCTCTGTAAAGCAAAATTTTCTGGTATTCTGCATAACATGAGTTAAGCTTCAGGTGAGATTCCCACTTGGACTCCAGTAGAATCTTTGAAGAAGATCTTTGAGACATTGCTATACCTTTCAAAGCAAGCTGGAGCATGTAAACCTTGAAGGAAAAGTAAACAAAAGTGTTGGTAGTTAGGCCATACTTAAAATTTGCAAGTGTCACCAGGAAGTTTTATACAAGGAGATATTTATGGAAAATTATCTACAAACTCACTCTCTCAGAATAATAAGTGGATGTAGGGTGGCAAAGATGTGCTGGAAATGGCTAAGTAAATTGTTCACTATTTTGTGGCCTGCAAATAGAAGATGTGAAAAAAGCTTCTTTAGTGGCAACTTCATAGAAAAGAAATGGTTCCTAACTGATGAGAACTATGCAGGTTCAGACCCTGCATCAGAGGCATAAGATGGTGTTAATGAGAAGTGACATTAAATATTATGTAAATTATGCTTCATGTCAAAAAAAGTATGGTACTTTAACAATGGTTCAGGCACTTTTCACATTCTCTTGCTACATTTACAGAACACAGCTGTCCAGACTAGTTATATTTATTCACATGGAATGAAACTGCTCAATGTAGCTGAACCAGCACAGACCACAGGAAGAAGCACAGCAGCAGCACTGTGACACTCTGGCCCAGCAGCCTTGTCTCACACTTACAAAGCTGCTGATTTGAGAAACAGTCTGCTATTTCTTCAGTAAGCTCAAGTTTATGCAATAGAGTTATCAAAGCAGACCAACACCTGACCAGGATGTCAGCATATACTAAAAAATCTGTGGTTTTTTTGTTTTTTTTTTTTTTTTTTTGTTTTTTTTTTTTTTTTTTGTTTAGTGGTTTTTTTTTTGTTGTTTGGTTGGTTTTTTGGGGTTTTTTTTTTTTTTTTTTGTTGTGGGGTTTTTGTTTTGTTGTGGTTTTTTTTTTTTTTTTTGGTTGGTTGGTTTTTTGTTTTTTTTTTGTTTTTTTTTTGGTGTTTTTTTTTAATTTTAAAGGCAAAGGATGGAGAGGGTGCAGGTGGTCTCATAAGAGTCCTCTAAAAAACACCTATTGTTAAGAGTCTCTAAATTTATTTTAATTTGTTCAGGCTTGAACCATGAATTGAGAAATCGTGTGTATTCACTGGAAACAAAATCCTGACTTTCTATGAGTTTCCCTGTAAAGCACTCAGTTAATTGGGTTATTTGTGATGGGTAAAAGCAGGTCTTTCTTGGAAACACTTTGTCTTGTTTCCAAATGCATTATGACATTCTGGATTCAATGGAGCTCTCAATTAGTTTATCTGGGGCCCATTAGCACATGTTTGTCATCACCCAGGACCAAAATAGAAAAAAGCCTTATTTCTTATTCCTAAGAAATGTTAAAGTGTTAGGTGTGACAGTCGTTAAGTCTCCTGATGTAGAGGAAATAATAACAATGATGTTTTTGTTGGGGGATGGGGAGGGGCAGGAATCATGAGGCTGTTCAAAAACTGTAATCTCTTACTGGAATGTGGCTTTGGACTGTGCTAGGAATTGCTTACTCACGCTGAGCTCCCCCTGGGAGTCATATGAGACTTTTGTTGTGGTCACATGCTTGCAGTCACCATGGTGTAGGATGTTTATCAAAGTCACGGAGGGAATAAAAGCACTGTGCTTTCTAAACCAGGGCTTGTGGGATGAAATACAGTTGCTTCATTTTCTGTAGAATAATGAGCTCATGGAAACTTTTACCAAAATTCATTTGAATATAGTCATCCTTTAACCTTTACTTATTTTTTACTTTAAAAGGTGAGGTTACAATGTGCTTATTCTTACTAAAATATTAAAAGCATCACTAAATTATAGAAGGTGGTTTATGCATTCAGTTTTCAATTTAATCTTATTTGGATGTTAAAAATCAGTGCAATAGATTCAAAACTGTTCAGATTATGTAAGTATGCAATGAGGACTGGAACTATTTCATGAGGAAAATACAATTCACTCTATATTTTAGATTAATACATTTTTTAATGAATTTTATCCAATGGGCCAAAAGCTCACAACAAGATATTTACATGCATCTAAAAGTAAAAAATCCTAGAGATAAATTTCCAGTGAGTACATTTGCTTTCTAGAATACTTGTGGAGGTGAAGACAAACCTTTCTGTGGTAGATGCAAATTGTCTGTGTAAACATATTCACAAGTACACTTCATTCTGAGTTCGGAGACCTGAATGAACATCCTACATCCAAATATTCCTGGAGCCCTGTGTTAGACGAAAAAAAAAATGGAGATTGGCTCATGTTAGAATTAGCATAACAAAATCGGTACATTCCACAGGAATAAAATTTGACCTGTTATTGTGTGGCCTCATTTAAAGGGCTTGAAATACTGGTATGCATGCTCCAAAATATTTTCTCACTTGAGTAGTTCATTAATTTTACAATTTAGTTCTTAACTCTAAGCAAACATTGGAAAGAACCCCATTCTGAGGACTGATGAATGGGCCAGTGCAGGGCTGGCTCAGTTATCCCAGTTGGGCTGCTCCTGATATTCAGCACCTTTAATATTTCTATAGATAATGTCCTAATTAGAGATATACTCTGCAACAAAAATATATTATGAGAAGACTCAACTGAATATCAGTATAGAAGCTTTTCTCATGTGCATAAGTCTTCTGATAAATGCTCATGGATGTCTCTGCAATATTTCTGCAACACAGGAGGAGTGCTTCCAGAACTTTACATAAATTAAAGAATAAGAAGGGAAGACTATATTAACAAATTATACCCCCTATGCCAAGCCTGTAACTAGGGAATCATAGGCCATCTTTCTGGCTTGAATTATCTGCAACTATTTCTTAGCAGACATTTTCCTTTAGCAAAATTAACAAATAAGATTTAAAGCAGTGAAATTTAAGTATAGAAAAGGACATGTAGGATAAGAAAACTTAAATGGATCTCATCCTACTTTTGCTTACCTCCTTTTAATCTTTAGACAGGAGATATTTTAAAGCATAATTTTAAACCTGGCTCAGGATAAATATTAGCATTAAAATGTGTATAAGAATGTCATATTTTTACTCACATATTCAAAGGCATACATATTACTTACTGCTAAGAAATTCCCTCTCTAATAAAGGAATGATGATTAAACTAAAACCATACCTTTATATTGATTAGAGATTACTCTTAGTGTTAGAATCATAAAATGAATTAATGCTGCAACATTATAAATTAGAGATTTAGAGATTGCCAAATATGAGTGAGTTTACTTCTAGTGCCATCTCTGATAGCCATATCTGTCTGAAGGCTATCAAATAAACATATGATTAAATTAAAACAGTTCCTGATTGATCTGAATTTTTTGTTAAAGAATGAAAAATATGGAATGATTGAAGCACTTTGATCTAAGAAGTTTCTGCTCAAAATAGAATTTATTTTTTATTAACTGATTTTGAACAGCTGTTTTAAACAGTCTGATTTTTGTTCCATATAAATTCATGTGCATCTGGATTAAGTATTCTTTGGTGCAGGACATGAAATTAATATGATAAAAGAAAGTAGTCAGTGGGTATCCTGATTGGCTGCTACAAATTTCAAACCATATCATCTCCCTGGCATAAGATCAAGTGTCACATATTGGATGCTCATCACATGTGAAATACCAGGATGCCAACTGCTTTTCATTTAGCCAAGCAACTCTTTGGCCTTCTCCCAGCAGCTGGCTGGTACCCATTCAAAATTCACAGGTTGGTGGGACTGTGATCCCAGCAATCTTTTATTCCTCAATTTGCTTCATTTTTTGCTCATGGTTTTTCCCCTCTCTCTTCTTGTTCCACTGATGATTTCTAGTTTTCTTCTTTTTCTCTCTTTTGTGCATGTATGCATGTCTTCTACTCCTCTGTACTCCATAATCTCTGCCTTTCCCCCTTTTTTCTTTCATTCTCCTCTCCTCTCCTCTCCTCTCCTCTCCTCTCCTCTCCTCTCCTCTCCTCTCCTCTCCTCTCCTCTCCTCTCCTCTCCTCTCCTCTCCTCTCCTCTCCTCTCCTCTCCTCTCCTCTCCTCTCCTCTCCTCTCCTCTCCTCTCCTCTCCTCTATCCTCTCCTCTCCTCTCCTCTCCTCTCCTCTCCTCTCCTCCCTCTCCTCTCCTCTCCTCTCCTCTCCTCTCCTCTCCTCTCCTCTCCTCTCCTCCTCCTCTCCTCTCCTCTCCTCTCCTCTCCTCTCCTCTCCTCTCCCTCATCCTCTCCTCTCCTCTCCTCTCCTCTCCTCTCCTCTCCTCTCCTCTCCTCTCCTCTCCTCTCCTCTCCTCTCCTCTCCTCTCCTCTCCTCTCCTCTCCTCTCCTCTCCTCTCCTCTCCTCTCCTCTCCTCTCCTCTCCTCTCCTCTCCTCTCCTCTCCTCTCCTCTCCTCTCCTCTCCTCTCCTCTCCTCTCCTCTCCTCTCCTCTCCTCTCCTCTCCTCTCCTCTCCTCTCCTCTCCTCTCCTCTCCTCTCTTTTTTTAGTTCACTGTGTTTTTTTCTTCCATGTTACTTTCCCTCTTTTGTACTTTTGTCTAAAATTTTGGTATGTCATTCCTTCAGTTTTGCCTTCCTTTGTAAATCGATCCAAGCCAAAGAACACAAAATATATTACATTATCATATATTGTCAATATGTGTACAACATACATGTTATCTGGATAGAGGGCTGTGATATGCTGTGATAAACTACATTTAGCATCCTCCCTTTTAGGGGTTTAATCATTCTGGCCATTAGTCTTTTTTTCAGGTAAGAGTGAGCTGCAAAATTGCAGATACAACCGCAGTGGAGTTCTCTGTAGTCTCTAGGGTTATGTGCTAATTTTCTTAAATTCTGTCATAAAGAAAAGCCTTATACAATGTTTTCAGTCATCACAGTATTGATGATTTTAAGATTATTTCACATAAGTTGAGTTTCCTGTCTTCAATAGTCCTAGGAGGTCATTAAATGGTTGTAATATTTTTACACACCACTTTAAGAGTGATGTGAGATATCCATCATATTCTTCACAGCAGTTACTTTTAGACCATTATAAGTTTTCTCAGTAAGTTTTCTCTGCATCATTCAATAAATATTGACCTCTTGAAGCTGTGTGATTAATGAGTGAAACCATGTTATATTAGGAATCAAGTTGAACCCTGAGCTGCGATATCTCCCAATTTTTCACCTGAAATTGAACAATTCATTCGGTTGTTATTAAAATATTATTCATGTAGCTCTATAGAACTGATCTTATGAGCACTAGATATTCTTAGGGTTGTTTTTGTCCATGCCTACAGCCATAAGAAACTATAATTAAACAGTCTAGAAATATAATTCTTAAGTTCTCCACAGTAATCAAGCAATCTGGAAGCCTGAGAAGGAGCAAGCTGCAAGTGCTTCTGATGTTTGCTTCTGATAATGGATGATATTTTGGAGAATGTTTTTATAGATGCACATTTCCAGAATTCTTCTGCACTTGCATAAAGCACAATCTAAGTGAAGGTGTCTGGGTCAACAGGTCTTCCCTGGAATCATGTACAACACTTTTTATTTTGGTTTTTTTTTATGACAAAGGATTATTATTATTTGAATAGAAGACTGTAATGGACTGTAGGAATGCCCTCTTGCATTGTAGTTTAACATGATGTATTTCTATCCTGTATTTTCTGTGTATGAAGTGGCAGGATGTTTTACCAGCTGATACACTCTGAACAGATAAGTACCTGGCACTCCCCATATATTGGGTTTTGAGGAGAAAGTTCAACAAACTGAATGTTCAGAGACCAGTTCATGTGTCAAAGCCTGAATATCATATGGAAACATCTTAATGAGTTTTTTAAATCATAATGTTAATAGTCTTTAGATGAAAGTGTTTGGAGATGTCTTTGGAAAAGAGGGATAAAAATTACAGCTAATTAAAGTTCTTAAATGGCAGTTTTCTTTCTTGTGGCACTATCCTTTGGTCAGAACTAACAAATTGGTGCTAATAAACTAAACTATTACCCCACATCTCATCTAGTGTTGCCATCAAAGGCTTAAGGAAGGCCAATATGGATGAACATTTTTGAAATGTTAAACAAAATCTATTGTGGTATCTTTTTGTCCTACTTCATCAGCCAGTGAGGTATGTGTTCAATAATGTAAAATTTCTTCTAAGATTTCGTGATATAATCTCAGTGACTGAAGCAAATAACTCCTACTTAAATTATGAAAGCTTAAAAAAAAAAAGAAGATGGTATCTGGGAGAGTCAACTATTTCCTTTCCTGTCTGAACAGAGAGTGAAAGAAGAGGAAAAAAAGAAAATAGTATATGGGATTAAGAATTTTCTTGAAACTCTTCATATGCGAATGAGCAAAAGCAGCACAAGATCTGTAGTAAATAAAATATGTATATTAGTTATTTGATTTGAACATCGACAAAGCAGAGGGCTGTATTTGAATTAGTCATCCTTGCCTCCCTTTTTAGTCACTCACTGGAGAAAAATAGGAACTTCTAAACTGTAATTCATGTGATTTATTTTTAGGTTTTACATAAGGATGAGGATAAGATATGACAGAAATGCCCTATTCTTATCTTTCAACTATAAATGGAGTTCTGACAAGCACATTTCAGATTATTATGTCTATAATGTAAATGTCTAAGATCATGTGGTATCAGTGCATCATAGCTGAAGAGGTGGACCACTACATAAATGGCAGTTTTCTTGAAATAGGAGGGTAATTATGGTAATAGGGAGGGGAAAAAAAATGTTTCCTGCAGACGCAGACACACAAAAGCACTTGAGCAGATGGTGGTGGAAGATCAGCCAGAGCTCCATGTACCTCCATAGCCAAGAAAATGTGCAGATCAAGCCTCCTTCCTTTTCTGAAACAAGAGTATTGAATCAGAGAACTATCATTCTGCTAATGAATTAATGTGTTTAAAAAGGAAAACAAAACCAAACCCAAAAAGCTATTGTAGAATTTGTCATCGTTTTACAGATCAGAGGTTACAAAAAATCCTGATTCCTTCAGATTGAGGACTGGAAGTTAAGATGTAGAAACAAGTGAATGCAGCATCTTGCAAGGAATCACACACTAATCAAATTCAAGACTGTAGTATTCCCAGCACACTGAACTTGGAGTTTTCTTAGTTTAAGAATGCTTGCCAGGAAGCAATTACACATCTCATACTGAAATAGTCACAGAAATAAAGAATACTAATGCAACAATTACAGGAACAGAACAGGAATCAAACCACTTTCTGTTCTAAGTAATATTTTTGTATTTAATATGGCAGTCCTATGGAGACATCTTGTTAGATTTAAAAAACTATTTGTGAATTTCAAAACTGCAAGCTACCAAACATTTGTAAAATGTACCCATATTTTCTTGCCATTTTCACAGCAAAATTTTATTTGTAAACCAACATACTCCTTTCATCTGTAGTTAAACCTTTACCTATCTGTGTGAATAAATCTTCACTAATATTTTTAAATCTGTATGTTTTCCTATGAATTATATTACTCGGGTTAGGTGAAGCTGTTTTCTCAGCACCCATAATTATTTCCTTAAAACAGCAAGAAAAGGCCAAAAGCAAGTATAATGGGGATACATCTGAGGAAAAATATACTGAAAAGTGAGCAGGGTGAAAGAGGAAAAGGTGGTGCAAGACAAAGGATGGTAAATGAAGCCAATTATTTTTTTAATTCTTAAATGCAAGACAGAATTTGAAGATATTATAAGGTTATCATACTGTAATAATACCTCTAGTTTTCAGGATAATACCTTGACTGGTAATGCACCCAAATCCCATTGCTCTGCAGAGCTTTGCTAATGGTGCTCTATCCTTACTAATAAGAAAAGGTCATCCAATCTGTCCAATCTACTTACCAGAACAGTTTACTTTAAATCACAAAATCTTTTGTTTAAGTCCATTCTTCGTTTGTTGCTGACTTTTAGGTGTCATGTTCTTTCATTTACCCAAAAGAACTGTGCAACTTTCATAAGTAGTGACAAAAATGACTAAAGCAATAACAAAGTATCATTGAAAAACAAGTACAAAAGTGCTGATTTGGACTATGAATCATGAATGGATTTACACTGAGTTCAGCTTCCAATTATCTAAAATCCTATTAAAGCATTTTATTTCAAAATAGAGCACTATGTGGGCTGAAGGTAAGATTTGCTCTCTTCTTGTCTTGGGGGTCAGTTATTGCCAACTATTCTCACCCCCAGGTTCTCCTTTTAAAGAAAATCCCACTGTATAAAATACAAGATCATTCTGTTTCAGCAAAGAATATATAATTTATATTCTCAGTGTACCATATGCATTCGTTGACTGTACTATATGGATGAAGGAATATGTGAATAACTCTTATGTGTTGGATAAAAAGGTAGTGTCTAATACACAGTGCAATGACAGATCCTCTATCGCAGAAAAGAAGCAGACAGAAATCTTATAAAAACTAATAAACTCCCAAAACCCTAAAGTGTATGTTTTGAGGGTACCCATGATGTTTTGTATAGTGTCTAGTAGAAAATATCAGCTTTTAAATTTAAGGTCCTGGATCTACTTATCAATTCACATCAGAGGAGGAATAAAGGATGGTTATAAATATTTGTCCAGTTACTTCCAGACATGGATATGTATTTCAACATGAATATTCAAAATTACTTCAGAATTTCTTTTTTTTTTTTTTTCCTTTACTTCCTTCTTTCTCTTATTTCAATCAAGTCAACTTTCACATTACTTTCCCTTAAAAAGGTAGTTCTTAATGATCTGGATCTACTGATCTGTCTTTTCTACACTATTTTCTTAACACTGTTTACAATAATGGCTTCTGAAGAAGTTCCTGGTGTACAGTATATATTAATAACTTCCTCGGAAACTCAGTGTACTTTCTACTGGCACTAATTGTCTCTGTCAAATGAACTGATGGTTTCTAATTGGAATGCACTCACAGAATATCACCATGTTTGGCACTAATTGGCACTTCTGTTCACATCATCAGCTGAGAGGCTAAGGACAGAGTGAAGACTGAAATGATCCTTTAATTTCTGGAAGATGTTTTTATGTATGTCAGAGTTCAAGTGCATGAGCAATGTAAGACAGGGATCTAGTTGATAGAGAAAGACCTTAAGACTGTAAGTTTTTCAAGCATTTTTGTCACAATTATTTTGTAACCTCTTCCCTAAATGCCTAACAAGAAAACCCTTCTATCTGCCAACAAACCCTTTAATGTTCTCACTTTCTACAGGAGATAAAAATCTGTCATGGGAAATTAAATTATGTAAAATTTACTTAATTTCAAAACCATCAAATTGATGCTTTTATATATATATATATATATATATGTATGTATGTGTATATATATGTGTGTGTGTGTATGTATATATATGTGTGTGTATATATATATATATATAGATAGATAGATATAGATATATATATGTATGTATTTATAATGCACCAACTGATAATTATCTTTTTTGGTTTTAAGATATTTGAAACCTGAGGATCATACATGTAATGGCAAAAATGCTTTATTCTGGCCAAGAACGATACAAAACTTTCAAAGTAAAGAATGTCATACATACCGAAGCTAAAATAGAAAGTATTTTCTAATTTTAAAAATATCTTCTTCCATTTGTGGATATCTTTTTTTTAAATAATTGAGATGTTATAAGATATTACTAAAGGCATTAACTTGCAAATTAATAATGAGATTAAATCAGTTTGAGTGCTCTGGGTTCTCATCTAACAATCAGCATTCATGAGCCTTTTGTTTCAGTAAATCTCCTTGATATATCAGTTCATAAGCTTTGTTGAAGTGTTTGTGGAAACACCCAAACAAGTGGTAAAGAATCTCATTATCCTTAAGAATTCAAATATCCCTGTTCATGCTGCTGCTCTTTTCATTATATTTTTGTAGTTCAGTGTTCTATTAGGTACAACACTGTACTTTGTTGGCTGGTTATTTTTCAAGGAAGGATAAAAATATTTCTGTTATGCAGACATTTCCTCTACAGTAAATGTAATTAACATGTAATTATATGTAACAATATAAAAACTGTGTGATATTATAGCAGGTGATACAACAGGTATGGAATATTCAGCCCAAGCAGAAGAAAATGAAAAAAAAAATCAAAAATTCAAAATCATAGATACTCAAAAGAAGCCCATGTATCTCCCAGGCAAAGGAGAAGCAGTAGGCAGAAACAAACACCAGAAAGATGATGTTGAGTTTTTCACCAGGGTTTTGTGATGGAGACAAAGGAAGCGTCAGGAACAAATTAATCATAAAAGACATTCTCCAAGGGAATTGCCAAGCCTATTAAAAAAAAAAATAGCAAGTCTTGAGAAAGAAAAAAATGGTCACATGGTGTGAAATGGATCATGATTTGGCAATAACAATCATTAATAAATTTAATAAGAAGAAAAACAAATCTGATGTGTTATAAAAGTCCAATCTACCTGGTTTTGTTTCCAGTTTAAAGGACTTGGCATTTGTTGTGCTACTTTGTGGTTGTTTTACATTTTTCTTATGTTTTATTTGCATTAGATTTTCTTAAAGAAAGTGCCAGTTTAGGTTTCATTGATTTTTTTTTATTATGTAGGAGTATATTCATATCTTGCTATCAGTTGTGCACATACTGACAAATTATCTGACCCAGGTTTATTTTTTATCTGCCCTGATGTAAAACCAGAAGACTTTAGCTTTACTGTGCAGTAATAGATTGCAGTTCTTTTATTATAGCTGTCCCAAGATGTGCTTCAGAATGCTGTTCTCTGTTTCAAAAATAAAATAGTTAGAAAAGCCAGATATTAGATCTATTTTTAGTTGCTGGCAGTAGCAATAATTTCATGATGAGCACCTGTTGGCATTAGCTCCAATATAAGTGCAGATGACTCTAGTCTCAAAAGACTAGAGAAATGGATCAACAGGAGTCCCATGAAATTCAGTGAAGGGAAATCTCAAGTCCTGCATTTGGGGAGCAAGGAGAAAATGAGCCATCAGTGTGTCTTTGCAATACAGAGGCTAGTGGTACCCTGAGCTGCTTTAGGAGTGTTGCCAGCAGGTCAGAGGAGTTGATCTTGTCCCTCTATTCAGCACTGGTGAGACATATCTGGTGTATTGTGTCCCTTGCTGGGCTTGTCTGTACAAGAGATATATGAAAATGTAAACCCTGTAGAGGGACACTGAGCCCTGGATGAAAACAAGCTCTAATATGGATTTGCCTTACCCCTGCACCCAGCAATGAGGTGAGGTTTTGTAGAATAGTCTCTTAGCCATGCCCACAAGGCTCCAGACTCTGCACTCTCATGAGTACCATAAAAATTTAACTGTCCTGGCAGGTACCAGCACACTGTTTTATCACACATCCTGTTTAAAGTGGCTTATCTCTCTTGTTAAGCAATGAACTTAAACATGAATAACTTTAGGAGTAATATTAATCAAATTCCCTAAATAGGGCTATTCATATTTTAAAACAAACATATGCCTGAATCAGGGTCCACATGCTTCAGCTATTCCTCCTAAGCTTGTTTTTGGGTTGGATCAAATCATGTTGTCATGAGTCTCATGAGTAATCATATAATCATGAATCATGCATTCAAAAAAACAGGACAAATCATCAGTTTTATTTGTTATGCAGATAGATCATCTGACTAGCTCTAGATCTTTCTGAATGAATAATTGATTCTTGCCCGCTATTCAGTGCTGTTACCTAGTCTGAGGTTTTTTGCCTCTATAGTCCTCTTTTAATTGGACTATGAAGGCCATTCTACATGATCAGATTTTATGGATAAAACTGTATCTTTTAAAACAGTAAGAAATTTGAAACTCCTTGCATTTAAACCACTGGAAAAATATGAAAAACAGCAATGACCATGAGGTTTGGCAGATGGGGACATCAGAGAAAGATGCCTTCTTTTTTGAGACTTCACAGAATTTCACTTTTTACAGTGAGTCAAAGCTCTGCTTCTCCAGGAAAAACAGCTGCACATAGTATTCTGACTTTAAAATGCCACATATGTCAGCAAAAAAATCAATACTGCTTTGTGCAGATTTTTCTCTAGCTCTTCATTTGCACCAACCCTCTGTACACTCCTCAAAGAGCTGGTAAACCCCAGACTCAGTTTGGCTTATGATCTTTTAAGTGCAGCAGTAGTACATTTTACTTCTATAAACACTTTTTCATCAGATCTGTCCTCCTTTGGTTTCTTGTCAGTTTTCAGGTCAGTGCTTTACGTTTTGAGCTAGATGGGCTAGATGGGTCCTTTGACCCAAGTGTTGTTTTTTACATCCTAAGATGTATCATCCTCAATGGATTTGTTTTGTTTTGTGAACAGCATCACTTTGTCTAATAATTCAAAGCTTGCTTAAAATTATTTTTTTTATTTATAAATATATCTTTATGCTAGATTTTCTCAGTCTTCAAAAGCTGTGGTAACCACACCAAAGAATAACTGAAAGAGGCCATGCTGTATGCAGAGCAGCCTTTTTTCTGTTCAGTGCTATGTCAACATCTAAACTAGTATGGAACATTACTGCAAGTGCACTGCAAAACAAGTCAGTGCTTCTTTTATCCTTGGTGCTTCTTTTTTTCCCCCTTGATGCCCCATTTACCTTTGACCAGCAGCATCTGACAGTTTGAATTTATCAGGGGAACTCAGAGCAGAGCAGCTCTGTGTCACTGTGTCTTCCTGCTCTCAAAGGAGCTGGGCATAGAAGAAAACAGTTTCCAGGGCACTGTGACCATATTCAAGGCTGGCAGAGCACCAGCAGAGATCAAAACTAACAGGATTTTTATTAAAAATGCTGTATAACCCTGAAAAACTATCCTTACTTATGATGTAGCAACTCTGCTATTGCTATAATGTGACACTGCTGCATAAATACTTTGAAATTATTAAAAGTAATATGAAATAATTCCAACAAATCCTTTCTTTTTGTGTGTCTGTGTTAATTAATGACTGCTGCTTTCCCTAATTTATTACAGAAATAAAATAAATGATTTGACCCATTTGCAGGTGTTTCACCTTCAGCCTCAGCAAGAATCACTTGTCTCTTTACAATAATACGTGTGCTGTCAGCTCCTCCTACCCCTGCATGACAGAGGCTGCTCCTGTGGTGAATGTCTCTTCAGCGTGACTGGTTGCACTCGGTTAATTTACAGTGAATCAGTTTGTTACTCTTTCAATTGTGTGAGCTCTGAGGCACTGTCAGCCCGCAGCAGGCAGTGGGCTGTGCAGAAAGGTGGTTCCGAGCATGCAGTGGGAGCATTAGGCTTAAAATGCTAATTTCTGCGAAATGTGAGCTGCTGACTCAGAGCCTAACAGCATCTACAGTTCCATCTTTCACAGCTTTACAATTCTCTCTGGCACACACATATTTTTTGAAATAGCAATTTTATTTTTTTTCAGCAAGTGTATTGCTCACAAAAATGTGCTTATGCTTCACCACCACTTCTTAAGAGATTAATTTTTTATTATACTGTTAATCAAAATATTAACACATGGAAAATTTATGTGATTCAGTGATTCAGAAGGGGGCTTTAGTGGATTGTGAAATAATAAATGTGGGGGTGAAAATAGAGAAAAATGAAAAATACTGTATTTAACTTTGATGTATCCACTATATTGAGGATTGAAAATAATTCATAGGTTATCAAGCATTTCATATACCTGGATTGTTATTTTTCATGCATGGTGCATTTAAGTTCAAACTGTACTGTGACAGTCAGGTTAAACTAGATATATCAAGGGAGAGAACACCCCTGGGAATGAGTGTCTCTTTCCATTTTGTCACTGAAGGGGAGGGAGCAGGGCTGAGGTAGTGTGACCTGTGCTTATGAGGCAGAGGAGCATCACATCATCCAGAGAACTGGGGAACAGGGGGACGATTTGGGTTATAATGGACAGCCTGTGGTTACCTGGTTCAACCTGGAGTACGAGTCCAGGGCCAGAACAGACCAAGTTACACAGGAAATTTCCCAGATGAGTACTAAACCTCTCCAAGAACAGAGATTTAGAGATTTCACAGCCTTTCCTGTTTGACTACACTTATGGGGAAACCTTTTATTTTTTCTAATAACTAATGGGAATTTGCTGTGTTACAACTTGCGACTCTTGACTTCCATCCTAGGACTGTGTACTTCTCAGAAGAGTCTTACTCCATTTTCTCTATAACCTTCCAATGGATGAGACCATGTTAACCTTTACTTCTTAAGATATCCTTAGCCTCCTCCTTTAAGAACAAATCCAGTTTTCTCAATCTCTTCTTTGTGCTCTGTGCTACAGCCCTGCCAGTCTTGGTTGTCCTGCATCACTCCAGTATATTTCTTGTACTGGGGATCACAAAATGGACAATGCACTCTTGGATTCTTGAGTAAAATAAAAGATTGATGTTGATTTTAACATATGTAGCCAGAGATAATGGCTACAGTATCATATTATCAAGCCTGCAGAAAACAAATTTAGCAGACATCAATATTCATTGTCCTTTGTTAATTTTCATATTGTACACTAAAGCCAGTTATCTGACTGTACTAATAATTTTGTAGGCAAAGAATGACCACCATTGGATATTTTTCTCACCTATCCCAAATGGTCCTAAAGAGTCTTAGTCTGTATTCACACTTACAGTAACTTTAGCTCATCACATCTCAAGTGATATATTTACATAAGTGGAAACATTATGGGAATCAAAATCAGATTAGAGCAAATGATATTTTGATATCTCAGAATACCTAATGGATGAAAGAGAGAAAACTTAAAAATATCCATCCTTAGAGCTGGAAAAGAGTGATTTATGACTGTAAAAACAGAAAATGTGGCATTTAATAGCCAAATACGATTTTACTCATGCAATAGCTGCTAATATCCCAGTATAATAAAACAATTCCTGAAAAGGATTTTTGCAACACGGGAAAATTCAGCTGGAAAAGAGCCAATAGGAGAAACTGCATTTCAACTGAGTCAAGTACAAGTGACTTTGGAAATTTCTAGAAAGTATTTCTGTATGCAGTTACTTGCTTCCATTGATTTTCAACTATTGCATTGTGAAACATTAGGAAGGAGGGAAGGAGGGAAGGAAGGAGGGAAGGAGGGAAGGAGGGAAGGAGGGAAGGAGGGAAGGAGGGAAGGAGGGAAGGAGGGAAGGAGGGAAGGAGGGAAGGAGGGAAGGAGGGAAGGAGGGAAGGAGGGAAGGAGGGAAGGAGGGAAGGAGGGAAGGAGGGAAGGAGGGAAGGAGGGAAGGAGGGAAGGAGGGAAGGAGGGAAGGAGGGAAGGAAGGAAGGAGGGAAGGAAGGAGGGAAGGAAGGAAGGAAGGAAGGAAGGAAGGAAGGAAGGAAGGAAGGAAGGAAGGAAGGAAGGAAGGAAGGAAGGAAGGAAGGAAGGAAGGAAGGAAGGAAGGAAGGAAGGAAGGAAGGAAGGAAGGAAGGAAGGAAGGAAGGAAGGAAGGAAGGAAGGAAGGAAGGAAGGAAGGAAGGAAGGAAGGAAGGAAGGAAGAAGGAAGGAAGGAAGGAAGGAAGGAAGGAAGGAAGGAAGGAAGGAAGGAGGAAGAAGGAAGAGGACGAAGGAAGGCAAGGAAGGAAGGAAGGAAGGAGAGAGAAGGAAGGAGAGGATAAGGAAGGAAGGAGGAAGGAAGGAAGGAAGGAAGAGAAGGAAGGAAGGAAGGAGCAAAGGAAGGAAGGAAGGAAGGAAGGAAGGAAGGAAGGAAGGAAGGAAGGAAGGAAGGAAGGAAGGAAGGAAGGAAGGAAGGAAGGAAGGAAGGAAGGAAGGAAGGAAGGAACCTGTGATTAGTGACTGCTAGCAGCATAAAGTTTGTTTGGCTGCAAGAGTTCTTTGTGGTCATTCACCAAAAAAAAAAAACCAAAAAAAAACCAAAAAAACCCCCAGGATTTTCTAGTAGCCTTCTGCATCTCTTCATAACAAAACCCTAGCAACCCCCACACAAAGTATGTGAGTGAATGTGTTGCTGAATGCCTGTTTTGTGGGGAGTGGCTGGCAGTTTTGGAGCTGTGGCCCTCTCAATAATGATGCCTGAGTGTTTTCCTATAAGAACTGGACTGTCTCAGACTCTCGGAGTGAAGGAACAGAAAGGATCATTCTGATAATTTACCCTGACTGCCAGCATGTTCCAGGCCACAGAACCTCCCTCAAGCCTTGTCTGCTTTAGACCCTTAAATTGTGCTTGAACTACAAAGATGCTGCTTTTCAATATTTATAGCACTACTGTGAAAACATGCTTGTGAGAAATAGTCATTTTGACAATTCCATATCAGTTAGAAAAATCTGCGACCAGGCTCTTAAGACATTTCACAGCCTTTTGTTAAAGAAAAATCAAATAGCAAATAAACATAACTAAAGTAGAGCTAGCAAAAGTCTGTAGGAAAAAATGGGACCATTTATTGACACCATTTGTTAGAAATCCATCCACACTTAGGGAATACTAAAAGAGGTACAGCTGTAAAATATTAATGCTTGCCTTTGACATAGATTAAAGAACTGAACACCATGTTTTAGCTGAGAATCCTTAAACAGCAAAAAAAGACAGAGCTCATTAGTATCTAAAAAGAACTATAAAATTAAGAAGACAAAATTTCCCTTTATTATTTTCTCCATCTATCTGGAGCAGTAATTAAATTGCTGAATGGAATTGACTGAAAAAAAAAATCTTTTAATAATTTGTAAGACAAATAGCTATGATTTTGTAAGTTATACCTGTGTGACTCTACACCTGCAGTTAAAGGAAACTGATTAATGATCAACCTGGTAATTTCTCAATCTCTGGATAGTTTGCTTGGGGTTTTATAAGGGACTAGTTTTATAAATAATGGCAGACTCAATAACTAGGTACTATTTTTAAAACAAACAAACAAACAAACTAACTAACTAACTAACTAACTAACTAACTAACTAACTAACTAACTAACTAACAGATAAATTCCTTGGGTGTCTCAAATCTTCATGTAGAAGATTTGGAAGGAATTATTCCAGAAGACAAAGGACTACAATGCAAGACTGAAAGAAGGAGTTAATTTTCAACCTCAGCTTCTTCTAAAGGTTGAACTAGAGAATGTTTTGAGCTACCATAATGTGATTTTCAGAGGTCAAATGCTTACAGTGACCACCATCTTAATTTATCTGGTCCTTGAAATAATCCTTTGCAAGGTTCAGATGTCAATTTTTGAATTCTCCTTATGCCTGGTCATTTAGTCAAGGTGGACTCCTTTAGGGAATAGAAGTTGTAGCATGGATTCTGTGTGCTTTTGAGGATTTATCTGTAAGGAAGCATGAAGATAGTCTTTTCTACATCCTCTTTGCTTTTGGGGACACCTCTAGGCTTCATCACATGGCTATGGTTATGATTCTCTTCCAACTTTTGACAATACAAGGATGTCTTTTTTCACTTGGATTAAGACAAGCACAAATTGTGTAAATAATTTTATTTTCCCCACCACCTTATTCTGACACCACAGTCTCCTATGTCTATGCTTCATTTGTGGTGACATGGTGTTTTTCTTACTTTTCTCTCTATATTATTGGATGCAAAGGTACTATAAATTTAATTTTAAAAAAACCACCAAAACAAACCAAAAAAACTATCAAACTTAAAATATAACTGGTTTCTCTGATATGCTGCACTTGCAATCTGAGGATTTGGTAAATATAGAGAGCTCTTCTGCCTTTAATGCCAATGACTTTCATGTTCATCAGCAGCATAGAGCAATTTATTGCCTTGTAAACTTGCAGGAATTACCTTTCTGCTATTATACTGCCACATAAAATGGTTCTTCTTTATCTTTTTGTCTCTTACTTTCATTAGCATTTGACAGAAATGTCTCTCACTCTTGGGATACCTGTATTTCCAGTGCTCCTGTGCAGAATAACCTCTCTAAGAAATTAGAATTGCAAACAGAAAACAAAATCAGAATTACTGGGCATAGCATTAGCTATTTAAGATTTTTATTAGTGGGACAATAAAAATAATATTTATTTTAAAAGTTGTTAAGCTAGCTTGTACAATGAATCACAGTGACATCCATTCTCTGCAAATGATCAGTCAAGCTCTCATGTAACAATGGAGGTTATTTTGGCTATAAGAGTATCCTAAAAGGAAAATAGAGTAAATATGTAGATTATGTGTTGAAATCAAGTAAGACAAATTTTCTGCTGGCATCTAGTGACTTAGCTTCACAAAATATCCTGGTATTACTCCTCCTGAGCATGTCTTGACAGCTCTGGTTGGGTTGCAACAACATGAAAGAGGAGACAATTCAGTCCACTAAAGGGAACTATGCCTCCTGTAGTCAGTGGGCTTTTTTCAGATTTCTCCTTTGGAGTACACTTAAAGGTTTACAAAAGAGCAAAGTAGTGACAAATGTGTTCTCTTGTCACTTGCTTGGAAAATTGAGTTCTGTTCAGTGTTCTGAATAGAACAGCAAGAACACAGTGTGAACAAGAACACCAAGACCTGCAAATCTCACTTTGATCTCATTCTTAAGAACTAACCAGGAGCACTGTGACATTGTGTAAGGAGGCTAGATATTTCAAAAGTTGTAGTTGTGTGATGGAGGCTTTTACAAACAATGGAAAAGTCTCATTTATAGTTCACCGCACTTTTTTTCCTCTGGATACTATGCAGTGTGAATCCTCTCTTCTTTGCCAAAATGCTGCTGGGGTCCTCATAAACCAGGTCTACTGACAAGATCCTTTTATTTCTCCTTTTTTTTTTTTTTTTTTTTTTCAAACCACATAACTACATGAATTAAGCTCTGTACATATCTCTGGCTATCTACAGGCTATGGGTCAGGCCCTCTTTAACCCCAATTTTTATTTCTATTATCTAATCCCTTCATGCTGTCCTGTTTGATGCTGGACATTCTGCAGCCTTCTAGAAAGAAAATTATAAAGGTTTTGAAAAAAACACTGGAACCTCTCATGTGTGAGAGCTAGTAGATAATATATATTTTGACAATGTCAGGAATGGAGTGTGATAAATAAAATGGGTGGCATGAACAGGTCAGTATGCAAAGAGAAAAAAAAGCAGTAGACTTCAAATTATACCAGCCAAATGATAATACAGTATATTTCTAAATGCTTGTGCCTAGCAAAGGTAAGAAAATGTAGAGTAATTTTTAAGAACCCTTAATTAGTGGTCTTTCTTAAAGTCTTCGGAAATATTTTGAAGTGTTTTTTCCTTCGATAATTTTTCTCCATATCTATTTTAAATGTCCTTTTTGATCTCTTAATTGTTCTTCATATAAAATCTCTGTTGCAGATTATTTGCATACTCAGTTTCTGCATAAATGTTTTGTAAGTTAAGTTTTTTAAGGATTTGCACTTAAAGCAAAGATAAAAGTGAGCTATACTGACAAAGAAATTACATCAAACAAAGCAAGCTGGCCTTATCTTAGGAAACAATCTGTCATTATGGGCAGATTTAATTTGAATTATTGAAGTAGAATTGTTAGATATTAAAAAGACTCAAAGTGAAAGAGTCATACTCATTATCCTTTAACTGGAGTCTCCAGATGTTACTATATTTTCATATGACATAAAGGTCTAGTTCCAATCTTTTATTGCTAACTTGGATTTATCCACCCTGCAAGAAATTACTTTTCAGATTAGCTTGAACTTTATTATGCATTTTATCATATTTTTTCAAAATGTGTAACACAAAGGAATCCCTAGGATTGTTTAGTGAAAGGATATTAGATAGCCTTCCTGGAAAAATTCTACATAACTAAAGTCCATTAAAGATTTTGCTTTATGTAGGCTTTGAAAAACTATATAGAACTCCACTATAGAGTGTAGAATTCCATGAATAATTATATAAATCTTTACAAAAAGTATTGTCTGCTGTGTTCCTTAACTCTTAGCCCTTACAATCTGTCAATGCAGAATGGAAGTCTGAAAGACAGCTCTGACCACAGGAGAATTCACACTGCTTTTGGAGACAACTTGATATGAACCAAATATGTGGGTAGGCTGTGCCATTTTCCAAAATTCTCTGTGAATAGACTGTGACAAAACTATCATGCCATCCAGGGACAATCAAGATGAGTACATCTGGAGTAATGCCACACTAAGCAGATATTCTAAGAATATTACCAGTAGGCTATTCATAATTTGAACAGAATTCTAAAGAAATTTTAAAGAAGGAATTACCATGGTTTCCAGGCAACTGGTGCTGTATCTTTGGGCTGCCATATACAATCAAGCTGGTGGTGCCTCTATCAGTCACTTCCTCACTGTGCATCTTAGTGGTAAGTCCCATCATAATGCCTTACACACTTTAAGTGTAATTCTGACAGTACCTCTGCAAATTATCTCTTTAAGTGTTTTCTTTAGTACACACAGAAAATGTAATATTAAGGAACTGTAATTATGATCTGTTGATATTTTTTAAATATCTGTATTGTGAGTAGCACATAGTGCTCAAATAAGAGTTCAAATAACTGAAAAGCAAATTGTAGAATTAATAATAAAGTTCTGCAGACAGTAATTATTAAAAAAACCTCCAAACCAATCACATTTCCTCACTCACAAAAATCTTCTGTACTTTGACTATCTAAGAAACCCTAATAGATTTAATTTAAATACAAAAAACATCGTATCTCAAATTTTAATTATTTTTGGTTTTGTCTCTGTAAAATTTGGTTATTAAATGGCATTGTTCATAACCTGCTTCTTGAAAATAATTTATTCTTTGCAAAAGTCCTGAGTGTGCTTGCCAAACTAATGAACAGAGTTTCCTAAAGGAATATATTATCTCTGTAGCCAGTGTGCTCTGTGTTGAGCCAAAAGATTTTCATAAGTGGAATTTACTTTTGTATAACAAAACATTAAATAATTTTGATTCAGTTTATACCATAAAAACCATGCTATGATACAACAGTTTCAATTACATGTGGGGCTTATGTTAACAGCATTTGGGAGAAGACATTGTTATTGAAGTTTTTTGAAGAGGATATTTATGTGACCAGGCTACCTAACAAGTATGACCAAAAAATGAGACACAAAGCAATGATTCTGCCTCGACAAGGGGGTTGGGCTACACAATCCCTGTGAAATGTAGATTATTTATTACTTAAACTTCAGTGGTCTATGATGAGATTGCCATTATCTGAATCCATGACATTTAATGAAGTAAGAAAAATATTTAAAACTCTTGCCTTCCAAATTATCAATACCTTTCTTGGTGCACTAATATTGGAAATTATTGACTAACAGTAAACTATTTTTCAATCATAAATAGTTGTTTAAAATGCTGTTAACTCGTACACAGTTAACCTATAAATCTCTTACTCCCAGAATTTTTAGCCCTGCTTTCCTGTGCCCATTATATAAATGTGTTCATAGTCGTGAGTAGTTTTTGGCTGCCTTGCTTGTATTTGTGGTTTGTAAAACACTAATTTTGAGTCAGTTGACATTTCTTATTTCAGTTTATCTGTAAGTAACTTGTCTTTCCCCAACAGATCCAAAGAACTTCATGGCTGTTCTTAGCAACTGACTAAAATGCATGAAAATTTCTGAAAGAATGCCAAGGGGTGTTAGACACTGTCATTTTTGAGAAACAGTTCAGCAGAAAGATTAGGTGGTATACAAAAGATGGAACAAGTGTGAATTGTCCATTTAATCCTAATTTTAGAACACTGAAAATGTTCAGATGCATTGGAATGAGCAAACAGACCTTGGATGTAAGACACACACTAACATATTCTGCAAGCTATGATATTTCAGTACATTATTAGGAGTACATGGGCAAAGAAATCCAAAAGGAAAGTTATTGTGGAAAATCTTGCTGGCAAGTGATAGACATTTTTTAAAAGACAATAAAAATTTTAATTATCAAGTAACATGATCTCTTTTTCTATACTAAAAAAATCTCTTAATAGTGCTAAAGCCACTTCTCTCTGTGATGTGCAGTGATGTGCACTGGAACGTTGCAAGAAGTAGGGAACTTCTCTGAGGTCATAAAGCATTAAATATATAATCTGTGAAGTTTTCTGAGTGCTCCTAGTGGTGAAACTGACTTACAGCACAGATGAGATATGCTTAAAATAGAAAATTTGTTTTTGGAATTGTAGTGGTTTTCCATTCTGAGATTTTCCAGCAAACCAATATATTCTCAATACCATATCCTCAAATTTTCAGGACATATGTTCCATATATGGAACAGAATATGAAACAGATATTTTCATGCCACACTCATTACAATGAGTAGTAAAAATAATGTTCCCACTACTACTGGTATTTGTACAATCATTTGCAGCAGAACTGGTAATGAGACCTAAACTGCGAACATGATCCACATGGAAAGATCCCATCTAGCTGACCTTATGAATATATATTCTTCATCTTTATTGAGACTTAGATAGATCTTTATCGAATCATATATGTTTCACTGATCTGAGGACTTAGAAATGTCTGTGTTACATCTAGAATTAAAAATAAATTGAGGTGTTGTACCAGTAATTCTAGATTCCTTGGTTATCATTCAGTCTTATTCTAATGGTATGGCTTAAACAGAGATGTTAGTGTTATGTGGCATACATGTCACCAGAAGCAGAGATACCATCACTGAGGATTGCTGTGTGCACATATGCTTGGACCAAAATTATCTGAGGGAACAAGACAAATGCTGAATTATAAGACTATTTGCTATTTGTTTCAAGCTATTGACATTACTTTTTCTGTATTGTGTGTAGAAGGGAACAAAGGGTTTTCAAAATGGCTTTTTTTTTTTTTCAGAAACATTAGTTATAATTCATTTTCCAGCTTAATGAGGTTCCAGATAACCTAATACAGTCACTGTGGTTACCCTGAATTTTCAGTGATCAAAAGACCTTTGATCAAGGCTTGTTGTTCAATTGCAATTTGTAACCCAGAACACTGGTTGGTTCTTTGCAGATTCATATTTCTTACAGGCATGAGACAACACATTGAAAATTCTGAACTTAATTGTCACTGTCCCCTAAGTCTAAATATTTACTATGGAACAGATTGAAGTATCTGAAGAATTCTAAAATGCAAAGTCCAGGGTTTTTAAATTATGGAAACATGTTTTAGCTTAATTTTAGCTTCTGTTTTGGTGTTTTTTGTTGGTTTGGAGGTTTTTCCCCATTGATTGCAGTCATTTGATGGTGTTAGGGTAGTGGTTTTTAATGGAAAATAAATCTGTGCAAAAAAAAAACAAAAAAAAGAGGAAAATTTAGCTCTCTTTTCACCATAATTTTTCATTGGAACAATATAAATTTTTTTCTATGTTTCCTCAGCATGGACACTGCCTTGATGTGTGACAGTCTTCATTGCAATGCAGCAATTGTGCATGAGTCTCTGCCTTAGTTTTGCAGTTTATTGTGGATAATTTGCTTTACCTTCTAGGTGAATGCCCGAGCCTTATTAGTGCTTCAAAATATGAGATGACGGACTATGCTTCTGCATTTTAATTAAACAATTTTTAAAATTTCAAAATTTTTAACTCATGAAATGTAACTCTGAAATTCATGGACAAAGGTCTATTGATTCTATTGAGCTGTGTGATTCAAGAGCCTGAGGGGCAGATTCTGGTACACTTGGTCAGCATTTCAGCCTGTAAGCTAATTCTCTTTATTAGCATTTCTCATAAATATGATCAATCTTCTTATTGGTACAACAAGTCAGATTTTCACATTCAACCTTCAATTGTGAAAAGTTGTGAAAGAACCTTTCCTTTCACAAAGTCATTTTGATTCACTAATTTTCATGTGCTTTCCATTACAAAAAAAATGTACGAAAACAAACAAGCAAAACCCCATGAAAAACAGACTAAGAAAGCCAAAACCTGAGTTAAGGTTTTGCAAAATCATCAAAGTGTAAATATGGTTCCTAATTCTCATTTCTATAGACACAAAATAACACCCCAATTGTTCAGAAATAGGTATTCTAACTTACACATTTCAAGTGTTGAACCGTGCTTTTGACATTTTAATACTGCTATACATGATGCAAAAAGACACAAAAATCCTGCTTTTGTCTACCAGTTCTTAAATAACAAGAGGATGATGAGTATCCTAAATATTTTGTCTGCTCTATCTTACAGAGAAGAAAGGCAAAAACAGTCAAGATTAGCTGTTGTGAATTCTGTGTTCATCACAGGAGAAGAAAAACAAATAAGAATGACAGAAAGAAATGCAAAATTGAGCTAAAGAATATTTTTTTAAAGGTAAATGCCTTCAATTCTCACATTGCTCAGGCAGTTTCTGAAAATACTAAGAATTTTTAAAAAAGGTTGTTACATAAAGATTTGTGCTTACATAAGTAGAAAAAGTTAATCTATAACTAATGAAAATATTGTTTTATGTTCCTTATTCAGTCATTTTTATCTCATATATATGACACAGGGGAAATTTTCCCCCAGTATGAACAAGAAGCCTGGACTCAAATGTAATATGTAATCTATCAACTTCACAAGAATAAAATAGACAAAAAATTGTTTTGTGTACTCAGGCTCAAATGCCTAATTAGCCATCTCAAATGACATAAATTGAATATAGGCACAAGTATCTACATTCCTGGATTTTTTCAAGGCCAGGTTGATTAGAGTTCTGAGCAACCTGGACTAGTGAAAAGTGTCTGCCCATGTCAGTGGGGGTTAGAACAAGAAGACCTTTAAGGTCCTTTTCCATGCAGGACACTCTGTGGTGAGCCTGTGAATGACTGGGTTTGATTGTCCCACTATTTAAAGCCTTGATAAGTGTCTAGTATTATGTTTGAAATCATCAGTAAATTTCAATAATTAGTAGAAGTCATAGTTGCTCTACTTGAGGTACCATTCCACATTTGCCAGTCCTGACAGCAACTGCCTCTCCAGAATAAGTTTTGTAGACTAGGAAATTCTCCTTTCACTGTAAAAAACTGAAAGCAGAGAGAACTGATTTCATGGACCTCTGAATGTTGAAAATCGAAAAAATGCCCAGTATTGAGTTAATAACTTCATACACACACAAATTAAAAAACAACTAAGACTAAACAACACATACCTAGGAAAAGTCTGGTATACAACACACATCATAACCTAGAAGACAGAAATAGGGGGGAAAAATAATTATTATTAGATTCTTAAGACCAAAACCTCATGATTGCTGGGCATGTCCTATGACTTGTGGAGCTTCTACACAAACGTGGCTCACGTGACAGATGGAGAAATCTCCAAAAGATAGACACCAGAAGATGAGGAAACAAGGATTGGTGCTACTTCTGAAAATCCAATCTTCTTGTGAAAGGGTCACAAACTTCTCTGAGAGCTGTGGGACAACAGGCCAATGTTCACAGAACATGGTTTGAGTGTAATCAGCCCAGGTAGTTAGACACCACAATCAGGAGCAGCTGTCTAGAAATAATGGGATAGCCACACCCCCCTTCTATTCCATATCCCACACAACATACATTGGTTGTGTGTTTTCTCTTATTCCTTTGGGAGAAGAACAAATTACAACTTTGGAGTGATTATTCTGGTTTTCTGTTGATCAGCTGTGATATGGAGCTTAGAGGTGGGTCCATCAACCTGTAAGTGCATGGTATTATTTTCCTTCTGCCTGGAAGCAGGAAAAAAATGTATACAGTGTTTTTGGGAGTGAATATCTGTGGGGCTGAGTGGGGGATTAAAAATTTGTCTGTGATTATGTTGATGGAATATTACATTTTCACCTTGCAATCCCTATTATGCAATGGTTGCTCTTCATAAGAGAGACACAGAAAAAGCTGTAAATCTAGTAGAAAAAGGTGCATTTTATCATGAAGACACATCATGAATAGCTTTACAAGAGTACTGAAGAAAACTGCAAAAGTTATGAGTCACTCTAAATATAAGTGGTTATTAAAGTAACAAAAATATTAATAAAATTGTCTTTAAAAGAAAGGAAAAGGAAATTATTTAATCCCTTCTGTTGCCCTGTGATGTCTCAGTGCCAAGCTGCATGAAGTGTGAGGGGTAGGTAAACATTAGCATGGAAGAAAGATAAGGTCATCCTGCTCAAGCTGGGAGAAAGGGCAGGTCACCCAGGGCAGCCACCCTGGATGCTGCAGATAGTCTTCTTCAACAATAGGAAAAAGAATGAAGTAGCCAAAAGAGCTCTCTGGGGCCAAGTGTGCATTGTATAGGCTAATTACCCAGCAATGACAAACAGATAACTGCTGGAACACCCAAAGAGAATCCTTTTTGCTAAATATAGCCTCAATACTGATGCTTTGTCATATCTTTTAATGACTCCTATCTCAAATCATAGTTTAGGTAAACACCATTCTACTCTTAAACTTTACTTTGAGATAAGATTGCTCCTGGGTAGCCTGACAAATGAAGAGGCATTGTATTCTTCTGGGTGTGCCAGTGGTTTAAATCAGAGCTCAGTACATAACTCCTCACTCTTTGCTGACCATCTTACTATTTTTATCCAGACTATCTGAAGAGTTGGGAGATTTTGTTGCCTTACATTTGTAAGACCTCAGTAATTTAGACTTTCTGAAGAAGAAGTCTGTGATCGATTTCTGTCACTTTCTGAGACCTTGGAAAGATTTTTTTAACATCTCCAGATACTAGGGAAAAACATATAAACAGAAAAGAAGTTTAATCAGATCCCCACATGAGTTAAAGAAAATCACTAATAAATCTAGCAGAACCTGCTGTCATTTTCATAAGCTCTATCCAGTGTGAAATCACCTATAATGAAGGACTGCCAGTTCTCTAAAAATACATAATGCCTCTCTTGCCTTATAAAATGCTTCTGCTTTGCATATTTTTTGTGGGTAAAAGAGTCATGTATTAAAACTATTTTATGTCAAAATCTTTGTAAGGAAAGTGTAAAATACTGAATGAATAGACAGCACAAAAGGATAAATTATTTAAGGAATAGAGAGAAGTTCAGCAGAGATTTTTATGGAGTTGAGTGGTAATATCAGGAAAGATGTTTCTATCTGGGGTGAATGGGTGGGTAATGCAGATATGAACTGCATGTAACCTATGCTGAAAGTCTGAACTTTTCAGAGTGGTGACCAAAAAAAGAGTGGCTGACAAAAGATGCAACCAAGATCCATTTGGCCTGAATCTTTGAGAATGAGAGTCAGGCATAAACAGTAGAAACTAAAATTTCCTAGTAAACATTTCTGTGCATTAAAGATATATTAATTCAGAGTGTATATGCTACAAACACATATAGCAATTTAAATTTATGGGGTTTTTTGTCTAGTTACCTCAGGGACATATTTATAAATTATTCAACTATTTTTTTTTAATAGGAGATTTTGTTTCACTTTCTTAACTAGCCCTATCTCTTAAATTCTACCAGTACTTTGCCATTTCACTGGCTATTTTCTTGTCCAGTACTATTAAAGAGAAAGTGCAGTACAAAGGCAGAGTTCTGTTTGCAAAGAACAGAATCCTCTTGTGCTAATTTAGATAAGGCAGGCTGTGAGTAAGCACACAGCCATATTACAACAAATGCAAGATCCTAAGATTAGATAGCACATTAGAAACTTTCCATTGTTTTTTCAAACCTGATGTAGTTGACAAAGTGCAAGTGCTGGGTTGTTGCTTGATATGCTGTTAAAAATAGAATTAAGAAAACAAACATAGCTAAGAAATGTTCAATCAGTTTGCAAAATATTGAAAGAATGTGATGGATTCAGGTTCTGAGAAAAAGTCCTTCCCATTCTACTATAACTGACATTGTGTGGGGTGAAGATTTTGCAGAATTTTTCTATACTGAATGGGATGGTCTGTTTGTCAGGGTCTTTGAATTAGAAGCATATGCATTTGAGAAAATGAGGCATGGGTTCAAGGTAAAGGTAACCTCCATGTTCTTTTTTTGGATTGAGCAAAGAAGCAGAAATAGAAACTGCTTCTAGGCCAGGCCATGTAAACAAAAAGATAAATAATTATGTGTTTTGTACTGTGCAGTCACTTGCCCTGTAATTGGACAAATAGGTCTGGGGTAAACTATTTGGGAACTAAAATTTACATGCTTTGCAGTTACTTACACAGTAATAGATGCTTCATGATTTGCTGTAGCAAAACCCCTAAGGAAAGACTTGCTCATAAAATTGACTCGTTTGCTGTCTCATGTGGCCAGAAACTGAAAAACATGAAAATAGATTGTAATTTTCTCACAGTCCATGCTTATGAAGTGCCAGAATATGCATAAAAAGTGTTGAAGGCACTGACTATTTAGGGTTACAAAGGAGAAATTCTGATTTGTTGGAAGTCACACTGTTTTATACTTTGGTTTGGGCTATTCCAAAACTCTTAATAATGTTAGAATCCCATTATTAATTATGTCAAGCAGTGTTTGGGACTCCTTGGGCACCTGGCTTTTGGGCAACAACCAGGATGAGGGAATGCAATCTGCAGCTCCCATTCTCTGCAGCCTCAAGGCAGACTTTCTGGAGTTCAGACCTTAGATTTGATGAAAGTTAATAAAATCTGAGATGTTTCTGACAAAACATTTGGAGCTTATATATCGGTGCTTTTCAATGAAGCTACATTTCATAATAATGTATCAGATAAATTGCTCTTGGCAATACAGTTTTTCCCTTTGTTCCTTTGCTTCCCCTTTGCTTTTACTCTCTGTGAACTCCCTTCTTTATTTTATTGCTCCTCTTCTAGCCTTCCCTTCTTCCTGTGCTTTTAAAATCTGCTTAAGGTATTCTTTATATTTCCCCAATCTCAAAACAGATCTTCTGTGTCATTTTGCCCTCAAACCCTCTATCTCCTCAGTGAGACTAAGCAGTCTCATAGTTGTCAAGCAATCTCTTGTTTTTCTTACACAGAGGGGAAACATTGGTCAATGCCATGGAATAATTCCATATTACTGTTGATTCTGCTAAAATAGTAACATTTTCCACCTAAAAATATCCTCATTGTTCATTTTATAATCAAGTTTTGACTGAGACAACATTTTAAATGAATTTACCTCAAGAGAAAATAACTTCAAGTTGAAGTCCAGATATGCAAAAAGTATTTAAGAACAATGCCAAGTTTGGAGAGCACTTCACTGATAGTAAGAAACATAATGGTAGAAGATCAACTAGGAAGGAATAGGAGCAGTAATAAATTCAGGTGTTTAGAAACAAAGACCTATATGAATGATGTTTGTTTATTTTCCCCCTCATCATCAAAGACATCATCACATAATGACCTCAAGGTTTCATTGTTTCAGAAGGAATTTTGTCACTAAAGTACATCAGAGATCTGAACATTTACTAAGTAAACTTTTATATTTTATTGCTCTCCAGGGATGGAAAAAATCAAACTGAAATTTGCAGCAGAAAACTAGTGCCCTTCTGTGAGAAAGGTTTCCCAGAAACCTTTTTTAAAAATTTTTGGCATGCTTTTTGGCTTCAGAAATGCTCCATTTAGCCACTGTAAAATGTTGACTTGCTTTCAGCTTCTCCTTTTTAAATTTAGGGCATTACTTTTGTTAGCTGGCTAAGTAACTGCAGTGAGCCACACTGGTGGTACCACATTTTTTACTGCCACTTGAAGGATCTGGGGTGTGCAGTCAGCTCTAATTGGAGTGTGTTGAAAGTGAGTGACATAAGAAGAGGGATTTTGCTAGTGGACAACATGCCTTGCATGTTGTATGCACTACAGCAGAAAGCAGTGCATGGCTGGTGTCATTACAGAGCAGAGTTAGAAGGGTAGGCAGGCTCATTTGCAGTACATTGTGATGTCTTTCTCACATGGAGTTCTTTATTATAATGTGTATAATAGCTTTGCAATAGCTCAATATACCTTGCAGATGGTAGGTTGTTCAGGTGAAATCTTTTCACAGTTTCACTTCATGTTTTATTAAATAAATATCCACATAGAAGAGAGCTGAAGTGAAAATGGTTGGAAAACTCCAAATGTTACCATAAAGGTCTATAAAAATATCTAGAGAGGTTTCCATGCTCAAAGGAGAATTCAAGAATTTCCAGCACTTTATGAAGATATCAGCAAATTCTAGTCGAGATATTAATGCAGGCACCTCTGAAGTAATATCAGAAAGTAGTTGTATGCTGCAGCTTTTAGAAATGTATTGGCCTAGACACTCAGATGCTGTCAAAAAAAGAAATCTAAGTTATACCGAATTGCATTGAATGATTGTATTTTTATTGGTTTCTCATCATTTATTTTCTGCGCTATTGATTGTTGATGTAAATGTGATTTTTTTGAGGGTTGTTTTGACATCTCTCAATACATTGTTTAACATAATGTGCTGGCACAGCTTGGCTGGGCAGCCTCCCAACAATACGTCATTCTCAGAAAATGGCAGAGAAAATGTTAATAGTATTGGAAGACAGGGTTTTAAAAATACATTTATTGAAAGTAATGTCGTGGAAAAATAGTGAGTAGTTGTCAAACAGAGAGATTAAAAATCCTGTACAAGAAGAAAAAAAAAAAAAAATTGGAATCTCACAAAATAATGAAGTAAAGAAATGGCACCTAAAGAGAGAGGGTGGGGGGGTTTGGGAAGGGAGAGGTCTATACAGGGACTCTTACTGAACTCAGAGAAATAAGCTGCAGCATGTACAAGGGGAATGATGAAAATGTTACATATTGTGTTAGCTTGCAGAAGCTTCTCTATTGCCCCATTTACTTCTATATCTGCATTAAATATAGGAGTAACTTGACAGCTACTGTAGATTAGAATTTTCTAAAAATACATCTGAAGCCCTGAAGGGGATGTCTGACAGCTTTTGGCATGGATAAAAACAACTGAGATTGTAAGCCCTGATGTACTTGTGTTGTGTAAGCACCATTGCCATTGGCTGGTAGTGCAGACAGCTACTTAAACCTGTCATTAACTGCCTTGATGAATTTACTGGAGAAGTATAAACCCAGATCTAGCCTTTACTAAGCTCCTGCCTTGCAATCAGTCCACCAGCTACTGTTATACTCTGATTGCCAATAAATATAGAGCTTTTAAGGTCTTAAGTAGAAAGGCAGTTATTTCTTTCCAGATATCTGGATTTTATCAAACTAAAACAATACTTTCACTAGAGCCAACATATATTTTACTCTCAGTATCAGTTTTACATGTAATGTACAATGTTTGACTTAAGGGAAGATACAAAATGAGGCTCAAGTATGCTGTTAATACTTCAGTTAAAAAATGCAATTCAGTTTCATCTGTATTCAACATACATAGAAAGCAAGAAATACCTAAACTTAATGAAAACATCATTTCTTAACCTGAAAATTCGCTGTGCCTATGAAAATTATCCTAATCTAAACACCTGTTTTCCACTCCTTTGCATCTTAAAGAAAAAGCAGTCTTCTGATGTTTACTCCTTTAATTTGTTTGATTGATTCTTTTATTTACAAAAGCAAATTGCAACTGTAAAAGACTACTCAAGATCACTGAATATTAGAACTTTTTGTTGTGTGATAGTTATGACTGATATAGGATTGATAGCAGGCAAAAAATTAAAATATTCCTGACAAACTGAACATGAAGATTTTCTGTTCTCTTCTAGAATCTAACTTTTTTTTCCAAAAAAAAATGGCTCGTGATAGGAGTTCTTTCGCTTATTAATCAGAATGTAAATATATAGGATTATTTATAGTGCAGGAATTTGGAATTGTCATGGTGTTTGTTTAATTGGCTTTTTATTGATAACAAAATGGTGTCCAGAGTAAATATATTTCAACAAATAAAGTTGGCTATATCAAATATCCTGTTAGCAACTTTGCAAAATAATGCAAGGTTACATCTTTATATGGTGCTTAGTGATAATACAAATCTAAATATATATACAAATCTAAATAGATGTATTAGGAGCAATTAACTAATTATATTTTCATATAAATTACTATGCATCAAAACCTAGACTGTGACATTATTGTATGTAAAAACGAGTGAAGAACTTTCTGGTGCTTTAAGCTTTTAAGTTTACTTAAGATATATTTCCATAAAAAGTAATTTTTTTTTTTTATGCTAATGGTCATTTATGCAATAATTATACCTTGTTAGCAACAGAAGTGTTCATCCACACCAGTCACGAGGGAAAGATATTGCTTCCTCCATGAAATCAAATAACATACTTAATCCTATCAAATGAAAACATAATACTGTCTAAATTATGGGTCTGTTTAGAGATTGGGATATCAATTTCTATTCCATCACATTTATTGCAATAGCAGCAAGAAATATTTATGAAGGTAGCACAGACAGTGATCAAAACCTGGGAGGATATGACCACCATTAATTACAATTGCAGTGTTTTACTGTTGTACCCTAACATTGCATGCTTCTTCTTTCCTGTATTTTTTCTTTATTATTGCCATGTTCAATGCTTTCTTTTTTCTCTCAAAGAATGACATTCAAAAGCATGACTATACTGTAAAAGATTGAAAGCCTATCTAGCCTGTACCTTGACTCCATAGTACTGAGTAGCAAGCACTGCATTTATTTCTGCTTCCAATAATTTATGGCTCCCATATGTTTGGAGTCAGAAGTGTTTAGGACTCCAGAGGATTTTCTCTCTGATTAAGCTATCCAATCACCTTCTGGATCCATGTAAACTTGTCCTATCTATTATTTTTCCAAACAAGGAATTCCACAAGTGAATTCTTTCTCAGGGAAAAAAAAAAAAAAAATTCTGGCTCTGACATCATTATCTCACTTGATGTCTCCTGTTAAATACAAGGCATGTAATATTCTTTGTGACCTCTAGACTGTTCCAAATCACAGGATAACAAAACAAACTCCAATGAAACAAAAGTGAACGCAAGACACAACGAACTTTCCACTCCCCTCTGATGGGAAAATAACAACCAGGTGTCTTCCATCACTTATTGACAAAGCATGATTTACCCAAAAGCTAGTGTTTAACGCCACTACAGCTAAATGCTTGCTAAATTAACTTGTTCTGAATATTTTCTTTTAATTTTTTTCTGAAAGACTTTTCACTTTTTTACATATCACTTTTAATAGAGCAATACCTGATATCCAGACATGAATGGAAAGAAAAAATTCACAGAATATCTATGAAAATATGCAAGAATGACCAAAGTTTTCCTAAGTAGGAGCAAGTAAATATAATGTGAAAATTTGCAGATAAACCGATTTGTCATTCATCATTCCTAACTGATCGTTATTCCTTATTCCAAACTTTTTAGAGAATCAGAAAACAAAGGAAAAAGGGCAGCTGAGGTTCTCAGCTGTGTAATAGGAATAACAAAACTCCAAAAGCAAATAATAAAAATTTTAATAAACAAAAACTTTCACAGTGAAACAATGCAGTGGGCCTGATAGAATGCTCAAAGATCTCACTTATTAATCAGATCAATCAGATTACTTTGTGAACAAAAAATTCAAATAATAAATTACTATCTGGTTGAAGATTTTTGATGTTTTTTGTTTTAATTTTTAGACCATTTTTCAAAATTATCTGTTGAGTTTCATTTTTTCGCTTATTACTTTCTTCTGATTCCCATTTGCTTAAAAATATGCTTGACACTTATAATCTCTTTTAACATATCTAAATGATATTTTTTTCACCAAGGGCATGTGTATTTATTGTACTTCTGAACCACCAAAGTATTTGTCCTTTCTGGAAAATAGAAAGGAGGTTTTGAGGTTTTTTTCCTAAACATAAAACCCTGGTTTTTAGCAAATATGATATAGAATGCAACTTACAGGAGGCTGAACATGGGAAATCACCTATCATAACTTCATTGCCACTAGACCCCAGAGAATCAATGTCTTAAAGTCAATAACAGTGTTCTAATTAAAAGCATAAAGCAGCATCATGAGAGTGTGCAGGGGAGCCTTTATAAAGAAGCCTCAGGTTCTCTGGTGTGATCCTGATATGGCTAATTGCATTGTGACTCTCCTTTATGTGCTTATGCAAATAGCTCTGGCTTCTGCAGCAGGGCTCCCAGGTTGCCTCTGCCAGGAGGAGAGTCCTTTCCCCAGGGGCTTTCTTTTTGTGAAACACCAGCTGGTCAGAATTCTGCATTGTTGGCCCTTATCGCCAGTGGCAAAGAAGGGGAAAATTAATGAGCAAAAGCTGCCTGATTTTATCTTTTTTGTTTTACTAGAACCTTGTTCCTTGTGCCCCCCTTTCTGCAAACTGAAGCTTTAGGGGTCTGCAGCAGACTCTGTTTATTTTTTATTAGTACACAAAGAGATAAGGTTCTAGCTCTGAGTATTTCTGCAGTGTGTAGTGCTCTATTCACTGACACACTGCAAATGTGTTCAAACATTGCTATTTACACTTTTACCTCTTCTGAAATCCCAGCTCTTAATCCAATCACTTTCTCTTTTCTGCTACTTAAAATGCAAGGGAAAAACTGATATTTAAATTCAGGAACTTCCTCCACTTCAGAAGCATGCAAGCAAATGTTAATATGGCATGAAATGTACACTTGTGAAATGTTAACTTTACTGTTAATAAGCTCGTGAAGAAAATGTAATTATATACAATGATGCCCTGGTTATTGTGAAATTAAAAGGAAAAAAAAAAAGCAGAAAATCCCTCAACTTGATCCTTTGCAAAAATACAGCTATATTTTACAATCTCTGTATCAGCCAGTTATAGCAGGAAAAAAAGCTGCTAAGAAACGGATAAAATATGTATTTTTTTTCTTCAAAGTCTCATTCATTATATTTCTGCTATAGTGTTCTTCATGCTCTTCAGGCCCAAAGTGGCAAAACCATGTTATGGAGCTGTCAATGTGGAATTTCTCTTTGTAGGGCTTTTAGTTGTGCTACAGCAAAACCTGTGTTATTTAATTCATAGCATGGAAGAGACCTAGCCCAAATGATCAAGGCTATGATTTCTAAAAGTTAATTGATATAAAATTATTTTATTAAATCTAGTGATGAAAATAAGAATGAAAGCACAATAATTACCCATTAGAGTTCTGCTATTCATGTATTGGAATAGTGACAATACCAGTACTTTGTAGGAATAATAAATAAATAAGAAAATGATGTGAAAGTTTATTATTTCTTTTTCTACTATGTATTTTTATTTACTGTCCAGATGTCTTCTGCATTCTGTGTTGTGCACAGGGATTTACATGATCACATTCTCTAGAATTGTTTATTGAAGCAGAGAAGAATCTGGCTGTTCACATGTCATTATTTTCACACTTTTCCCTGGTCTCTGTAAACCTTCTTTAGAACTAACCTTTACAAAGTCATTTTGCTAGGAAAAGAGAAACGGTAGCAAAATTAATTCCTTGTGAAAAGAACCAAGTATTTGCATGAGGTAAACTGGTAACACTTCATCAAAATAGCATTATGCACCATTTCAGTGATTGAACTAGGAATAGCAGTTCCACAATATCAACCTGCATATATTTGCTACAGAAATATTTGCATATACTACTCTAATTATTCAGTGATGGGTTTTAAGTGGTTTGTCAAAAGGAGGAAATTGTGTATGCAGTTTGCTCTCAATTTGAATGAGAAGCTTGGAGAGGTTTGTGAAGATAATAGTATCCATGATCCACATGGTAACAGTGATTGTACTATGGTTTTTCTTTTCCAGTGATTTGATCTTCACTTTTGATGTATTTACAACAGGGACCTACAACCTTTGAGACTGAGAAGTACATGTCACTTTACTTTGATATGACCAAGCAGAGAAGTGCAACAAGAAATCTCAGTGTAACACTGACATCGTACTCCTAACTAAAATATTTCCTTTTGCAGTTCAGCTGATTTTTTCCAACTTTCCACAATGTTCATGCTTAAGTAATAAAATGAAATATATAAACCAGAACTTTATTTTTCATATATAAGGGACAGTTTCCTGAGTAAGGTAATTTTTTTCAGGAGCCTTACGCATAAAAACCGATGAATCAGAATAATAAAAATTATTTGCTATTTCTTTGTTTAATAGATAAATAAGTCTGTAACAGCCTCTCCAAGAGAACTGCAAAACCTGTAGGCACTTTTCTTTCTTTCTTTAGCAATTCATTAGCAGATGACCTGAGAAACACTTTAGTTAATTATGCCTTATCCTGTAGTTGGAAAAAGAAAATATGATATTTTAAAGGGTTTCCAAAAAGTGTGTATTTGTTTCTTCAGGCACTTGAGCATTCTTAGTGACACTTTGTTAAAAATAGATCACAGATCTGGAGATAAATAAAAACAAACATTATGTCACTCTGCTTTCTAGGTTTTCACTCTTTAAAGTTAATGTTTTCTTCACAACCACAAGATTTACTTTATAAATAAGTACTTCAGTGCTTAAATAATATACATTGACCCTTTGATCAATACCAACTAATTAGGGATTTAAACTCTTCAGAATTGCTGGTACCTATTTTATTCAGAAAATACATAAGCACAGAAGACTATTTCTCTTCCAGTTCAAGCAGACAATGGAAGATGGTAATGGTGGGGTTTTTGATGATTTTACACTGACTACAAGGGAACTCTAAAAGATTACATGGTTATAAAAACTGTCAGGAAAATCACTGCCCAGGTTTTTGGGTTGTTTGGTTTTTTGTTTTTTTTTTATTTAATAATTGTACTTTACAGTATATTTCGGCAAATTGATAGTCTTCATTGTGTAACAATAGCAGGTATTATAGGTTTTTTATATATAGTGAAAAATTGCACATTGCACCTCATGAAACCATGTTTTAAGTATAGGAAGAATAGTGATAAGATTGTCAGTATATATTTTCCTTACCAGTATCAAAACAGTGGCACTAAGAACACCACACCTGTCAAGAATGGGATGCCACAAAAGCAGAAGGAAATTTATTTTCAGCTTAGTCTTTTTGTTTTACTTAGATGTTAAAAAAAATGTTTTAAAAAATGAAATTTAAGAACTAAATATAGGAAAGTAGATCACTGGCCTCCTAAATTTCAACCACCATATAATTAATATGATGTTCATTCAGACCCGACCTGTTGGTGATATAAAAAAGAACTTATCCAGGCCCAAATAGTGATATACAACTTCAAAGAATTAAAAAACCAACGGAGTATTTACTTTACTTTTTGTATTTCCTTTCTGTTGTAGGGAGTTATCAAAGGGAAAAATGCAGTAAAATAATAATAATGTAAAATCCATGGGAGAGACAAATAATAAAGGGTTACTTCATGATAGTGGATGATGAACTTGTGTAGATCATTAAACTTCTGATTTAGTCATCCTTTTTATAATGGAAGGCAATAATCCTGCTGTTGGATGAAAACCAAAGGGCAAGTGTTTATTGGTTTAGGCTCCTGAGCCAAAGGTCTTGAAATTTATTAGCCTCAGTCTTAGTTAGCACCAATCCTGAATTAGAAAGAATAACACCCTTTTCATTATTTCTATAGTGACATTTTTAATAAAAGTCATGTTCCATTAATTATGAGAGAAAATGTTGAAAAATTACACATATTATTAATAACTTTTAAACTAATTTTTAAAAGACATGTATTTAAATAATCCTGACTCTTTTCTCTTATTTATACTTTCATCTTTCTCCACTCTGACCTCAGAAGCTTCTGTCTTCAAAGTTGACACACCTTTCTTCAGGCCCATTGTTAAACACTGCATTGATGCCAAAGTGCTGTAGTCTGGGAAAAAGCAGTGATTGTGCTGAACAACATCAAGAGCCCATTGTCTTACTCACCTCTTTTCCTCATGTTCCTTTAAAAACTGAACTGTTCAAAGATCACAGGCCATTGCAAAGCAAGTACACATTATCAGAAAGGGACATAACCTATGCCCATATAATTCTAATTCAAACAATTTAATACCTATCCCTGGGAGTCTAATTGTAATGCTCAGTCAGAGTATGATGAGCATCACAATTGGCTCAGACTCATATGAAAACAGGTGGATTAATTGGATCTGCTGCCCTGTCATAGATATCAGCAATAGTGCTTCTCTGGCCCCACTTCCCATGCATGTGAAATACAGATAGTTTAGAGGAACACTTTATAAAGAAAAACTGTAGCTCTCAGTAAATACAGCTAGGGTGAACAGACAGATTCTGTATTTCCTCTGGTAAGTATTAGGATTAGTATGTGTCAATTGAGAAAATAGCTGCAATTGTCACCCCAGAACATTGGTTGAAAGAGAGTAACTTTTGTGAGCTGTAATATTAGGGTATCAGTTGTATAGAAATAGCTAAATAGCTTACACTAGTGAAATGTAACATTATACTTTAAAGAGTACATAAAGTCATATATGACAAATGACTGTCCCCAGGAAGAATATTAGAATTTTTTTTTTCTATGAACTTAAGAGTTACAAATGACAGAAGTGTAAAAGAAGTAGTTTGAATTGATAAGACCATATCTTAAACCTTAACTGAAGTATTTGCATTGGGCTTCACTATGGAAATGTCAATTTCAAAAATTGAACTCAACTTTATTTTCCTAAGGGTATCTTTTAAAGTTTCAAGTATAAAGTGTAAAACCAATTTGTTAAATGAAGTAAAAGATGTTACTATGACTACCTGGTATTCCTTCAAAAGTTTTAAGAATCTCAATTATGATTGTATAGACTTAGTGTATGGAGCATTACTTAATATTGTCTCAGTGTCAAAAGGACAGAAGAAAAAAGGTACTTTAAATTATTTTTTTAATTCCCTTTAGAAGGACATAGAAAACTATGTTTGACTTTGATCTCCATAATATAACAATTAATCTGACAAGAAAAAAATTATATGAGGCTCAGGTAAAGCATGTATTAGGGAAGAGTGAGTTTGCCTTTTTTAGAAAGAATAGTGATTGCTATTACACATGAAGTTTATTAATTATTTTTAATTCAATGTAAAGAGACACACAACATGTGTCATTTTTTGGTATGACAGAGTATTCTGCTCAGGCTTTGGTTGCTACCAGGCTTTTCACAGATTCTTTCTCATGGCTGTACATCTGTCTGGGGTCCCCCTGCCTGCCTAGGGCATCTCATTTGGCCCTGACTGCATTTATGTGGTGCATCCAGCCTTTACTGCTCAGGAGAAATTTAAGTAAAATGAGACAGACATTCAATATAAGGTGGGGAAGGCAGAGTAGGACAATCAAAACATTCAAAACATTCTTTTCACTTATTGACACAATACACCACCCACATAATTTTCAAACTGAGCAATCTGGTGCAATTTAAGAGACATTTTTGAGGATTGATTAATGTCATTGTACCTCCCTGTATCTTCAGAATTGTTATGTAAAATTTTTAAAGCAAAGCAAGGATTATTTAGAAGAAAATGAACATGGAACCTTAGTCACAAATCCTGTGCATGTTATTTGGTCCACTGGATGGCTAAGAAAAGAAGTCTATGAACATTATTTTCGAAAATATGGAGACTGATAATCAAATAGTTGATTGCAAATCATCTTCTTTTGAAAGCTGTATTCATTTTATCCTTAAAAATAGGGACATTAAAAATATTATTTACACCATATTTTAGAAACAAAATTCAAACCATGTATTTATATGACAAAAAGGGGAGGATATTTATGGACTCATAGACCTTTAAATATTACACTATGTCACATCTCAGAAGTGTAAAACACACCATCAAATCATTTCACAACAGCAGTACTCCAATGAGCTTTCAGACAGATCTCCATATCTTAACACCACTCTATTTCCTTGACGTAAATTGGTGAAACCAACTAGTTGCTACTAAATAACATTAAAATCCAGCTATTTTTCTCAGAGAAACATTTAGAATTAACTAATTGTTCATTCTAGAGACAGTCAGGTTTTTTGAGTATATATACACACCCATGTGTTAGTGGCAACCATTAATTATACTTGTCCTTTTTACTTGCTCAGAAAAGAGAAAATTAAACCCAAGGGAGACCAAGGACTTTATTCTCCAGTTGTATATGTCATATAGTAATTTTCAACTCTGCAAGGTTAAAGGGGTTCCTCATAGTGTTTTAAACTAATTTTGCATTGTACTGCTTTTGTTTATATGAATACGAAAGAGAGACAGCCCTCAGCAACCTTGTGTCTGTATTTCCTCTGCCTTCTGCTGTTCTATTTTTTTTTGTTTTTTGTAATGTCTAGAACTTAGAAGGAGCTTGCGAAACTTTTACTTTTTTCTTACTGTGGCAAATCTGATGGAATGAAAGCAACTCCATATGCAAACTAATGGAAAAATCTGGGGGCTAATTTCTTCAGGTGTGGACTGCCTGACCTCAGGAACCTGACAGACATGGCTGCAGCATTATTAACACTCACTCAGGCCTGCAGGTGGAATTAAGGAGGCAGGAATGGCCACGCATTTCAATCTATGCAGTTAACCTACTTAGATTAGAATCTATTATTTATGGTGATTATCAACCACTGCAGCTCTTGTAAATGGCAGTAGGTCAGTGCTTTGATAATAATTAAGGTATTCATTATAGGATAAAAGCAGAGGTCAGCTTCACTTCTGTCTTTTGAAACAGAATTGAGCATAAGGAATTGCTAGACTGAAGAAATTATTACCAGAAAGAGCTAACATATTTTTTTTTTCATCTTCTTTATTCTGAAGCTGTGTTTTCACAGCTTTCTATATTCATGGTAGCAGTAAAACTAAAAGGTCCCTAATGCCTTCTTTTAAGGAGTTCATTAGAAAGCCGTTAGTGAAGTTTTGTGTATTTTTATTACTACTACACTCTGGAATGAGACACACAATACCTACAGGAGTCTGAAAAATGGAAGGAAATCGTGCATGCAAAGCATATAAACTTTACACTCTTTTCTGTCTTTTATTGCACTGCATAATAAAATGCCTTGTTGTTTGAGCATATACACTACTTTATACTTTAATAATGCAACTTAAATGTCATAGATATCTTACAAAGCTTATGTTTATAAAATTTATTAGACAGTGATATGCTAAATGACTCTTAGGGGATTTGGATACAGCTGAACATTGGAAAAACCATAGGTAGGGCTAGCAGATTTCCTGCTATTTACCTACTGAACTAAATCAGCCTGAAGATATACTATATTTAGTGATTGAAAAAGAGGGGGAAATATTTGCTTTTTACTGTATAAAATGTCTGTTATGAGTCACAAGTTTTCTTAATGTTCTTAAAAAACCATCAAGTTTTAATGGAATTAACTTTAGCCAGTGACAGTGTCCATTCTTCATAAGATCTTGCCATCAAAAGATACTCCTGCATATACATCAGAGAAGTATAAAGACCTGCCAGTCCAGTAAAAACACATGCCATTAATATATATGAATGTAATGGAAGAATAAGAAAACTAAGTATAACCTGTATAATACACATATTTTTGTTCTCTGATATAACAATTGTACTGGTTTGAGAGCCAAAAGTTTTAATTTGGACAAAATTGTGTGTGTGAGAGTCACAGCTCAGTTTATCCCATATGCAAAGCATTATTTAACTCTCCCCACCCAAGCACCTGTGGAAAATAAGAGCTAACTACCTGCTTTTCTTCACAAACCTACAGGAACGGACAGAAGACAGAATAGAGAAGAATGGAGAATGGACAAAGTCTCCACAAGATTGCCTTGCATATAACTCTAGGGAGATGAAACTAGTTTTGGTCAGGTTTCTCTGCCAAATCAAATTATTGACATTTTGAAAAACTGTTACTTTGATGAGATGTAAGAGGGCCTCTTCCATCTGTGTTTTGTATCAGTGTCCTCTAAAGGTTGGAAGTAAGCCCTTTGTTACTATCTGGGCACAACACAGATTCCATGTAAAGGTAGGACCTTATAGCCACCCACTGAAAAGAAAAAAATTCAGGAAATATCTTCAAAATGAATCAAATATCAAAATGAATCAAATATCTTCAAATTAATCAAAATGTCTTCAAAATGAATATTTGTTTTCCAGAATTTCAATAATTATTTTGGATAAAATTCTTGCCTTAACTCCAGCATAAAACTAAGAAAACACAGCATATTTTGTAGCAGATGGCTTTAGGACTATGATAATTTAAAAGAAGGGAAAAGGAAAAGGAAAATAGATAAACTCATAATTTCTTAATTTGAAAATGTGGACAGAAAATGTAGATGAAAAATGTAGATAGAAAATATAGAGAAAGCAAGGATAAAAATAACATCCTCGAAATGTTTGAATAAGCAGTAAAATATTTTTGTACAGGTCAGTTTCCAATACATTTGTAATATTTTTCAAGTTGTATTGTTGTGGTTGTATTTTCCAGTAATTCTATGTGACTTCTAAATTAATTATTTTAGAGATTTTGATTTGCCATTAGCAGAAAGTGCTGATTCACTGTCCATGAAGCATCAGATTCTGAAAATTACTAAAATAAATAGGTTGGCATGGTGAATGAAGATAGACAAGCATTAATGGTACCCTTAAATTTAAATGCTGTTCCCAGGAATTTTTGTGTAGTCTTAAGTCATCTTTTATTATTATGGAGTTGTTATAATTATTTTTTCAAAGGAATTATATTGAAGAAAGGCATACTCAAAAAGCAACTCATCCCAAGCACTCCTAGTTAATATCATTATGGGTTGTTTTCCATATTCTTTATTCAGATCTTAAAAGGGCTATTATTTTAGTCAACATTTGATTTCAATCTTCTACTTGTTCATAGTTAGATGAAAAATTGGTTATTTAATTCTAAAATTATTCTGTAAGGCATCTAACACCTTATATGTAATAAACAGAAGGGATGGGAATGGTCTACAGTTTTTCTTTCCCAAAACTTTCTATTGCATTACATTCTTTCCATTTTACTTCCCCAAGCCTTCTCTTTGCCAGTCTGTAGAAGCATAACTCTCTCAGCTTCTCCATGTTGCTCAAATCCTCCAGCCCCTGAATGATCTTCATGGCCCTTGTGAACTTGTTCCAGTCTGCCCATGTCTCTCTTGTTCATGGATGTACTGGATGCAGTGTCTCAGACACGTCTCACGAGCACTGAGCCAAGGAGAAGGATCACCTCCCTTGGTGATGACAATGCTCTGCCTAGCAGAGCTCAGGAGCATGGAGGTCTCTTTTGTATTATCTTTGACCTATTTGATCTCTTTCCCTAATGTCATCAGTTTTATCCAGGCATCCTTCCATTCTGTTGCTTCTCTTTCCTGTATCCCCTTTTTCCTCTGTTGCCTTTCTACTTCAGATCTTCTCCCATTTTTGCATTTCTATGGAATCCCCGGTGCAAAGAAAAATGGACAAAGTATATTCTTCTGCTGGTTTTAGCTCAAGCATTGCATTTAGGAACCACACAGTGTTGCTTAAACAGTTTTCTCTTTCCCCTGCTCTGCCTGGTTTGGAGCCTGGAAAGAGGCCTCCATGGAGCTGTACATGACAATCCAACTCAATGCCTACAGCAGAGGACTTCTATGCCAAGCTCAGTCTGCCTCATATCCAAGGTTAAGGACATTGCAGCAATTACAGTTTTACATTTATGCCAAAATGCATCAGGCAATTAGTCACATTTTGTTTAGAGTGAAATTCAAATTAGTCTTCACTGAAGTCACCAGAATAATGTTGTGTTGCAACTGCCAGTATGCAGTGTTCATGAGTCATGTTACAAACGTTATGAAATAAGCTAAAAATCATGCTTTTTAAAATAGCACATGTAGAGATTTATTTAGTTTTGTTATTTTTTAGTTTTCTCCACTATTCCTAAACCTTCATTTTCATCTTTTCTTAAATTTATCTCTAAGGACTAAACCCAGACTATTTTTATTTTAAAATTATAGACTCCATTAAACTCAAGTAGCTGCAAGTGTCCAGTCTTTCAGAAGCACTCTGACTATCATGAGGTTTGGCAATTTTGCCATAGGACTTTGTTCCAATGAGTACTCTGACAGGCTAAAAGCAAAGCATAAAACCAGTACTTATTAAATCTCTTGTAGCCCATATTTCTTTTTCTTTATTGTTTTACTGAACATATATTTTGCTGTCCTTAACTTTGGCCATGTTACTATAAGAGTAGAATACTGGCATGCATTTTTATGTCAAACGCAAAACAGACCCAGCATGAAATGTAAGGAATGAAAGTCAATTATTTTTGTTAACCACCCAGGCTAGCATCAGTGAAACACCAGAAATGTTCAGAAATGTTCAGTTGCTTCATTTGATCCTCCTTCTTACAGGAGCTCCATACAAAAATATGAATCTTTAGTGGACATGACTAATTTTGTAAAAGAAGTGATTTATTGGTGTCCTGACTTCATCAGTGCTCCACAAAATTGCTTGCCACCTAAGGTCACCTACTTCATTGAGAAGTAGATGTCCAAACAATTTTCTCTGCATATTCTCCCACTATATTTGCTCCTTTGCTGATGAAGTAAAAACTATTAATTACTTTTACAATTTCTAATGCATCTCTTGTTGAAATCTTCATAGTTTTGTCTTTTAACTAATAAGAACAACCTTAATGGTTTCAAGGTATTTAACCTCAGATGCCTGGAAAACATAAAGAAGATTTAATGTATAAAATCATTATTCTGTTTGGTTTTTTGACCAACACAGACTCTGATCATGTTACGCTGATTCCTAGGATTTACATGGAGCACTGAAAAAGGGGAAAAGGTGCATAAAGCAACACTCCTACACAAACAAAATAGAAGGAGAGGGATTTTTGTCACTTAGCAAATTGAACACTGAAGTGTGGTCACTGGGTCAAAGTCAGCTCTTGAGAAAAATCAATACCATTTACTTCCCAGGGTTTTCTCTTCTTTATCTGGCCCTAGTCTCCAATGGCAGCCAAAATCCTAGTCTGTGCTGGCTCTTCACTATGAGGAATACCCAGATACAAAAGAAAATGTTGACATTTCTTCTGTTTAACCTGACAAATCATCATTCAAACTGTGTAGTTAAATAACGAAAATCAGAGAATGACAAGTGAAAGCTCTAGACAGTGCATGATCTCACCTATACAATTAAGAGGGAAAACAGTCTCCTGTCCCTTTTTTTTTCCCATTCTAAAGCAAATTTTCTAAGAAATTATCCTGTAGAAATTTTATTTGGACTTTCGTGTTTGTAAAGACTTATATTATCTTGCCAATCAAGAGCTACTGGGAAAAACCCAAATCTGCAAATTCAGGAAAACATAAAGTTCAAGATGAAATAAAAAAATATTCAATGCTCTAACTTGAAAGTGTTTTGAAGAATATATATAGCCTTAGATTCTCCTTGTAGTAAATTATATCCTATTCATGCAAGATTCTCAAAATTATACTAAAGATACCTGGAGCTAGACAATGGGAATGGCTACTTTGCTATGCAGAAAGATAAAGGAAATATCTTCTAAGTAAGTTGCTTGAATATTGAGGCTATGCACACATAATAAAGAGGACTCTAATATACATTTATTCCTTCCTCCTACATCACAATGAGGAGGAACCAGAAAGAAAAATGGGAGAAGATCAACAGAACCAAGACTCATGTCCATAACACATTAGTCGTCAGTTCTGAAACAGCACCTGAGAAATAATAATTTGAAGAGGTTTGAAGTACCTGGAGCATGTGACAAGACATGGCATGAGCCAGATTCTCTTTCCTGACTATGAATGGCCATTTGGTCTGTGGGAACTGACTCAGTTAGGTTCCACATTCTCTCTTTCCCAAAGTTATACTACTGTAGTAACCATTTTATAATACCATTGTTATTAAATTTCTCTAGAATTGGTTTAAGAATCTAAATTACCAGAAAAAATCTAGTATATAACAGGACTAAACTAAAGGACATGTCACTCTACATGGTTTTAATTTTCACATCTACAGCCTAACTGGAGGCTGCTCTGATGTCACAGAACAGTGGTATTGCCCACTGGATGCAGCTTGTGCACTTCCACAAAAACAGGGCATTTTTTTTCCAATAGTCTGTGTACTCTGGTGGGTAGAGAAAATGCAGTAATATCTATAACATGCTTATGGAAAAAAAGATCTCATGGGAAATCTAAAAACAGAGTATGTTCCTAAAACTTACTAATTGATTATGTAGGATCTTCATAGACATTATAAAAATGTAAAACCAGAAAATAAATCTATGGACTTGTCTTAGGAATTGCATCTGCTTTTATTTTTTTATTGCTACCTTATTGACTATTAAAAGAATTTGGTTCTATTTATTTATTTTATATTCACAGCTGTCTTCATTCACAAAGTGTAAGGCAGGAATATTGGAGGTGTAGTGCTTGGGACCAAAAGCTGTGTCCAAACTGATTCCCTGCATTGTTAACTATGCAGATCACTTTTGTTTGGGAAACTGAGGAGGCTGAATGAGGAAGGGGGTCACGTAGACACATTCCAGGAAGTGTCACTAAAAGAGTAATTTTTTCTTGGACTCGTCTACAGCAAGGAATAAGCCTCAGAGCTACCTGTGAAAGAGTAAAAGCAAACCCTTCAGTCTTTAGAATTCCATGTTTATTCGAGAGAAAAACAGGAAAAAGAAAAATCAACAAAAAAAGATTAAATGAAATTTCAAACTGATGCCCAAGTAATTCTAATATAAAACACAATTGATGTGAATTGCAAAGAAGACCTCCCAAATTTTGGATTATAATTTGGGGAAGGAAGTGAGAAAGGCACGACATTAATGCCCAATTTCTTTAGTTATTTGATTTACAGTACAGAATATTGAGATAAAAATCCAAAGCATATGTGAGAAAAATATCATGCACTGAGAATGCATGAAGGAGAAGCAAGCATACTTCTCCTTTAGAAAAGAAGTAAAGTAAGTAATATGTTTTTGTATAAAATTATGAAATTTAACAGTAGGTATCTGGTTAAATTCCTTCAGGTTTTCTACATACACAGACAAATTGCACAATAGAAGTCTTCTCTGAATTTAAAGCACTCTGTTGACAAAATAATAAATTCTTGAATTTGGAAATGTAGCAATTATGTCAAGACAGACACAACAGACTAGTACCATCACCAGTCTTTTATTAAAAATTGTCATGTCTTCTCTCAGGCAACACTGACTCCTTTCCTCACAGGCAGTTCCACACAGCAGACACCCTCCCTCCTTCCCTCTGCACGACTGGCTAACCCCAACCTGTCCCTTCCCCAGCCACCTAACCCTGTCCATCCCTCACAGCATCTTCTCACCCTGCCTGTCCCTTACATGTCCCTTCCTCCTCCCAGCACAGCCAGCAGCCTCATCCCAAACTGCAGCAGACTCTGAATCTCAAGCTCCAACTGCAACTCATGGCCAGCTAACACCCACTCTTTTATAACACCCAAACTCATTGGGCAGGCAGAGGTATTTTCACCCCTCAGTAATCAGCACAGCTGTAATTCACTGGGAGAGATTGCCTTCTGCACTAACCTTACAAATCATCTTCCCACATGGAAATCCCTTTCTGATATGCTAACAACATCATTAAGGGTAATGTTGACCAAAAATCAACTCTAGCAGCAACTGAAACTTAATCAAATAATTTTGTCCAAGAGTAAAACCATAAATCAGAAGGTCAAGAATAGATGTTAAGAGTTTAGTTAGCACATGAAAAATAGATTTATCACTTGTTGAGCATCTACAACTGTTCATATCTCTATACAATAGCTATTTTGATCATATAAGTAGTTCTTATTCTCAGAGACTCTGCTGTAAAGTTGTCTCTTCAGCTGATAAGATGAAAATGTCACTTTCAAAATGTGGCAGATCTTACTTATGTCTGTGTAAAGGCAGTTACATTTTTATTTTATTATTTTTTAAAAAAATTAAAAAAGAAAATTTTGTTAAAACCCCTTCAGGTCTTCCTTAAATTTTCACTGATCCCTTAAGTTGTTTATGCTATGTCATCTTAGGTTACAGGACAAGACTTATTTTCTCATCAGTAAGAGTCATTTGTGTAAGAGATCAATTTAATTAATTTTAAGCATCTTTAGTGCAGAAATATGTGAGGAATTATTCACTTTAGTTCTCTTCCATAGTCAGAGAAAATGACACAAATACAGTCAATGGAGTAGTCTCCACCAAGGTATTTTTAAAATATTAGGATAAATGCCACAATTAAGGACAAAACTATTGCTTTCCAACCTGCAGAAAAAGAGCTGAGAGCTGCTTTTTCACTTTTAGAAAACAGTTCCCATTTAAAGTCTCACACCATATTTTTATTAATAATGCTCGCAACTATCTGAAGTAATTGAAAAACTAATTAAAATACTAATTTTTATGTTCTCATAATACCTGCTTTTATTGTGGTATACCTTCTTCAACTAATTAAGCTTTAACTTCTCTTGCTCAAGAGGTTTTTTAAATAATCCAGGTTTCATTCACAGCTTTCTGTAGTATGTTTTATATGTGTCAAAGTTATCTCAGGATAATACAATAGGTAGAAGGAATTTTGTATTTCTGTTCTGCAACAAGACTCTACTACAACAAATTAGATGTGATGGGAACTGAGACATCCATAGAAGAGCTCTTGGTTTATGCTTTGCACAATGGTGCAGTGTAATACTTTCTGTTATTTATATGTATGCTTCTAACCAATGGATACTAATATCAACTGACCTTTCTGTGTGGAGTGAACTGTCTTTGACCCCAGAATAAAATGCAGCTGTGGGTGGGTTGAAAGGGGAGAGCAGGCACAGGGTGATGTCAAAGGCACTGAAGCACAGGCACAGATTGATACTGGATGCCCATGATTGTAAACAATTCACCAGTGGTCAATTCCAGGTCATCAAAAGCATAAACCCATGTGTCAGTATATGCACCTTTAGAGACAGATAGACAATAAGCTACAAATATACAATGTATTTAAAACAGATCTTATAAAGTAAAGTTGCATGTAAAACTAATTTGCAGACAAAAGAAGAGCAAGGTATAGGGCAAGTCAATTGACAGGAGAAACTGACTCCAAGCAAATTTTAAAGAGAAAGAAAAAACAAACATCAGCACCCCTCCAAGTAAAGATACAGAAAACTACCTGTAGTTTCTTCCCTGAATGAAGCCATTGGTTTATGAAAATGAGTGTAACATTTGAGGCACACATAGAGACTGGAAAATGTGTGCATGCACCATTTTAATCATATATAATTTGAACCATCTTATCATTATTATGGCTGTTCAAATAATCTTTTTTTTTATTAGACAGTTAATATTTTAGTTAGGCTAGGAGTATATAATTGGCTTTGTACCTCTATGGTGCTCTTATTTTTGCCATAACATTTTTGAGTACAACAAATTGATGGGAATACAATCAATTCTTTCAGTAAACTGGATATAACAAACTGGTAGCACATATTAATCATAATCCTTGTCAGAAGTTAAAATTTGCAAAACTGTAAAACCCACAGTTATTCATTTGATAAAAGAATCTAATTTTTTCTGGGTCTATGTAAACCTCAAATTTTGATTGATTTTATAACTGTGAATCATTTACTTAATCATTATCTTGAAGTTTTGTATCTGTCCAGGAAAACCTAATTACAGACAGACATTTTCTATTTAACTTGATTTTACCAATAAAACATAGAATATTTCTATAGTAGTTAGAAAACTTTCACTCAAATGACACTCACCAAGGAAAACTTTTGCACTTTATGGACAAATTAGTTTAATGGCAAGAGGTGGCCAAGGCTTTTTGCACTTTCTGTGCTCTCCTATTACACTATCCATTTGCAAAAGGTGCATGATGGAGTACGATATGGAGGTTTATAAATTAAGAAGTGACAGAGAAAAGGTAATTTGGAAGTAATAATTTGTTATTTCTTACAATACAGAATCTTAGGACTCTTCTCAAGTTTCATCTTTCACTGTCTAATTAAATTGTGCTACTCATTTGAACACTGAATGAAAAAATAAAGTAATTTACATCAGTTATAAAAGCAATTAGATTAATTAATTGAGAAAAAATCTGTCAAGATCACTCAATTCTAAAATATAATTTTTGACTCATTAATACACTTGTCATGCACATCAACAGCAGAAGTACATTTAAAAAAAAGAGTGACAAAACCATTGTATATTTGCTCCATTCTTCTTGAGTTTGGCCTCAGATATGGCAATATCAGACACAGCTTTTTTAAAAAATTGCTCTTTATTTAACTTTCCTTATAATATATTATAATACAAAGTTTATTTTGAGAGGTTATTCTTGCATTCCTCAATACATTGTATTTGTCCCACATAAATTTGAAATAGCTTTGTTATGCATAATTTATTTATTCTAATTATTGCATATCATTACTAGTAAAATTTATTACTGAAAAGGATCATCGACAAAATAACCTCAGAAATTAATTTTTTAACTTTTTTTTTGTTTGAAGAGTCTGAGATTTGTATTATTTTTATTTTAAAATTTATTTTTTTCAACTGCTTTTGTAAAAACAAATCTACTAAGCATTAAAGTTGAGTTGCCTAGTTTTTGAACCTGCTCACTGATTATAAATTTTGACAGGTTGGAAGAGGTCTGAAAAATGTTAAGTTCTTTAAAATTTTATAAAGTTAGGTAACTCTGTTAGTAACTTAAATGAAGGAGGTGTTTTGAGAACTTGCTCTTTATTAGACATGAGGATTTACAAGGCAGCCAGAGATACTCAATTTTTTAAATGCTGGAAAAGCTTTGATCAGAGTTTCTGACTTATTTACCAGAGAATACAATCAACCAGACAAAAAGCCACCCTTTATCAGCTTCACTGTTTCCAGAAGGGCTTTTCCTTGCTTCAGCTGAGTCTCTCAAACTTTAAATGTCTCTCTAACCTTTATTGTCTTTCTCCTATTTCCTGCTCTCCAATTCTTCAGGGTACTGATTCAAGTTTTGATGGCAATTTTTGGTGAGGTTTTTTGGCCCCCCATTTAAAAACTTCAGCATTTCAAGCCTTATAAAGATTCCTTTACAGTTACTGAAGAAGAAAGAAAAGGAATAATTGTCAAGATCAATATTTTCTTCCCCCTTTCTCTAAAGAAAAGCAAAACAACATATTGCAGCAGCAAACTACATAGTTTTTTTGGGCAGTATATTGACTCTTACCCCAAATATTTTATAATCCTGCAAGGACTTTCAGTCATTATTTTGCAAACTTATTTACTTTATTCTGTTTTTATTTAAATTATTTTACCAGTGTGGGCCAAGCATAACTCATACCAACCCACAAGCCTGTGTTCATTCAAATTGGTGATACACCTGCTTATATTGGATTATTTTTTGAATGGTGGTCTAGGAGAAACATTTCCATACTTGCATACTATATTTTTGTTTATTTTTGAAAGAAAATATTTTTCTCCTCAAGTTAGGCAGTGGAACATCTGATGAGGCCAAATATTGTTGTTTACACCTTGAACAGTCTAAAGTGATGGGAAAGTCTCAGAACAATCTATGTGACTTCCAGAGCTGTGAGTCCCTTGAGCTTAAGCATCTCCCTCCAACTTGGGATGGAAATCTTTCAATTTAATTAGTTATCCTATGGCTATTTCTCTATAAACTCTCCTTTGCTAAATCCCTCCTGACATCTACAAACAAAACCTCACTGCCTTGGAATGAGCCAAAACTGATTCCCTGTGACTGATCTCTCCAATAAGCTTGTTGCTAACAAAGGCCTTCAGATCTGACAGCGGGTCTGTGCCATGGGGCCTGAGGGTAAGTGCTGTTCCCAGGTCAGGCTCCTCTGCAGTGTGCAGATGCTTCAACTAGCACTGTCTGTTTAATTAATTTCAGTCTGCTTCACCTATTTAAGCTTTTCACTTGCCTGCTGTTTTCCCTATCAATAAATATAAGTAACAGATTATAAAAAGAGAAATTATGTATAGAGCAGGATGAATCATTTATGCTAACATGATTAATCTCTTTCCATCATTAAAGTGGAAGTTTTGTATGCAGCATATCAAACTAATTATTTGGGTATATTGTATTCCTGATATAGTTGAGGTGTTAATATATAAGCAATATATATATGTGTAAATATATGTTACAGTATATCCCTCTTTATACACACAGCCATGTAAATATTAAATATATTAGGATATACCCATCTGTGTAAACAGCTCTTATGACTAGATTAAATTTTTCCTAAATTCATTTAAGCATGATACAAAATTCAGCTTATCAGAATTTGTTAAAATCTGTTTTTATTAGAAATATTTCCTGTGTCAGTTAGACCTGGAACTCTGTTTTGTTAAGATGCCACATAAGCAAGTAAGCCTGTTGCTTTTAGTGTTCTTGTATTGGAGCTGTACTAACCTACCGTGCTAGCAAAGCATTTGTGTGCAAATTCCAACCTTATACAAAGTGTGTTTTTCTAGGATGCTTGAGCTAGCATTTCCAAATCCATACTATTAGTATTAGGACTTCAGCCTTCAGCATCAATAGTCCTGTCTATGTAACAGCCCTATAAGTAAAGCTGTGGTGTTATAAATTGGGATCAACAGGAATATAGCAACCTGTCACCACTGGAAATGAAATTCTTGAACCAATCAGCTCTCTGTCCTTGGGTGAGCTTATCTGTCATTTGGGAAAAGAGTCTGGTCTTCTTAGATGACTCAAAGAACTGATTTAACTCAGAAACTTGTTAGTTTCCTGCCTGGTTAAACAGCCCAGTGAGACTGGTAAGTGCACTACAGATGGCACAAGGGAGGAGGGGAATATGCGGGACCACAAGAAGGGGCAGACAAGGAGAGGCCAAGGCAAGGAGGGACAAGAGAGCAGAGCTGTCCTTTCTCAATGTAGTGGATGATGAGAACAACAGCTGAATATAGGACAACTCAGTATTTTGAATGATCAAAGCCCAGCAAGTGCATACAGGAGATATGCAAGGGTGTTGAAGAGTGACAGTGACCAGAAGACCTGGTGACCATAATTAAGTGAAGTGATATTGGCCAATCTTGGATAAGCCCTTTTTGTATTACCTCTTGTTTTACTTCAAAAATGCAAACACACTGATAGTAGTTATGATAGCCCAATAACCATTTTTGAGAGGAAAGTGCTGCTTCCTTAATTGTGGAATGTATAGTCACTGAGTCCTTGTCAACAGTCTTCTGAAGATAATGAAATAGTGTAAAAATGGCAACAGGAAAAGTGATTGTGCTACTAATATATCAAAGCATGGGAAGTTATAAAACTACTTTTCATTACTTCCTCACAGTGCAGCTCTGTGGCTCTCTGCTTTCTGCATTAAAGTAACAATGTTCATTGAGTATGAGGTAGGACACAGCTCTTGAAAGCAACACCCAAGGTTAAAGACAGCAAGAAATTCTTAAATGGACCTGTGACTAAGGGAGTCCGACAGCTCTTTTTTTTTCCACTCAAGGCGCAAAACTTTCTGGACAGGGACACATTTTGTAACTCATAGTTTACTACAATAATACTTTTTTTTCTAAAGGAAAAATATCAAATTAAAACATTTCTCTAGTAAGTGTTATAAATTTTGGTCATAAATTAAGAAAAGCACATATGAACAACCTCATGTCCTTCTTTTGTCTCTGAATAACAGAACATTAGTTTCTTTTAGGTTTTACCTCCAATAAGGAGAAAATTAACCTTAAGGTCCAGAATAAAAAACTCATAGTTTCTAAATATTGATAAAATCTTTTAGTTAGAAATTATGTCATGCCAAAAGTGTGACATATCTTAGGAATCTCAGTAAACAAAAAGTATAGGTTTAAAATAAGTGCTGCAACTTAGCTCTAAACCAGTTTTCCTCAAATGATAGGCAGTTAAAATGGTCAAATTTAATTTGAATTTAATAACTTTTTTTTAATAGAATTTTGGCAGAAAAATAATATTTCAATTAACTTTCTTGTTAATACTAACCAATATTTCCAGCATGCATGGATCATCCTGTTCTCATCATTTTTCACTGTTTCTAAGCCCAAGGCAGGTGACAAACCCTGCAGAAATAGCTACTCACAGCAAGCAAGCTGCTCTCCAATAATCATACTTCTTTCAGCTGTTGGCTATACAAGCACCATTTTTCTCTAATTTTCAGAGCAACAGAAGAATCCCAATTATCCAGGTGATTGAAAGAATGTGCAGTAAAGGACATTGTTATTTGCATAATCTAAGTAAATCTACTGTCATATTTCTATGAAATGTTCTTTCAAATTAATTAAACATCATAGTATGACAAGTACATTCATCTACAGCTGATGGATAGTGATGAGATGACAAGCAGCAGTGAAACAGTTAAAAATGTTGGCATTTAAATTAATCTTCAAAGTTAACTCCTCCAATTAAGGAGAGTGGAAGATGTCTAGAAATGTTTTAGTGTTATTGTTTCAGTCTTTACTGATTGCCATAAAGACAAAAGTACAGGCATTTACATTATTAAGGCTTTCTTTTTACCAGTGTGTAATTAAAATGGACAACCAAGCTTTGAATCTTGGCATACAGCATGAGGAAAAGTTTAAGAACATCTTTTTTTCCAGTAATAGCTTCCTGCTGTCCAGTAAAATACTTTGCCATGAAAACCTTCCGAGCTCTCCACCACTTATGTGTGACTCTTGAAAGGCTTATATTTGAATAAACACCCACAACGTTTCAACTAGAGAAAAACAAGCACATAGTACAAGAGATAAAGAATGTTGTTCCAGTTCCTCCATATGAGGCCTCTGCAGCGCAGTCTGTATGCAACTCTCACAAGATGTCTCAGAAATTCACACAGCTGCTGTGGAATTTGGCAGCTTGCTAGCTGGGTAGGACAGATTTCTGGGAATGTCTGGCATTTCTCACTGGATGGATAGAGGGTGCTACACGAGGTTCTGATTTCCAGAGCCTGTTGTGCCCTGGCACTGGCTGGCATGGGAGGCACCTGCTCCCCAAGTGCTGGGGAGCATCCTCAGCCAGGGTCCAGCTTCCACATTTGGAAACTCAGCCTTTGCTTACAGCATGGGACAAGAAACTGGCACTTTGCTTTTGGTCTGATTTTGTTTTTTCTGAGGTGTGTGTCACACTGGTAGGAAGCCAAAAGTGAAGTACAATTTAAATTCTGAATTCTGCATTCATGAGCTCTATAAAGGCAAGCCCTTACTGAATGCAGAGACTGAGAACCAGCATGCACTCCTCTGTTCTCACCAGAAATAGATTTAGCTCACTCTGGAGAGGAATCTAGATCTAAATTAACATTCACACAGTCATATGACTCTAATATTAAACAAATGTTATTAATAATATGGCAGTACAGACAAATTGCAAGGGTTTTAGCTTTCCTGCAGATCTGAGGTGCTCCAGAGGCCTGGACGATGTACAATGCAAGTGAGAAATGATGCAAATTTGTATAGGTACACCTGAATTAAAGGTGAGATGATGGCAACAGAGAAGCAGTAAAAAGAGAAGCAGCAGTAGGTACTCCTACAGCAAGGAATATTTTCTGTAATAAATGTCTATGCATGCAAAGTAAAAAGCTCTGAAAATAAAAGACTTGTAAGGTATCTGAAATACAGTCTCAAAATGAACACCTGGCATTAAACCTACTCAATAAAGGATTCCTTTTGTGTCTCAGGAATGTCTGCATTTTATCTCACCCAAGTGAGATTTGCTGTACACTAGACATGGAAATTGTTCAAACCATGAATGGAGTAAGACAGACACCTTAACCTGGGCATGGTCTCCTCTTGGGAGATAAAGCTTCCTTTGGAGGTAATATAGAAGGAAAAAGCCTGAATGGACATCTAATATCGGAAATTTAGCAGCAAGGTAGCTGGATCTGGCTGAGCTGAATCCCACCCTAAACTCCTGCAGTTCTTCTCCCTCAGCCCTGCATGGTCCAGGAGAAGCTACAGCTGTGAATTTATCTATTCTTTCTTCAGCATTGGTGGGATCTTGGCTAAATATGATTTTCCAGCAGGTTTATTGACTAAAGATGAGTCAAGGGGGAGGGGATTTTAATTTCTAGTGGTGTTCTACCAAAGAAAACCTGCTATCTCCTCTTTCCACTACACCAAACTTGGAGGTATATATCTGATTCACATCAACTTTCTGAATGACTCAGGACTCAGTTTAAAATCACAACATATTCCTTATGCAGAACCCTCTTCTAAAAATAATTTTTGCACTCCGTTATCAGTGGTGAAAGATCTTTTTATCTTAATTCTTCTTTGTCTGCACTTTATTTAAGAGGTAGTCTGTAAAGCTTTCAGCATTTCTCCATGCTGAAACTGGAACAAATTTTTCATGTTGGCTGTACTCATTGTTCCCTTTCTTCCAGTAAGAAAAAATACTGCCTCACTAAAGTAAACTCTTTTATTGTCATCTAGCCCTTTTATCTAGTTCTCTCTGTTTCTCTTATTAAAATAAGACTTTATTTATACTATATTTTATTGTGTTCTCTGTATGACTCTTCAGAGTTACACAGGGCTTAGAGGATTAAAAGTTTTATTGCATTTCTCTTTATTTATTTCTGTTTCGTGTCTGCTAGTCCATTTAATTAGCATGCTCGAGTTTAAAACAGAATATTATATTTACTTAAATTGCTATTAGAGGATCTTTTGGACATAATTTTCAAATCTTTCTGTCAGGTTATGTCAACGACTTAAATATCTTCATTCCAGAAACAGTATTTCCTCATCATAATTTTTTCTGTTAGATTTTCTTCCATTGTATTTGGAAATTTTCTCTCTGCCAAGAATTATTAGTTTTAGCAGAAGACTTTGCTTTTTCCTGCAGTTTGAGATTATAATTTGTTTTCCCTGTTCTATTTTTCCCTTTAATTTTATGTGTTGAAGTTTAAGAAAAAGGTTAATGTTTTATTCTTTCCCTTTAAGAATGTAATGCCAGAGCAAAGTCCTGTGATAATTTATTTTCTTTCTTTTAATCCTTTTAAAACTGTTAAGAGAAGGAGCTATGTCCAGTGATTAAGCAGTAGCAAATATGGGTGAGAAACTGGCAATTCAATGCCTCTCTCTGGCATAGTTTTTAAGTAGATATGAGCAGGCTGCATCAGCACTTACATGAATGATAAAATAATAATGTCATACATGAAAAGCAGATACAGAACCAAAAATAGACTATTTTATTTAAGTAGAGATATCCACTGTGTTTATATTTCCATATAACATCATTAAAAGTGTCTGTACATCACTCAGTAATATAAAATGGCATGGAGTTATGTGCAAAAATTTCATTTGCTCTTTCTATAAAATCTACATGTTCCTTAAGAGACACTTTTTTCCCAAGGAATACATAAAATAAAGAGATAGGCATATTTTTGACACTGCTAATTGCTCTGCATGGAAGTGGATTTTTTTTATTTCTTCCCTTAATTCCTGGAGAATAAAAAAAGATTTATCCTGTAGTCATTCTGAAGTGGTTGCTGCCATGTAAAACTAATTTCATAAGTGCTTCTACTTAGGACATTTTCTGCTCTTAACCAGAAAAAAATGAAACCATTTTAGTATATTATTTTCATTCTTCTTCTACTTGTTCTTCTCACAGAGATGAAGAACATAAGGTTCATAGGGATAGTTAGGTCATTTCATCTGACCCCTATATTTGCTCAACCCCTGGATTCCTCCCAGCAGCATTATTGACTGAAGTACATCCTGACCAATTTAGATCATGCCTCAAGGTCACCTCTTTGTGCCTCATCATAACAAAAAGTTCCTGGACAGACAAGTTCTTAAAATCTCAATTTTTTCAGCAATTTCACCAATTTTACAACATTCTTTTAAAATGTGGGCTCTATATCTGTCCCTTGAGCCATATACTTATCACATTGACAAAGCAAGCTCTGCAGAAAGGATTCATTGCCCCTAATTGAGATATCCACTCCACAGACATCTACAACTGAGGTAAGCAGACACTGAAAGAAATGGGCACTTTCAAGGCATGTGGCTTTTAGCCTGTTTTAAATGCCTATCTTGGACAAGATGAATCATACTTCATTAATAGGCTGCAGAACTTTTTCAGACTTTGGATGTTTCCTACCCATTATGCCCTGTTTATGCACTGCAAGTGTATTACCTTTTTTATCCACTACTACTACTAATGAGGGCTCTTATTGAGTTGCTTAATTAATGTGTCTCCTAAATTCTTACAGAATAATGGATTTCTGATAAATTTTCTCTAGTAATGGTCAAGTTCCTTGTACCAGAATGCATTCAGTGATGATTCCTCTTTGGTATTGTTTATGCTACAATGGAGGCTGGAAAGCTTAAACTTGTCTTTGGCTAGGGCAAAGGAACAGAAAAGGTTATTTTAATAGAGAACTGCTGCTTTTGTCCCATGAAGTACCTAGCTGTTCACAAACAAGGTGAGCCATCTTGTTTAGATTTTGGTTTTTAAATACTTTTTAAATAAAATAATCTTTGCATAGAACAACCTAAAATACATACCAGCTAAATTTTGGAAACTTTAGAACTAAGAAATTATTAGAATTATTCCCCAAGTTTTAGATTTTCAGCAGGAAAAATTTAGTGGCATTCTTCTACAGCAATAATTTTTTTTTCCCCAAAAGATATTGGCACATATATCTAGGCACAAAATAGCATAAAATGTTACAATTTGTCTCTTTAACACTGTCTTTAGGGCTTCACTATAATTATTAAAAAGGATAAAATTATTTAAATAATTATTAAAATTTATGGGATTTACCAAAACATAATTTTAGAGTATTTAACAGAGAAGTGATAAAAGTACTCTAATTTTTTGATGACCATTCAAGATCCCATACAAATGTTTGTGAAAAGGAATGAATAACCCTTAGAAGATAACAGGGAGCACTGAATGGATAAAATCACTCATGAACAGACAGAAAATGACTGATTGTAGGTTAGTCATTTTCCACGATGAAGGAGGGCAACCTGTACAGTATGTGAGTGGTCTCTACTAGATGTGAGCAGTCTATATTCTTGTAGATTATTCACAAGTAATCTACAAGAATATATTCTAAAGATTTTCAAAATTATTTTTAGTTTATGCAAGCACGTAAATAAGATGACTGTCAGTAAGAACTGCAGGCAAATTTGGTATCAGATCTTGACCAGTTACAACCGACTGTAACTGAACATGAAATGAAACTCATGACAAAAGTACCTTAACCTAATGACTTATAAGAGGCTTGAACCTGAAGCAGAGAATTTTAGGAGAAATCAGATAAGTCCTATATATGAAGACCAAAAAGAAAGTAGCAAGATAGTAACCTGGGAATAAAGAACTACATTTATACCTCCATACATCCATAGCACTCACAGTGAAGGAATGACTAAATAAACAAGGACGCCAAGCTGGGAAATGGGAGATCTGTCATGTGTCTGAGCAACTGTAAGTGACATTAGGGGGTGTAATAGATAAAGAACACGTGCTTTTCCTCTCTCCCATTAAAAGAATGGGAGCTAAAGTCCATAAACAGGTTTTTGAAAGCACAGAGAAAAATAATTCATTTCAAACTATATTGTGAGGATGAAAAACTCCCCGATAAAGAATGTTGTGATTGATAATGTTTGCATACCTTCAAGAATAGGCTGGACAAGTCCATGAAAGCAAAATAGTTCATGTGGTTTAAAATGACTCTGTTCTATGTTATCAAGAAATTATTGAACCACCAATTATCAGAAACAGGAAAGTTAGTCAGAGAAATTCTACTATATATTGTGCCTGGTATTTTCTTCTAAGCCTCCATGCACAGGCATAATCAAATGCTGTGTTTGATGAAACTTGCAGTCCCTGCAGTGTTCAGACAACCAACATAAAACTTCAGAATTCTATGCCCAAGATGCTTGAAAACATACAGAATTTTAGTACTATGATTCTACCATTGCATTTTTAATGAAGGATTTTGAGAAACTGCAAAAGATAAGGTGGAAAATCTACCACAAGGAATTTGATAACTAAAAGAGGATTTTACTATATTCTGTTTTATTGCAGCTGAGGTGGTTTTCTAAATATTTAGGGTAAGGATTGTGTTGTAATCTGCAGTCATAGTTCCATAAGTCCATTATACAAATAAATTGCATTCATTAAAGTTACGTACAACAGAAATAAATTAATAGAAAAATGAAACAGATAGTAGAAAGCTCTGCAGAAGCAGTTGATATAGAATTTAAATGACTGCTGAAGCTGTTGACATTCAAATTGGAAAACAATAGAAAACCAATGTCTACCTATAAAATATGACAATAATGAACTTTAATTATAATTGTATAGATATATACTGAAATCCCCAACACTAGACAAACTATTTTGAATATGTTTGTTATAACTTCAACTATTTTAAATAGTGAAGAGAATGACATATCAGAAAAAAGATGCAACATTTGATACTGAGATCCTGTATTGCACAATATAAGAATAAAAATGTTCATATTCAATGACGAGGGTGGATGAATCAGTTTATGGAAATAGAGCAGCAAATTGTATATAAATGCAGATTCAGGACAAAAATAGTCTAAGGACAAGCACAGATAATTAATGCAGCATTCTTCTCCTGCGTGAATCTCTTACGGGTCATGATTATTTTGCAAAAATCCTGTAGTCAGGAGACTTGACTGGATAATCTGATATCTCTGAATTCTTTGCTGCTCAAAGACTGTTTGATGTGCCATAATCAGTAAGTATTGGCTTTCTGTTCCAAGTATTATAAAAGGAAACCATTGCTTCTTCCTCTACAATAAGCTCTTCATACCCGCTGCTTTGTTGTCTAATGGATCATTTTTCCAGTGACAACTTTAAATATTCTAGATGTAATTAAACAGATTAAAAATGTCTTTGTTCAGAAAGAAAACCTTATTATTATTATAAACCTTATTAAATGATGCCCAAATAAATATACCATTATGATTATAGGTATAGAAAGAGTTTAAAGGCATATGTGATATGGAGAAATCAGATAACTATCTTTCACTGACATTCAGTCAGAACTGTGTGCTAACTCTGGTTCATGTCACTGCACCAAGCTGATATTAAGGGTAGTCATGAGGAAAATCTTTCTGATGATACAGACAGTGAAACACTGCAAAAGTCTGCAGGACAGCTGGAGCAGACTGCTGGCCTTTATTGTTGGAAGTTGCACAAACATCTGTCTCCATGACCTAAGATGATCCTGTATTGAGACATAAGGATAAATTAAACAAACTTTCATTGTCTCTTCCAACCCTATAAATCTACAATTCTATTCACTGACATATTTTTTTAATAGCTCAAGATTTTTAGGCTGAGAGTTGAGGAAGAAATTCATATTGAAGTAAAGATAACACGTGGCAAAACTTATAAACAAGAATTATTTTACAGAACAAGCTACAGAAGAAAAGAATATTTACACTGAAATTTGTTGAAATAGTTCAGAATGTTAATGACCAGTAGGATAATTTTAGATTTTGACAAAATGGTGAAGTGCTACCTAGCCAATGGCTATTTCACCTAATACCATTGATAGACCAAATATGTGATGATATGTCTATATATTAAATATATATTAAATTCTCCCAAATGAATGAATGAGTTTTCAACTAAATGCATCGGAATGAAACACCAGGAAGTGTTTTAACTGAAATTGAAGACATAAGAAAAAATAACACAACTATATTTTAAAAGTAAAAATCTGTGCATAGACTTTCTTCTGTTGAGAATAAGAACTCCAGTGAATGAAAATGACATTATTGTATTGAATTTAATGATGCTTTCGTTGCAGGTTTCTACTGAGAATATGCTGCCTGTTGAATATTTCCTGCTGTAGTATCTTTGGTGAAAGCTGTGATAATTAAAGGCATTTATATTGCATCTTTCTTCACTAGAGGAGATGGATGGTTACCAAAACATTTTTCTGTCTTTTATTTCTCAAATACATGAGAGCAACCATATATACATGAGTGTTAAATTAATAACCAGGACAATGGCAACAATAATAATTGCTTTATAACACTGTATGCCATCACTGTTATGGCATCACCACACTGGGTGCCTTGTGGAGTTTATATTAACCACATCAAGTCTGGGAAACTGAATTTGCTTCCTTTCTGATCATCATATTAATGAAGAAAGAAATTTGATGAAAGCAGAGGAGCACAGCAGTGATAGAATCAGATTTGGCTTGAACATGCAAAAATGTAACATCACACACCATTTTTGCTGTCTGAAATATTGTTGTGATGGAGTTTAAGTTCATGGACTAAATGTACTCAATGGACAGGGATAGTCCATAGAGTATGGAAATTATATTTGTGTATATCAAAAGACAAGCAAGATGGGGGTTATTGGGAAGTGTGGGACCTGACATGACATAAATTATATGGAATAATGGATGGCTACTGTCCTGGTTTCATCTGGGACAGAGTTAATTTTCTCCATAGTATTGGCAAAGTGCTGTGTTTTGTATTCAGCATGAGAATAATGTTGATAGCAGAGGGATATTTTGGCTGTTGCTGAGTAGTGGTGACCCTGAGTCGACAGGGCTTTCCAGTGTCTCCTGTTCTGTCAGCAAACAGGCACACAAGAACCTGGGAAGGATCAGCCAGGACAGCTGATCCAAACTGGCCAAGGGATATTCCACACCACAGGCTACCCTGCCCAGTACAGAAACTGAGTGTGGAGTTTGCTGTGAGGGACTGATCATTGCTGGGGGAGGGATGGGCATCAGTCATCAGGTGGTCAGCAAATGTATTGTGCATCACTTGTTTCTAGGGTTGTATTCCTCTTTCCCTTTCCTTTTCTCTGACAATCAATATTAGTAGCAATATTTTTTTGTTGTTGTTTCAATTATTAAACACTTCTTACCTTAACCCAAGCTTTTTACTTTTTTTTTTTTTTTTTCCTTATTCACCTCCCCCATCCACCAGAGATAGGGGAGTGAGTAAGTGGCTGAAAGATAGTTACTGGCTGGAGTTAAATCATAACACCTGGATGATTCATAATTGATGTCCTTTTCCTTTTTAAATTTAAAAAGGATGAGTAAAGAGAGATTCAACAATGCAAGTACATTGAAAAGGCAAAAAAAAAAAAAATACAAAAGTAAACTACCAGTTGAAAAAGTACATCTGTATGATTCATGGTATGAAAATCATTATAAAACACTTTATGACAGTGTTGCAATGATATCCAATTCAAAAACATTTTCAAGAGTTCTGGAGAATGTTTGTTAAGATTAAAAAGCCTTTTTTTTGCAGCTCCTTACATTTTCCTTCACTTGGAAAACATGAACACATGAAAACTGAGAGAGTACATATATTTAGAGGTAATAATGGAATCTAGTTATAGTGAATTTCTATTAAATATTCTTCAAAAATAAAGGACCGCATCCTTCACAAGCAGGGAAGAAATAAAGAAGTGAGAAAGACAAAAGAAAGAAGGAAAGAAAATAGGGGGAAAGAGGGAAAGCTGACAAGATAAAATGAAAAAAATTTAGATCACATATATTTGTGAAGTACTCATTAGAATCTGTGATCATTAGTTTCTGAAAAATACGGTTATTTCAGGGTATCTGTCTTTGAGGATCCCGTAGTTAATTTAGAACCAAGTATTGTGATTTCCTATGCACAGATGTTTTCTGACTCTTGCATTCCCTCTATTCTGCTTCTGAGGTGAAAATAGCTTAGCAGAAATTGGTGACCAGAACACCTTCAGACTGCCTGAAGCCTTGCTAGCATCATTATCTAAGACAGTAGTTTCTTCTGGTTTAAAACTGGAATTGCTATGAAGCATTTTGTTAAAATGATTCTTCAGATTTGAAAGGGTGACCTGACCAAGCTGTGTTGCCAGTGAGATACTGGTCTCTTATAAAACCTACATTATAAAGTTTATATTAAAATAAGATACATGAAATATTCAACAGAAAATATTTTATGTATGTGTGTATTTACAAATTCATGTATAGACATTACACAAAAAATATTTAATATATGATCATTAAATATAAAAATACCTTTAAAATATTTGACTGAGACTAAATGCCATTGACTAACTTAATCCCCTACTTGTTTCAGGCAATTTTACTCAAGGTATTTTCCAAATTGAAAGCATTAATCTGATTTAAAGGTTTAAAATATAATTGTTTAAAATGTCACTAGTAGGCTAAGAAACAAACTGACATAAACAAGATTTTCAAAATTTGAAATTGTGTGACAATTAAAATGCCTTTCAACACTTAGAAACTCTTGGAACTTTGCTTTCAATACCTTGAAAAAATTCAGCAATGGTAAACGTTTCTAATGTTTTCATTCCTTTAATACTGAAGCTGCAATTATAATTCATATTACATTTCATCAACCACATTAAAAAAACCCTGATATTGAAGTATAGTGATGATAGGATATATGAGGTTGCTTTGTAGAATTTCATTATTTCAGCATTTACTGTTACTTTGAAAGAAATTACGTTTGAAATTACAAAATGTCTGTTCTTTGCAGAATTCTAGATTTAACTCTATTTCCTCTATTTCTAACAGCCATCCCAGTAAAGACTATTTTAAATATTTTACTTCCCAGAGTCTCTTGATAGATCATAGACTGTTTTGCTTTTTTAGCCATGTATACTTTCCAAAATACAACACATTTGTGTGAAGTACTCCTGTTGGTGACTCCTTGTAGTGGCTTAGACCCCTGAGGGACAGGCTGTCACATCTCCTATAATTATATGTGATTTTATAAAAGTGACTCATTTTTCCATCTATTCTGTGTAGTGTTAATAGTCTAGCTAGAAACACCAGCTAATTCTTGTATTAGTATGTCCAGCAGCAGCAGAATTAGTACCCTGAACTCTGTAAGTCTATCAAGCTGCAGACATCTCCAGAAGAATCAAAACCAATATAAATCACTTCTGAAACTTTTAAGAAAGCCAAGGACGAGATGCTCTGATGACTCTTTTAAAGCTTGGAACTGAGAAATTCTTGGCTTAAGATGTTCAAAATGCTGAATTTTAGCCAAGTACTGAACAGTAAGTTTACTTTTTGGCATGCTATAATCAACTTAGAAAAAGTACAAGGTGAACATAAAGAAAAGGTTGAGGTAAAACAAGGGCAGGAAAAATAAACAGTTGGGACTGAGGAAATAATCTTTAGAGTTCAAGATGTAGTGGACATTTTCTTATTATATGAAGAGACTTAATGTTAGAAAAGTCTTTCTTTTATCAAATTTACAGATTTTACTTTATGACAGACCTGAGTTTTATGCTTTGCAGCTGTGTGAATAGTCATATTCCCCAAGATTTGAATTAAAATGATGTTGATTTTCAGTGCTATATTTCAATAAGTTTCTATTGTTTGTACCACAGTTTCATCAGAAATGTGTTTAATCACACATAAGAGACACCTGATCCCTGACAAGGCAGAAAAGCTCAAGCAACAATGTCAGGAACAGAACTGGGACAGTAAGTTACTGTTTGCTTAAAGTAAGTGAATGGAAATTATCCTATATTCCAGATGAAACTGACCCATTAAAAAAATTGAAATTAAACTATAATTGTACAACTCAAAGAAATAGAGACAAAAATTTTTAAGATTACAAAATTATGGACTGTAGGATTTAAATATCTTAAAAAGAAGATCCAAACATCATTTAATTAACAAAAACTTCCTTACTTGACATTACTACAGTAATGGAATCCTAGCAACTGTTGCTCGAAGTCCAGATAAAAAAAAAAAAAATTGTTGTGGATTATTATTGATATTGTTATTATTATAGTTGTTATTATTATTATTATTGTTGTTGTTGTTGTTGTTATTACTATACTGTGTAACTTCACTGTGATTATTTTAAGGCCACTATACCTCAAAGATTAGTGAAAGGGAATAAAATTAGGACCTGTTCCCAAGTCTTCAAGTGGATGATGAAATGAGCTGAAGCTGTATAAGGAAAGAAGAAAAAACATTAAATATGCAAAAGAGTGAACAAATAATCGATTTCAGCATTGGATGACTTTCTTGTACCATGCTTGCATATCCCAGCATTTTTTGGTCTGTATGTTGTGTTAGGACATGATAGGAAGATACATGTAATAAATACAGATTTCATCAGTGGAAAAAACTTTTAAATGGCCTAGATTTAAATTATTATTTATGCATCAGGCTATTTCTTGTCTAAATCAGTAAGTATTTGTTCTGGATACTGAAATCAAATAGACTTTTGGGAAGATATTAATGTCTTCTTACTGAAATATATAAACTGGTACAACTGATATCTAGCCTTTAGCCTTCTTATCAGCAGGTACTGAAGAGGTTTTCATTGTTATTTATCTCTTCCATTATATACAAATTTCTTACTGAAATCAAAACAAAGACTTTAAAACCTATGCAGGTCAGAAAGAGTGACAAAATTTAGCCCCATGTTCGAAAATATGTGTAATTTTTTAGAAGCAAGACTTAAAGGCAGCAAAATTTGCAATTTTAATGAGTCCTTTGATAACACAGGGCACAGTAAAGCAATTAACAACATGTGAAGCATAGAAAAATTGCACACAATTAGGAAGACAAACAATAGAATAAAGACTATCTCCTCTGGAGAAAAGTAAACTGCAATTTCCTCACTACCTGACCCTGGTTCATTACTGAAGGGAGTGCTGAGGATCTCCCTAATGAAGGAAAATATATAATACTACATCTGCTCCATTAAGGATGGCAGCTATAATTCTATTAAACATAAAGGTTTATCTTGAACCAAATAGCTTACTTTTACTCTATCTAGAAAACATAACCCTACCCCTTCTTAAAAGCCTGGCTGAAATTTAGTAGACTAAGCACATTTTAGCTTGGTAATGCTTTAGAAAGACCAAATCCAAATTAAGAGAGAGAAATCAAAATCACAGGATGAACATAACACTATGCTTGCTGTAATTTATTCCATGACAAACTAGAGTCCAATCCAGATTGTTCTGTGGAGAGCTCCTACTTAGTTCAGTAAAATTTAGATCAGATTCTTCTGACATAACAGTCTTACAGCAACAACATATTTAGGTGTGCACTTCATCATATCCTCATATTATGCCAGTTCTATATTCTATAACTTAGTAAAAGATTTTTTTACAGTAATATTCATCCTAGGCCTGGGTTCAGTGGACTGTCTTTAAGATTTGTAGATTCACAATGGATTCTGCCAATGGTGCTCTATCTCTCTTTTTAAGCATTTCCTGTGAGGTGCAATACTTCTGATAGTACAATATCCTAGTGGAGCACTAAATATTGACTAAATTCATATTTCTGACCAATTAATTTAGTATCAAAATATTCTCTCTCTTCTGCTCACTTTCTGGGTCACCTTATACCATGAACTGGGTTGTTGATATTAGCAATATTGTATATACAATATAACAATATAATATTTTTGTAGTGATGAGCTGATCTTTATAAGAGTTTTTTAGTAAAAAAGTTCTACTTGAATTTGGTATGAATGCTGCCTTAAGTTTCAGTGCAGATCAAATTCATACCAACGTTAGAATTGTTTTCTGTAAAAATGGGATTTTAAATCAAGTTCTTGAGCTATGAATATGCTGTAAAAATACGACTCCTGTTTTTATCACCTTTAAAATAGTTCCTTCATTATTAAATGTTTCTAGAAGATGGTTATATTATTTTTCTTGTCTTTTTGTTTTGTTTTGTTTTGTTTTTCTTAAAGAATAGATCCATCTTGAAAGTTTATCTCAAATGTTGAATTTTATCCTTTTTAATTAGAGGACATAAACAATCGCCTCTTTCGTCTTTGCAGTTCTTTGAACTGCCTTTGAATCAAGATCAGAGACTACAATAAAAGAACTTCCTATTGTACAGTTTTATATCATCCTATGTGAGATACTTAACATGTTGAGAAACTTAATATTATTCAATATTTGTTGCACTAAAAAGAGACAAATGTAGGAGTTTGCTGTCACTTCTTTTCATGTACTTTGCTGGAGGAAAAATAAACTTTCAGGAACAAACGTAATTTACAAATATAATGCTTTGAAGAAGGGAAAACATTATTATTTCAATATTTCTTGTCGTTGTTCAAAGCAAATAATATGTGTATAGCAAAAAAATCCAAAAGGGAAAATGTACGTCTGCAGAAAATCGTAGTCCTGTTACTGTAAGTGTAGTGCAGGACCCTTTTCCTGTTCCAGATACTCATTTTTCTTCTCAGCAGCTTAAATACTTTGAGCTCTTGAAGCTGTTCATGCCTTGCATAGTTCTTGCTGGTGTTTTTAATTTGCAGGGATGTGTGCTGCTGCAGCAGCTGCAGGAGGGGCAGCGAGTGGCAGCCGTGACCTGCTTGTAGGGCAGCCAGAGAGAGCCCAGCGCTGCCAGCTCCTGCCTGCTGCCACAGAAACCAGCACCAGCTGCAGCTTTGGGCTGGGCTGGGCTCTGTGGGCTGCCTGGCTGCTCTGATTGCTGGCTGGGCACAGTGGATGAACGGGCAGCGCTGGGACAATCAACCATGCACTCGACAGGTTCGCCTTGGAGCGCGTTGGAAGCGCCACATTCAGTGATTGCCATGAGACAGAAAAGCAGAGGGTGAAAACTTGGCCAGCTTAATGTCCATGCAAAAAATTCTGCACTAAGTGTCACATCCTCCTGATTATATTCTTGGTTCTACCCTCGGTAATGTGGTGTTTCTACAGCATCAAATGTCCTGTGACAAATAAAAGCGCAGCTCAAAAACTTTGGGAAAAACCTTGTGCTCAAAAAACCCCTAGTGGTGGCTGAGAAAGTCATACTTTTTCAATAAACTAGTGATATCATGCTCAACATACTTGGCATTTTTTTAAAAAAAAGGATTCCAGACTGACTTGGTCAATAATTAAAGTTGTTTCTTCTTTGGTGCCCTCCATGTGATCTGAATATTATGTTTAACAAAGGTTGAGTAAAGCCACTGAGACAGGGTACCCATGACAACAATTTCAGAGGTGCCTAGCTGAAGTTTCTTGCAGAGGAATTACAAAATAATTATTTATTAAACCATTTTTGTTATTGTTGTTATTATTATTATTTCATTACTTGGATATGTAATTGGTAATTTTGAATAGAACCATGAGTTCATAATTGCTTTGCAACAGCCACTGAGATAGCTTAATTTAGACAAATTCCACAGGAAAAAGATGTTTATATTGCTCTGCCCTTGGGTGCTGCTACCTGTGGTGGGCAGTAATTTATTGGCAGTAATTTATTGGCAATTTGTGAAAAAGTTGTAAAATATTCCATTTCATGGTTTGATCTTTTTTCTTATTTATAGCTAAAGTAGCTGCAAAAAATTGCTATAATCTGTTTTTAAGAATTGAGAATGCATAACATGACATTAACAGTAAAAGGGGACAAAGTGCATCAGATAACATAACCCCTCATCTTTTTAATAGAAAACAGACAATACATTCCTTGATTTCATTGAAAAATTCATTCCTTAGAGATGTTATTAGAGATGTAGCATTGGGGGCAACATCTCAGTTGTTATTCTACAATTTCTGGCATATTTGCCTGAGTTCTCTGACACATCTGCTATTTTGACTAATTTTAAGAGGAATGATTCTCAGACAAGGTAAAAAGAGGTGCATTATGGCAGCTGAACCTGCTCACAGAAACAGGCAGGTCCACCAAGGGTCATCTGCCTTGGCAGAAATGCAGCTCAGTGGTGAGAGGAGCCCATCACTGGTGCAGGTGTCCCTGGAATGTCCAATCTCACAATGGGCTGTTTCTTACTGTGAATCTGGGTTCTTGTAGCATCTCCAACCTGCCGTGGGCTCTAGACCTCCGTGGTGCAATGTTGTGCCTTTGGGCACAGTAAACTCTCAGAATAAAAAACAACTGGAGTGAGTAGGGTGCCATGACATAGCCTGAGCACATCTGGAAGCTCCTGCTCCCATGTTAAATGAAGCTGGACAACCTAACAGCTGATCTAGAATCTGAGTCTTGGGCAGGATTCTTCTTTTTAATATTGGATCCCTAGAACTTAGGCTTTCAGTCTCTTATCTCTGAAAAAATTAAGTTTTTATACGAACTCTTACTGTCAGCAGAGAGGGAGAGTTATACCTTCAAAAATTTAAAACTGCCTAAGAGATGCTTAAGATGGAAAAATCTAGAAATATGCATCCCTCTCTGCAAAACACACCACTTATTTGCAAGCTTTTCTCCACTGTCAAAAAGAAAAAAAAAAAGGAAAATAAAACCAGACTGAAACCAAACTACAACACACCAATCCTACAAGAAAAATAAATAATCTCCTGCTTCTTCTCAGCATTCTCAACCAGGAATTCAAAATACTTTTAGGAATAAAAAAGACTTTATGATGATTTTGGGCATTGTTATTTTAAGCATTCCCTTAAAACTTTAAAATCCTGATATGGTATACATATTTTTTAAGAACATGGTGTGACTCTGGTGCTGTGCAGAGGCAGGAACTGGACTCGATGATCCTTGTGGATCCCTTCCAACTCAGCACATTCTATGACTCTGTTTCTGTGATTCTTTTTACAGAGATGATTGTACTGACATAGAAGACTTTGAAGTGTTGTCAATTTTACCAAAAGTATCTTACAGCATGTCATTATAATTTCTTAGTGGTCTTTTGGTATTTAACAAAAGATGGGATTTATTTAAGCTTTTTACTTGTCTTGCTTTATTGTGGGTGTGTTTGTGTTTTTTGTTTTGTTTTTTGTTTTGTTCAGTCTTGTTTTGTTTATTGTTTCATTGTTTAATAGTGCATAATTCTTTTTTTCTGTTATTTATCTAATGTAATAGATGCTACAAAGAAAAATTCAGTAACATTCATTACAAAGAAAGCCTTGGGTGTTTTTTTATTCCATGCTTATTTTAGGAAAAAGATACCTATTTATTAGTGTTATTTGGACAGTTAGGCTGTTAACATGTAAATTTTCTACAAGAATGTTCTTGTGGTGATACATGTACAATAACAGAAAGAAAAAGAGCCTTATAAAATGAGATTAAGTAGAAGTAATGAAAATTACTCCATCTTTCTTAAATACTGATCTCTAAATTTTTCACTTCTTGTAAACATCTCTTGGATTATTCTTTTTACTTCTGGGACTCTTTTCAAGTCCCAATACTAGGTCCAAGGAAAATAAGGAAAGAAGCCTGTTTAGTTTCTATCATACTTGGCAAGTGAAAATTCTGGAGAACTGTAGGTCTGAACCAGAATAACAGCACTCAGTTTTCTCTTTTCCTTAGGATGCAATTTATATTTCACTGACATAAACAAACTCGAAAAATTAAATGCAATAGCTTTTTTTTTTTTATTTAAGAAAAAATATTTTAAAGAAATGGCCTCATAAAATTGTTTAATTTGGAAAAGGTTTTACAGACTATCAAGTTCAACCCTTAACCCAGGTCTGCCAAGTCCACCACTAAACTATGTCCTTAAGTGCCACATCTACATGTCTATAAAATACCTCCAGGGATGGTGACTCAATCACATCCCTGGGCAGCGTGTTCCTATGCTTGACTACCATTTCTGTGGAAAAATTTCTCTAATATCCAATCTAAACTTTCCTTACAACAACTTGAAGTCATTTTTTCTTGTAGATGAAATATTAGTCAATACTTCCAGAAGATTTAAATAATTGTCAGAACCAACCCCCTCAAAAAAAAAAATAAAAAACATTCAAACACAATAAGATCCGGACCAGTAAACTATAACACTAACCACAGTATCTCAAAGTCTTTAAACAAGTGGTAGCCCTGGTAGCCTTGCACAAACTAAAGTGTTTCATGGGACTGCTAAGAAATACAGCGTTAATAACAGAAATGCATTTTGTTGCTGTTTTTATAATAAGAATAATTCCAAATGAGAGATACAGATGGATTTTGGTGTGCTGGTCACTGTGAAAATTATTTTTCAAAACATTTATATTTCTTGCATTTTGACTAAATCAAAACATGATTTCTAGATAAGCTGAGAGGAAGAGTAATTTAACAATCTAAATATGTTTTGAATGAACTCAATAATTGTAATTGCTGTCAAGTGTGTGTTACTAAATTGTTTAGACTGCTCCTCATTTTGTATGAAGCTGTATTCAAACACCATGAACACAACAAGAAAAACTAAGCAGCCTTCAAGTGTATATATGACATGTGCAAGTCCTTAGGGTAAGAGGGATTTTATCTTCTCTTGTCGTGCAGCAGAGCCCTAATTGCCTAAATGTCTTGAGTATGCCAACCACTCTGCCTCTCATCTGATTTTCTTCATGTTATTATGATGGAATGTGAACCAGGACTTCCTTGTTTTACTGCTTTTAAGTACTAGTTTCAGACACTAATATCTGCTTCTGTTGTTCTAGCCTTTAATTTAGTCTACTGTACAGGAAGTGGCCTATTTAATGTCCTCTCCCTTTTAGTTGACTAAACTTAGCTTGAAATTTCTAAAAGGAAACAGCTGCCCTTTGGTAAAACACAAAAATCACTGGACTCATTCCACTATCCTTCCTGGGACTGAGGATGAGGATGGGTTGCTAAACCAGAAGCAGATAGCTATTGTGCTAGCAGGTGGCTATGCCACAACCTTTAGCCCACACAAGATCCACATGTCATCTTTGTCTAAGACTTGGTTTCATTCATGATAGACACAATCTTGCCCAACTGATCCCACAAGTTGAAATTCTTAGACTTTCTGGGAAAAAAAAAAATAATAATTGAAGTGAAAGGTCAAAAAATGTAGTCCAGATTTTGATTCTCCCTGGCTTGCCCAGGCTGCACAGTATAATTTTCAGAAAAATTTGTTCTTGTCTTTCTTATGAGCCAGGGCTCATAACAGAAAACTGCAGCAGTGTAAAAATGAGCTGACAGGCCCAGTATCCCTAATTCTTGTAGAGAGACCAGAGCATCCTGCAGTAACTACTGACCTCTCCCTCTATTATTATTTCTGAATTTTTCTATTGGGAATGACAGCTGCAAGCAGATCAGGCATTCTTAGACATTTTGTTGCTTGTTTACTCAGTATTATTATCAATGTAATAGTAGGAATAATGAGGAGTTCTTGCCTTGGGGATTGAGATGAAGGTGAAAGTTCCCTTTGGGCTCCAGTAACATGAGCCAGTGCACAAAGTGTTTCTGAGACAGCATGTTATGGGGAGGAAAACCTTCCAGTTCCCTCACCTATGGTTTGTAAATGCATTGGGTGGCACATAACCAAAACGGTCTTTCTTTGAGTTGAGCTGTGCATTCATTATGATTTCTTTTAAAGACAGGATTCATCATATTGCACCAAAATTTATAAATTTTGTTCATTAAAATAGTTCTAATTCTTCTGTATCCAGAATATCCTTCTAAGGCCTTTACAAAATGTGGCTGTGTTTCTGTCAAACAAGACTTCCTGAAATAAAAGGTATCAGTTTTCTAGAAAATATGCTGGCCTCTTTCCTCCTCATTCTAAGCAACAAAGCATGCCACTGTTAGTGTCCTACTATCTGAGACCTCTCTCACAGCAAGTGTTTCTTGTCTGAGCTGAGTCAGTATTTTAGTGCCTAGGCACAGTATCTGAGAGTGGTAGCAAAATGCTTCTTTTTTACAAAATTGCATTTCTACTCTATTTTCATCTTAAACAACATTCTGACAAATTATAATAATATCCTCATACACAGGATAACTTTCTTTTTGTATTTAATGCAATATTAGTCTGAGATTTTATATAACTAGGATCCAAGGAAGCAAATTCTCTCTGCCTATATCTGTAATTATCAGTCAGCTGCTGATAATTCAGTAAGGATATTAAGAATAGTTTCTAATGCAAATTCAGAGTTATATGTTGAATGTTTGTATATGATTGCACTTTACTATTGGACTGGATGTTAATGCACGTTCCCTGCTTAACTTGTTGAGAGTGTGGTCTGCTGGGCTGTGGGCAGGGAGGACACCACATCTCTCACCATTGCACAGCTTCTCAAGCACTTCTGACACTGGCTTGAAGAGCTGAAGAGGTGCTGGGATGTAATGGAAAGGCAGGAGCTCCTTACACTTCTTTTTAGCCTGTGGGCACAATGACATACTGGTGAGGCAAGTTGCCTTGGACCCTGCAGTAAATCTGTTTCTGGATGAATAAATATCTGGATGAATAAATACAAGAAAATTATTTTCTGTGACTGTCTTCTCCCTTTAACAGGTTGGCACAATTATCTAAGAGATGCTTAGTTCTAGTCTTTTACTCCCTTAACAAAAAACTGGAAACACCTTCTCAGCGAATGCTGATGAAAATGTATGACTCTTTTTAACCTTTAATAGGTTTGAGGGTTTTTTCTTGTTGAAATTAGATCACCAGTGAAACTGCAACAGATAGGTATTTAGAGGAACACCTGTAATAAAATCATTCTGTGGAGCAGAAGTTACAGATGTCAAATGTAGCAGGAGACACAGAAATTTTAGAGAATATCACCAGGTCCTTCCTAACTGTATGGCTACTGAGATTTTGCAGGTGTCTTTCACTAGAGCGTAACTTTTCTCAAGGTAGCTTTACCTTGTGAATAATCACAGTGCATTGAATGCCATCAAAGCTTTATTCTGGATTGCTACTAACTATATGTTTTCAAGGGTGACATTTTTGCTACTGGAGTTTTGAACCTTTCTGTGTTGAATTATTAGTACAGATGAATATCTATCCACTTATTCATAGCACATCTATCTTGTCTGGATGTTTTGAGCAGTTTAGAAATGTTGATAACTGGAAGCAATTTCTCACCAAAGACAAAGCAGGGCATTTAATAATTAAATCTTTCAAAAGAATAACAGAAATATATGGGGAGCATTCATAATTCTCATATTCAGACATCTTATTCTGTTACTTGAACTAGCCAAATGGCTACCTCTAGTGAAGGATAAAAAAATCAGGGACAAAGCAAAGACTCAAGGCATAATTGTGTTCATTCCTTCATTCTTAGTTCACACCTGGTATGGTGTAGACCTACTATTCCAGGTGATAGAGATGGTATTTCTTTTAATTTCTTTTAATACCTGTGGAGACATCTGGAGCTCTCACTCAGGTGATTTAAAATACAACTACTCTCAACTGAGATATCATAGAATCATGGAATAGTGGAATCATAGAATTGTATAATGGTTTTGGTTGGAAAGGACTTTAAAGTTCCAGCCCTCCTGCCATGGAGGATTGTTTCTGGATGCTGAGAAAACTAACTAAAGAAGATATTGCAGTAAATAAGCAGCTTTACACTGGGAGGTTTCACCATTCACTGTGGACATGAAATCTTGTGTGCTGACTAGGCAAGGTTTTGACAAATTAAATAGAAAGATGTTTTGACTTAATTTTTGGGTCTATTTACTTTTCTTCTTACTTTAGAAGAATGAAAGTGAAATCAGAGGATCTCACAATTTTATCTCTGAGATACTTTTTTTTAAATTTCAAGTTAATTTGTTACTTGTGGTTTCATTGTAACTGCAGACTGGAAAGGTGGTGTGGACAATCAGAAAAATGAAAATGAAAACTGTTTTTGAGTAAGTTCTTTCCTTTTCTAGCTGGGAAAGTTTAATAGACAAATCTTGTAGTATGCTGAGCACATGTAAAAGATATTTACAAACTTTATGGATAGCTATATATATTTTGCGTGTTTGCCTAAAATCGTAAAAGTTCTTGTGAGAACCCAAGTCAACAGTCAAAAAATTTAAACTGAAATTGTGAATAAGCATAGCTATAAAACAGTTAAAACCAGGGACAATTTCTCATCTCACCTCTAAACCAGAGTTTAAGTATTCACTGAAGGCTTTATGAAAATTATATCAAAATTTAATGTTGACATTATATCCTAAAGGAATAATTTAATTAACTGTAATAGTTTATACACTTAAAATACACTTAATAGTTTGGAGACATTGAAAAAATGTCCCTCAACTCAGCATGTTAATATGTAAACCATGTAGGCAGCCTTAAAAGAAACTGAAGTTCACATTAAAGATTTTATGCTATTTCATAAAGCTATTATGGGAAATATCCTTCCTCCACATGTAAATAACCTGCAGTGGTTCTCAAGGCTGGGCAAGGAACAGATCTCTGCTAGCACAATAGCCAAAGCACAATTGTGAATCTTCAGGGTGGGCAGAGAGCTGGGAGCAGCAGCTGGAGCATTGGAGTACGACTGACAAGTTGTGTTTGTACGACCTGCTTGAAACAATCTGTTTTGACATTTCAGGAATTGCCACAGCTTCTGGGAAAAGCCAAACATGTAGTCTGATCCCAACAAGCCAGTGCTCTGTGTTGAAGCTTAATTAAGCCACCTACTGAGAAAGCTACCATAGGGGAAGCTCTTCCCTGAGCACTGGGTTTGGAAACCAGTGGAGAGTATCCAGGGGACACTGCAGTTTCAACACCCAATGTATTTGCCCTAGTTCCTATGAATTACACGCCCTACTTCTTATGAATTATGCATATTGAAAACCCAGTAAGGAATAATCTTCACAAATTTAGTCATTACAATGCTGAACTAGTCAGTTTATCAATCCTTAAATAAAGTATATATTTTACTCACCCTACTAGTTTAGTTTTGTAATTGAGTAGTATAGTTAGACCTTAATTAGTTTACAGATTGTCATTACCATGATCTATTTACTTTTTAAGATTCTTCTGGTTTAGTTTTAATCTATCACTATCAGTGAATTTTCAGAAAGCTTCATGATGTGATGCAGTATGTCACTTGTGTCCTCAGATAACATGATGTAAGAATGAAAACAGGCACCATGCCAGAGAACAAAGATCATTAGAGGGAATTAAAGAATTTGCATGTAATTGGTGTGAGTTTACATTACATTAAAAAATGAGCTCTTAACTATAAAACATTTTAAATATATATTGAAATTATGTTTTCAGTTATATTTTCACAGAATTGTTCTTTAAAGTTTTAGTACAATACATTGGGAAGAAATTATGAACGATTTTTAAATAAACACTGTGATGATGTCACTGGGACAGATCCTGCAGGTTAAAATTCTCAAGGCTGGGGCCAGATATAAAAAGGCTTGTGTGAGGTATTTTAAGTGTAAGTACAGCTTGGTACTCATCAGAGTACTAAGATTAGTTTGTAGACTATAAAAGGAAATGATAAATGACTGCACTCTTTCTTCTTACCTCTTTGTGTTTCTTCTCACTTGTTGCTGTTTTTAGAATCAGTCCAATGTTTACCTGGTACGTGAAAACTGATTTATAATTTTGATTGACAATCATATTTTAGTTTTGAGACATCTCTTTAAAAATGTCTTCCCCAGCACATTTCTGCTTTATTGCTTCATCTACTTTGTCCTGTGCACGACTTTAAAAGATACAGTGTGTGCCTATTTGTTGCAACTGGTGCCTTATTTTGTTTTACAAGGAATTATTTTATTCAAGAAAGCATGATAACTTGCAGATATTTAGATTATTGTCAAATGCCAGCATTTCAGGTTTGTCTATAGTAATCAGCCATTTTCTAAAAGTGGGGGAAATATGGGATTTCTATATTGATCTCAGGTTTAATCTTATCCTAACAAAAATCCTGAGGATATTAGAAGATGCTGTTTTCCTATAAGAGCTACATAAATACATAGAATTCACCTTTCACTGGTATATGCAGCTCACCCTGGAGAAGCCCTGTCTGCCAGGAAGTTGGAATTTTTACAGACTTAAACGTCATATATAGGAGTTTGGAAATAGATAATTCTTTCCATAGATGAATTCTATTGCTTGCCAATCAAAGGTAGTGATACATTCATCTATGAAAATTTAGCAATTTAGTAATTTGTGCAAAATGCATGAAGAGGAGCAATGAGGTCCTTCAATTTACTGGAAAAACACTGGCAGGATTTTTTGAAGTATAAAGAAATTCAATGGCCTGAGAGCTATTTTCTGTAACAACTTCACTTGTTTGAAGATTGCAATGATATTTCTCTGTTTTCCAATTTAAAAATTAGACTCAACCTCCACTAAAATCACAGGAAAAGAAATCTATACTCTCTTCCATGAAAACTAGAATGGCAATTTACTTGTTTATCCACTGTAGAAATGTTCCAGTATTCTTTAATTCTTTCAAATCATAATTTCAAAGAAACTTTATTTAAACCATTTCCTACTATCCAGAAGTGCCAACACAAAAAAGAAAAAAAAAAAAAGAAGAAAAAGAAAAAAAGAAAAAAAAAATGCAGCAAGCACAGCCGAATTAAAAAACTTGAAAATTACTCGATTTGAAAGTATGCTATAGAAATACTTGTTCTTCATAGAAAATTTTTAAACACATTTAGTAAAGAAAAGGCATGAAATAACTGCATAAATTTTACATACCTACATGGATATATTAGATTTTTAAATTACATGAATTTACTTGGTGTAATTTAGAGGTGTTAGAAGAATGAGATATCAGCTTTACAACTGTAAGTAACAATCACTTTTATCATTACAGTGTTTTTTACATTCAAAGTTCCATGGCTTCATTAAAAAAAAGTATCTACGAGGTGTTCAGTCTGTACACATATGTATATGTGATGAAGTAGTTAAACAAATACCTAGAATGAATAAGGTTAAGATCCTGAAGAATGGTCCACACAGGCAAAAAATCTCCAGATTAGTTTGGTGAGACACACACAGGTTCTTAAAAGAAGCTGCCTATAAGCTTAGAACCTAATCAACTGACAGGCAGAGCAGGAAAAACAACATAAGACATGAGCTGGCTGGGCCCTAAGTCACATTTGAGCAGCCAGCAATGGATCTTTGCAGAGCTGCAGCTGCAGCATCACAGGTTTTGTCAGCTGTGTGGGACAGGAGCACAGGCTGGCTGCAGGGAGCAGGGCAGGGTGCAGGAGCAGCTTTGCACAGCTGGTGTTCACCCCTTCTGCATGGATTTCTGTGTGTGTGGATCTCACCCACTAAAATGAGAGCAACAGTCTGGGTGAGGAATGACTACAGCAGCTCCTCCACAGAGTGCAAAGTTCAGGCTGGCAATGCCACAGTGCCCCAGGAGGAAGAGTTTATCTGTATATAAATAATAGGAAATGAATCAGTGACCCAATTTTACTTATCTTGATTTAGTGCACTAGTATTTCATTACAGGGTTGCTAGAACAAGATGAGTTTCAGTCACCTGACTAAGATCATCTGTTTGAGAACATTGATTGGATTAGTTACTTACTTCAAGGTTTCTTACACATGACCCTATTTAAGAAATACTCTTTATCCTGTTATAGATTGTATGACAACAATACCTATCACGAGGAATATTCTCTTCAAAATTAGAAATTTATGCTGAAGGTGCTATAAATATAATTTATGATCATGTTTAAATTTAAAACAGCTACTTATTTACACTCAGTTGAATTAGAGGAGAAAGAATGCTTGGGCCTTTTGTTTTTGCCATGTACAAGATTAGGGCAGAATCTTAAGTAAGTTGGATTAGTGTCCTTGTGTAGTCTGCAAGGAGGATAGCTATAAATAACCTTAAGTCTTAGTTTTGTTTGTATTTTTATATGTTCCAGGATTGTGAGAACAGGACCCGAGTAAGAGTATGAGGTGACCATGAGGTAAACTTTTATATGATGCAAGAAAAATGACCTGGGGCTATTTCTCATTGAACTAACTTCATTTCAAGGCCATACCACAGTTTTTCTCAGGAAGACAAGAAAAGATTATATTAATTTTTATTCCAGTTGACCAGTATCTTATTCTTGGAGCACACTCTGTCTGAATTTAGAAAATGGAAATAAAGATAAATTCACATACCAAAGAAGGGAAGGTATAATAACAACTGACAGGTATATCAGATTATTCATTTGTCATAACATCAAAAGGGCTTCAGCTGAAAGTAAAGAGCAGTGGGAAGGTTAAGGATGATGCACTTTTGGGGCTGTTTTGGGATGACAGCATGAATGTTTGTCTGCTTGTTCAGTGAGTTGTGACCTTCAAAATGCTGCAGGAATGAAGACATGCAAATGTGGGGGAAAAGCCATTCCTCAGAAGACTGCCAATGGTAAAAGTGGTTATTGCTGATTTGATGAGTTTGATATTGGTGAGTTTTAGTGGAGAAAGGAGAAAGTCAAGTGTCCTCACCAGATCCTTTGACTTTCTTGATTATATTGAAATAATTTTTTTTTTTCAATCAAAATTTGGTGTTTCTTGAAAAATATTTACTTCATATAGGAAGAAGTGCCTTGGTAACCTGTTAGTCTTATTTTGTACTCCAGAGTTCTTTTGCCACCTCAAAATAGAGCTAGAGGAGGGAAATCCCATGAAAATCTAACTATGCAGGTGTTCACTGGGACCTGCAGCACTTCAGATGTAGTCTGTCTGAACTACTGATGTGAAATAGCTGAGTTCCAAGATTTCAACTACTCCTGTATTTACTTTATCTTTTATAAAATGTTCTCATTAATACAATTTTAAATGAAATTTTAAATATTTTTCAGTAATATGCAAAAAAAAAAAAAAAAAAGCTAAATCATTATCTTTCAGTGATAGATAACAAATAAATATGGTTTAGCCAAAAATAAAATGCAGTTTTGTCTCAGATTTTTTACTCAATGTCACTCATTCATTTTTCAGAGGTGGACGACATTTATTGGCAGTCTCCCAGAAAAAAAAAAAAACAACCCAACAATCAGAAGGAATAAAATTCCTTAGAATAGAAGCCAAACATATTGTCCAAAATGGTAGGAATACAGGAAAATCTAAGTCTGAAATTTGCAGATAGCTCTTTATTGCATTAAAATTGATTTAGAGAAACTAAAATCTCAGTTCTTGATGTTGATTTCTGTTTTAGTCCCAGGAAACTCACTAATTTTTTGTGCCTTTTTTTCCTGATCAAAAAGTCTGTTCAGATGTTGCAGACAGCCAGTGAGAATTTGGATGCTCTGGGTGAAGTTTTGTACTGCTGATGTGTGCACAAGTGTGGGATGTGGCACTCAGTGACCCTGCTGCTGGACAAATAACACAAAAATTAATTTCTCAGTAGTAGAGGTGGCAAGAGTGCAGTCTTCTGTAAGTTGTATTTTTCTAAAAGTCTATATGTGTGGTAAGAAAAATAAACCTAAAAGTGACAATTCAGCCTTATGTCATGTGGGATTTTTCTGGACACTCTTTCCTATGAGTTAGTATCTGCAATGAAAATTTCTAGAGGGATTTATCAACATCAGAAAAAAATACTGTATTAATTTGAGAAATCGGGAATGCAAGTACTGAGTTGATCACAGCATTTTTTAAAGGCAAAGCATGAATGGGAAAGCTAACTACAATCAAATCAGAGAAGGACTGATACAAGATTTAGGCAAAAGGAATTTCACTTTATGGTAAAAATGTTTTGAGCTTTTTTTTCTCCCTTGTCTCTGCAGTCCTTTAATTTTAAAATTGCAATTGAAGCAAATAAGTTGTTTTTCAAATCATAGCATGTGATTCCTAGAACTGGCATTCTGTTCATTTGTAATATTTAGAGATCACAAGAAGATAATAGAACTTCTTTAGTGGTGTTAGACTTTTATGTACACTTCCTGGCCTGCTAAAAGTTTTGTTTCTCACCCTTCTTCAGGTACTTCTTTAAGTTCAGTGAGAGTAGTTTGTTATTGTTGTTGTTGTTGTTGTTGCAGTTACTCAAGGTTATTTCAAGTCTCATGTTTCAAGCAGTTTCACAAAGCTTCAAGATCTGAATAAGCAGGTCACTCAAATTCAAGGTCAGTATTTGTTCATTTGTACACTCCTGAGTCACTAAATGGTGATCTCATAGTCAGTAATTTTAAAAGGAAAAAAAATAATTTCTGTCACCTGTCTCTGGCTTAGTGAGTTAGCAAACAGGATTGAGTAAAAATAGGACAGTTAATCATCTGTAGTACAGACAGCAAAGCTGTTTGTGGCTGTGAATAGGTGACTTGTTTTCTGTCACATCCCAGTCACTGTTTGCTGTGCCCTGTTAGAGCAGCAATGGAGTTATTGCCCCACAGGTGAAGTCAAACAGGCACACAGAGCCCTCCAGACTCTATCATCCCCACCAAACCACAAACTGCTTCCTTCTTGGAGTAGCAGATCACAAATGTAAAACTGGAGAGTGTGTGTATGTTTCCAAAATCAAACACAATGCAGCAAATCAGAAACACTTCTTAGATGAAACATCTGTAAAGACACAAACAGACTGTTACAGACTGAACCAGTCTCTTTGTTGCCTCCCTGCCCACAAGAAAGGTGAAGAGAAAGAAAGAAGTAATGACAACATTTGTGGATTCTTTTCATTTGAAAGAAAGTGAGCAAAGTCATTAGTAAAGAAGAAAAGATGCCCAGTATTTTAGATACAGTAGACTGCCTTCTTGAACTAGTTTATTTTCATATATTCACTTAGTGCCTGATTCTGTCTCACTTGGAGTACACTGAGCAGCATTTTAGGGAAAATGCTGTATTCAGGATGGACATTGGCAATTTATTTTTAGATGAACACTGCACTGTGGACACAGCGTGTGCTAAAGGCTCGATGCAACAAATGAGAATCAGGGACATGAAGCATTGCTCTCCCTCCAGAAAATGGGGCACCTCTATTATATGAAGGACAGATGCCTTTCATCTGTGCAACAGCTCATCACTCACATTTCTGTATGAAGGGAGATGCAGGCAGGTGCCAATAAACTCCCTCAGTGTGCAGGAAGTGCACCTTATTATCAGGATGATGGATAAATTAACTGTCCAATTAATGCTCTCCCACCATCACCTTCCACAAAGTATTCAGTGTTTTCTTCTATCTCCCATGCCAATGATCCTGTGTGGATCATACCATACATTTCCCAGGACAGTGGGATCATTCTCTGCCTTTAGGAACTTACCTTGCAAAGTTTACCACCTTATTGAATATTCAGCAAACAGGTGACTTGTCACCTGTTTCACAGGTCACTTGTGAAAATAACATCAAATTGTTGCTCAAATCCAACTGTTAATATTGACAAATATTAACAGGAAAAAAAAAAAAAACATTATTTCAAAATGTCTTCAGTGACTTCTGACAGGGCTCAAAAGGATAAGGTTTTTGTGATATTTTGTAAATATGTGCAGTCTGTATAGCTGAATAAGGTTATAACAAGTATGGCACACAAAGCTAAATTGAATATATTGCAATTTCACTATTTGTTCTCCATAGATTATTCTTCCATCACTTAGAAGCCCAGAACAATAACCTTGAGTCCCTAAATGCAACATTTAACAGTGCAGTAATCTATATTGTAGCAAATACTAGAGATGTTTCTGTTCCCACTGCCTGTGAGACCTCATATTTATTGTGGTCACTGACACATTCCTTCTGTTCTTCCCATGAGAGAATGTATTTTTGCTTCTTGTCACAATAAAAACAACTTGATAAATGAAATACTGAATTATAATTATTATGTGACTTTAGTAATTTTCTTCATTGTCTCTTGGTCTATTCTGCAATATGAGATATATTATCCTCCAGCATATTTTCAAATAATTTTGGATTCTAAACAAGGAATGAAAAATATTGTAATTTTTTTGTTTGTTTGTTTTGTTTTGCTTTTTTCAGAGACATGAATGATGAATAAATAGATGAAGAATAGTTCCTGGAAACTGCAGGGGAAATCCATGCATGCAAATCCTAGACAATAATTGCAGTCCAAGGATATCTTGCAGGCCTGTTTTTGGAAAAGGTTCAAAAGTTAGTTAAGAGAGCCACACCTTTGAATATACTGATATCTTTGAGTATACCCATGTTATCTATTAAATAGATTTTCCAATGGCAATTTTATTTTTAGTAGTCCCACTCTGATGCTAGGCACACTGAAAAAGCATTAATTCATTATAATCTGAGTTCATAATGGTTATTAATCTTTTACAATCCTCTGACTTTTTTCCAAAACAAAATTCTGAGTCTTTGTCCTGTAGTTTCAGAATATGAACACTAGTACATTTCAGATCTTACCAGAACTAAAGTCTCAGGTACATTTTAAATAAAAGATGATTGTCAGTTTTGGCATAATCTTTACGGATGACTGCCTTTCAGATCTTCAAGAAGTCCATAAACTGAAACTGAATGAACAGCTTGTCAGTGTAGAAATAATCTGTATCAAGAAAATATAGTAGAATAATGATCTAAAAAAAATTAGTTTTAATTTATGCATAAAAGTGACCTAGTGGCTCCTAAAAGATGAGCTATGATTAGACTAATTTTCTTTCAAGTGGATTAAAAATGAGACCTTATAAATATCTAGTTAATAAATTCATGCTAAAATTATTAACCTGATTAATTGCTCAAATGGGATAGATTATTCCAATTAAGTCTTCAAATGTGTTACAGGAAAAAAATAATATCACACCTTATAAAAACAATATTCCTTTACTGAGGCTTTTTTTTTAACGTTCTAGAGTTTATAAAAGCATAGTTATTATATTTTGGCTTTCAATATATATATACAGATAAAAGGTTACACCCTGTTTCATTTATATGGTCATGTGTGAAACTAATAAACAGTGAGATTGAGGATTTTCCTAATCAAGATCTGAGCCTGGAACTTCTTGTTATTAAAGGAAAAATCACATATTTTCATCTTCACTTTTTTATAATTTATGTTTCACTTTTTAAGGAATTCAATGTTTTGAAACTGAAAGAGAGTTGTTGATATGAGACCTCTCTTCCAGGAAATAGTAGCTTTGAACTTTTGTCAACTGGTGGAGCTCCATGTGCACACCCTACCAAGACCAATTGCTAAAAAGGCTTTGATTAGGTATAGTATGATAGATACTCACTCCCTGGTTCTTCCTCATGACAAGGTGAACACTGAAGGGAGAATTTCCTTTATGTTATTCATTATATACTGAGAACCTAAAAATACAAGCTGAACTGTATTTACAGTACCATCTGGGAAAATATTATCACTGTATTGGTAAAAATGTTATGATAAGCTGATTAAATTAATGAAGGAAATTCCCTGGAAAGCAATTTCCAGGAAAGTCCATGTTCCTTAAGAGGCAGTAAATTGCCTAAATATGTATATATATATTTCATTTCTATAATTTACAAAATTCTTCTGCTGAAATGGCTGAAATTAAATGCTGAAAAATGAGGAAAGGTTTAGAGAACTGAATTTGTTCAGCCTTATGAAGAGAAGGTTTAGGGAAGATCTTACCACCATGTTCCATATTTAAAGGGTATCTACAAGAAGATGGAGACTCACCTTTTACAAAGAGTCACATGGTAAAGGCTGGGAAAAAGGAGTACAAATTATTCCTGGGGAAATTTCATTTAGGCACACGAGGAAAATTTTTCACAATGAGAGCAATCAGCAATTGGATCAATCTCCCCTGAGAAGTGGTAGATTCCAGAACAGTTTTAAAATTCATCTGGACAAGGTGCTGGACCATCTTTTTTTGATCACATTTTTATCAAGAATGATTGGACCAGATGACACTTGAGGTCTCTTCCAACCTGTTATTCTTTGATTGTATGACTGAAAGTGAGTGTGGAAAAAAAAAAAAAAAAAAAAAAAAGCTTGTAGACTTTAGCTTCAATACAAATTTTGAGATGCTGGTGACCTTTGGCCTTTCTACCATCTTTGTAACTTGTCTATCTATAAATTGGTCATGTTAATAACATTCTTTCAGCTTGTATTTTTGGATTTGTTTTTTAACTGATTGAAATCCAACATTGCCAGATAATTATGAAAGAGGTCTGAATATCATAGAAGAAGGTTCATTTTTTTTCTTCTGATTCAGCTCCTTAATAAAGTTTCTGATAGCATTTCTTTCATTCCAAGTAGGTAGTGTTTCTTTCGTAAGGCAGAATAATGCTTTCATTATTATGGGTTTATAAGCAAGGTACTAGTCAACATAATTATATCACTGTCTAGCTTAAGAGTGTTTTTAAACTACAGAAAATCTGTCTTAATCTGTTGTAAATCTTACTTAAAAGAGTTAGAAGTCATGCAAAATCAAGGGTCAGAAGAGAACATTTTATGGCTCTGATTTCATCATTAACAACTTTACACTGGTAAATGGAGTAAGTCCTTACATTAATGGGTTTGTTTTGAATATAAACAAGTTGTTCTCAATATTGGAAAAGGTAACTGCTCTTCTCCTCTCAATGTTTTTATTCAATGTTTTCCTCTCAATGTTTTTATTCAGATAAATTATAATGAGTTTAATGCCAGAATCATGAGTGACAGAAACAGAATATCAGATATGTAACTATCCAGAGCAGACATGGCAGTCATTTTTGTGAATTATTCAAGCCACTGATGCTGCACCACAATGCTTGTTGCTACTGAACTAGAAACAAAACCAATTGTGTACAATATGTATATTAATATGTACAGTGTGAAGAGTAAGCAGATGGCAGGGATGCATAAAACTTTAATGTTCTCCAATCTGTTTACTTACTTTAATCAGCTATTATAATCATCACCCACTGTGTGCTTTGTTTACATGGGGAAGTGCTGGTGTGATCAAGCAGAAGGAAATCCGGAGAAACATGCCAGATCCAAGATCTGCTAATTAGAATCAGAAAGCTACTGTGTGCTACAAAAGCTTAGGACAGGCCAGAAGACACCAAGAAGAGTTAGCATTCACTGAGGACTGCATTCACTCACGCAACTGGGGTGAAATCTGCCAGCACACATTTCAGGTGACACATGTGGAGAGATGCTGTAATAGCCCTGGCCTGTATGGCTCACATTTCTACACCCCCTGAAGTGCTAACACAAGCTTCTTTTCCAGATGCAGCAGGTTTTTATCTCAGTTGTTGTTTCCTTCATAAAGTACTTGGATGTTTCTAGCAAAACCTGCAAGATGTAATCTTCAATATGATTTCTATGGTTGAAATATGACTTGGATGGGGAAAGTGGGTTTTTTGGGTGTTCTTTTTGATGTACTCAAAATCAAATGGGCAATTCATAATTCAAATGAAAGTATCTGTCTTCCAGTCCCGAAGGCGAAAGAACCATGCTAAAAATTAAGCCCTTCTGAGATTTAAAATATTATTTTTTGTACAAACCTTTAAAGGCCCAATATGGATTTTAGAAGTGGGTTTGACAAATGTCTTACTTTGGACGTGATCATGATAAATAGGGTAGGGAAAGTCTTCAAATAGATTATAGGATATAACAAGTATTATTTTAATTTTATATCCTCTGCTCTGATTCTCAGTTGTTTATTATGATGTAATAAGGATTTCATTTGTCTCGGGCTTTCTGTAGAAGATGTGGTCCAAAAAAACCAAAATTATACTGGTTATGAGAAAGACAATTACTGCTCTCCAAATAATGTTTTCATGACGGATGCCATTTTGTGTTCGGTTAAAAAAAAAAAAAAAAAAGAGGGAGAGTGATGGGAATGAGTTGTTAATATTTTAAAATGCAGCACAGAAACTGCTTTTTGTACTAAACATAATTTACAAACTAAGTGTATGAGAATAATAGAAATATTTAGCAAAAATTCTCTCTGAGAGGGAGGAAGTGGTGTAAAGGAAAATAATTGGTGTTAATGAAGTTGTTCAAGGCCCCACAAATTCACTTCCTTGTCCAAAGAAGCTCCTTCTTTCTCTTCAGTAAGTGGAAGGAAATTTACCTGCTAGGGACTTTGACCCAGATTTTGTCATTCTTGAGTTAAGGAAATCATAGTCTATAATTAAAAGTGAAGCAGCTAATAAATTATGAAGGAAATAACCTTGCTATAGAAACAATCACCTGAGAAGTGACTACAGATCCACAATCCACTGTGCTGTGGGCTGCAAAATTATCTGATGGGAATGAGGATATGCATCCGGGGAAGGACCGACGACAAAACTAATCTTCGAAAGTCATTCTGCAAGGGATATTCCAATTTGCCTCCTACACAGATTCTTTCAGGAACATTGTCTATGTCATTATTTTCTCCTCTGTAAAGTGGGTAAAATAACAATTATCTTAGAGTAGTAATTCCAGTTAGTAATAATGTTGACAATAGCTTCAAGGTACCTGTCTAATACAGGTATTTATTCAAGAAATCAATATTAATCCTTGAACTTGAACAAAAGACTAAAAGTCTGTGTGGTAACAAACAAATCAGTGACTGTGGCTGGATCTCTGCTCTTGATGTGGAGTTGTCCAAGGTGAGGCACAGTTCTTCACAGCAGAAACTTCCAGCAGCAAAACAGGAGTGAATAGAAGACTTTGAGTTAATTTCCTCTGTCAGCTTATATTAACTTTCTAGAATGTGTTCCTTCACCTAAAAGACCTCAAAGTGTTCCTCTTCCCTAATATTATAGGGTTTAGAAATGGAATAATGATAATGGCCCACTAGGCTCTTTCTGTTACATAACAGTGCTGTGCCTACTTTTATTTGACTACAGTTTGTTTTGTTTTTTCCTTAATTGGATAATTTTTTGTTTTATTTTTATATCAGATATCATGGAAGGATGAGATTAGCACCTCCAGTATATGAAGGTATCTTATGCTCAGATGACTAATGCTGAAAAGCCAGGTAGAAATGTATGTTGGAAAGCAGAAGTTTTTCAATCATTTAAAGTGGATTTATACTACTATTCAGATGCAAGTCCTATAAATTAGCTATTTCACTTCTCTGTAATTCCCAGGTATCTACATGTCCTTTTATATTTCAATTGTAGCTCATGGCATTAACACCAACATTTATGGCAAACTATATTTGAAAGGCTTCTTGTTTATCATTATATTAAAGTTCATTGTGGATTCAACACTGTGTATTCAAGTGGCAGGTCAACTGAGGTAACTCTTGTGGCTCCTATCTTAGCAAATGTAGTTGAACCAGAGGAGTTGAAATCCAAACACAAACCTGAGCATTTATCTCAGCTCATGCGTGCTGTAAGATGCACACAAACAGATGGGCAGAATTTTCTCAGATAAACTTCAGCTAATATGATGGAGTAGCAGAAATACCAAGCCTGCCCAGTGTCAGCTGAATGATGGCAGGTTTGATACAGTCGACTACAAGTGATGCATAAAGCTTACAAACCCCTCAGTCAAACAGAAAGAAGAAAATCTTAATATTTGTGTTATAGCATTTGACCTTCCCTGACACTAAACAAACCAAACAAACCTTGGGAAGTGACTGAAGAACATCAGTTTGTTTACAGGAAGATTCTTTGATAACAAAAATTTATTCTATCCTTGCTTGACTTCTTACTTAAGAACCACTCTGTATGTCTTTGCTTCTGTCAAGTTTAAATGTTTAGAAGTTTTTGGAAAGTTGACTCACAAAGCATTTTAATCACATACACTTAAATAAAAACCTAATACTGACCTGCCATGACAGTCAGGCACAGTTTAAAATCAACTCACAGGAAGACAAAGTTATGTTTAGTTTGGGGTGTTTTTACATCTACTTTATATAAACTAACAAAGCTGTTAAGAGCAAATGTAAATGACATAAGAGAAAGAGGTTATACCAGGCAAAACAGATTTCTTGGTTTTCCTTTCTGTTTTAGTCAAAACAAAGGCATTTAACCATTTAAATACAAGTCTGTTAACATAGATATATTAATCTCAGTTGCATAGAGGGTTTAACTTAGGACAGAAAGAAATATCCTGTTTTCTTTGATAGTATTCTATTAGTTTGACCTGGATCTCTGTCTTCATACTATCCATATGACAAAAATGTAAGATATTTAAAAATTTTTAATACTGTATTTTGGCACACAACTTTAGAAATAGAAATATTAGAACTATGAGTTGATATATGTCCCACATAGAGTACAACATTATTATATTCCAAAGAGGAAAAATCCAAGATGTAAAGCAGTGACATGGAAAGACTTATAAAGCATTCAAGAACTTGTTTTATAATGACAATCAGTACCATGTGTGACTGAGTGCTTGGAAAAAAAAGTCTTTTGAAACTGAAGCAAGTAGGTTTTTACACATGCATTTCATAAGAAATCTAATCAAGCACTGATACATACAAATGAAGTACATAATGCAAAAATTAAAGTGGAAAAAATAAGTGCATAAAACAATATTATTTTACAGTATTCAGCAGGCATATGGTGGATCTAGGTGGAGCTGCAGCAGACATTTTGAATCATTCAGCCCTGTGATGTCAATTTTATGGTACAGATGGAACAGACATCACAAATAAACTTATCCCCATATCCCAGCCTTCATTTTCTATTTTCCACTGAACTGAAGTTCAAATGTTCCAAAGTATAGAACAAGCAAAGGAGAGGTGAGCTCAGCTTTTGTGGGAAATGAGACTGGAGGAAAAGACAGGGACTGGAACTTCACCAGATGGGTATTTCTTTGTATTTAATACCCTATTCATCTATCAACTTTTGTTTACACATAATACACAAACATATAGAAACTCATTATCAACACATGAAAAACCCAGTATTACATTGCTTTATTAAAACAGCAAAATCCTGCATCTGAAGGCAAGGAGAGGCTGGAAGATGGTTACCCGGGAAATATCAGTTGAGCAGATTTTTTGAAGGTTTCTGATTGATACAAATTATGATGTAATTTTAATTAAATGATTTCTTTTTTTCAGGGGACCCCTTTTTCATTCACAGTACAGAGTGGATGATGCTTGCCTAATGAGCAGCTGCTCAATACTGGTTTTGTTTCATTGTTCAGCATGTGTGGTCCCATTTGTCATTTACTAGACACTAACAATCTAGGTCTTTATTGAGGACTATTAATTTCCTCACAGACTTTTCTTTTCTGATTTCACTATGATGCAGGAATACATCACATAAGCCTTCTCAGCACCCTGTGATACCCAGGATGATGTCATTTCCATCAGAGGTGAAGATTTCATATGCAAGGGATTCAAGTCCAGAATTTCTAGTGCACAGCCAGCTTAAGACAACTGTCATTATTCATAGGCTAAAGATTTGGATGTTAGGTCTGTCCAAATATATCTCACACCAACTTTTGCTATAACTGACAACACCAAATATTTAACCTAAGTTTGGTTTAATTGACTTGAAAACCATTGAACAACATCTTTTTGACTATGATAGTAGATTTATTTATCTGGGACAGTATTCATCTCCTATAAATATGAAACAGCTTTCTTTTTCTACCAATTGCTAACAGTCTGCCCTTTGCCTAGCAGGACCTTCCTGATGAACAGCTTCCATCGCCTCTGTGGTCTGTGATGATTCAAATACTGAGCTGTCCTGGAAAGTTAACATAATGTATATTCATGATAGAAAAGGCAAATTCAGATTGCACCAGCTATCTTAGTTCTGATGTGTTGACATTTGTTTATTCAGTTTTATAATCATTGTAATATTACTTTACCATAGCTTTCACATATGGCTAAAAAGACATAAATCTTTAAGCAGAACCCTCCTGAGTGTTATCACAGTTGCTTCTATATGTATTTCAGAAAATTAGTGTTGCTTTAGGGTTAACAGATAACAAAGGTTCTAATCCTTTTTCTAGTCTGTCTTTTAGTTCCCAGTTTAAACCCCCTTGCCTGGCTATCAGAGTGAGACAGCGTAAGCAACCACCCATAGTGGAGCTTGGTGCTGGGATTTATGGGAGAGCCATCAAGATCAGTATTCCTGTCTTTGTTTACTGCACTTCCTTGCTCTGCTGCTGTGCTGTGCTCACTGGGTCTCCAGTTTTCTGAGAGGTCTCTCAGAAAGGAGGGTAGGTCAGAAAGTTGTACCTGTTCATGCTGGGCAGCTGCTCATAGCTACTGGTTCCTCATGCTACCTGCCAAGGTCCCTGGGCATTTCCCAGAAGGTATCACATTTCTAGAATCCTCCCTGACTTGCAAGATGTTTCTTCCTGTAAGGTTTTCCTTTTTTAACCCCTCTTTTATTTTCTGTGGCAGCTTCAGAAATCCTCCTTGTTGGCATTCAACACTTTTTCTCAGGAGCTCATTTTCCCCTCCTAAATAATATATGCACTCAAACCCAGTAAGAGGTCATCTCCCTAACTGGTGAATGCATCTTATATCTTTAATTAATATCAGATTTCACTGATTTCACAGGAGGCATTCCTCTTAATCTACGTGTTACCAAAATTTACGACCACCTGGTGGTAGTGACATCCATGAGACAGCAGATTTCTGCTTTGAACTTCAGAAGTTCAGTCAGGCATTCATCCCTTACAGAGATGTACTCAATTGTGTGCCTCCAGTCGGTATTCAAAATTTAAGGTACTATCAAGCTTCATGCTAAAACAAGCTACCTTTCTGTTTCTCATACTCCAAAGCCAAATAAAGACTAAGGGAAAAAGGCAAACCTCAGTCTGGAAAGTCTGGAGTCAGACCATGCTCTGTCCTAAAATGAATTCTTACATGGCATATTTAAAACAAGTTCATTTTGAAAACTGTGAGAAAGTTGCCCATTACTCAGTGATGCTGAAGTCAGAGACATGATTTTCCTAAAATTTAAAAGTTTATTCCTGGCACTTACAGACCACAATTTTTCACATTATTTTAATTTGCCTTTTGCAAGTGATGTCAAGTCACATTTCCAAAATTAAACACATTTTTTTCATTTGCAGTGGCTCTTACTCTTCCTCTTTACAGTAAAGACCATTTATAAGTTTGGGGGTTGTTGGATTAACCCTCCCACCACCCACTGGCCAATATAAATGTTTTCCTTCACTTCCTTTCCTTAAGCATTTCAATAAAATTGTGTGGTGATAAGAATGATAATGGCAAATTAATTTCCTTTTGTCTTCAGCTACAATTTAAATTTCAGCCACAAACTTCATGCCTAAAAATTATGAATATCATCCATGCAGCAGCCTAGCACATTCCCATTATTATTTTAAAGCATAGGGTATATATTGTATGTGCTATTCTAGGGATGGAACATTTTGCCTAAATAAGCAGAACACAGTCACAAATTTTTAGAGATTTCTAGGAGAAATAAGACTTGGCTAAGTTATTGTTTCAGTTCTGTTCAGTTCTGTCTCTCAATAATAGCATAAAATATTTCTATTTGTTTTCTAAATTACACCATGGCACCATTTTTGGAATGAAAGCAGCTCAACATGCATACTATTAAGTCTATATATAATTAATAGAATGCCTTTTTTACTGCATTCTTCAGTTGTTCTAAAAAGTTTATTTGAATTTATAGCCACTATCTGGCTCCAGAATACCCTACTGTAAATAAAGGAAACCATTAATTTTCTGGAGTTGGGAGGAATGTTTGTACCATGGACCATGATATATTCTGGTTCACTTGCATGCTTAGAGTTTTTACAGACATGGTCAAAGACTATTTCATAGCACAGTAAACAAAAAAAATTAACATTTACATCAGTACAGTTTCTCCATATACACCACAGTTTTAAAACACAAGTTTGGACCTGATTACCAGGATTATATATTCAACACTAGCATGGAAATATTGAAATCTGATATATAACATTGTATTTTGAGCCACAAAAACCTCTTGCTCACTGCTCTGCTGCAGCTGGATGTAGGACACAAAATCTAACTGAAGGGTTCATGAGTTGAGATAAGGATTGGGAGAGATATCACTCACTAAATAAATACCATCAGCAGCAGAACAGGCTCACCTTCGAGACTGAAAGTAAATTTATCGCTAACAAAATCAGAGCAGGATAATAAGAAATAAAAACAGGTCTTAAATATATCAGGGACCAGTACCATGGGTTGGGTATGAGTTGCACACTAATAATAGTCCAGATGTTTACTACGTAATTTTGGATTTGTTATTTTTAGGTCTGTTTCCATAAAAAGATTGGAACCACTTTGCTTTTGTGGAATCTAAGTCTGAATTAACCATTTTTTACATTCCTCTACCAGTTCTTAGCTCTGTTGCTCCTGAACTGTTTTCATAGGTGTCTTCTTTTTTTTCCCAAGGGTATATCCTTTTATCCAGAAGAATGGTTGGTAGGTTGTTTTGGGGGTTGTTTTGCTTTAATTTGAACCTGGTAGTTCAAATTGCTGTCAGTTACTGAAATCCACAATCACATATTCAGAACCCTGACACATAAAAATATGCCAAGAAGGATTTTATTTTTAGGGGGAATAAAGAAAATAATAGCTGGAGACAGAGGTGTGTCTTTTGTCCCACAATCCAATGGGATTGTGGGACAAAGCTGAGAGCAAATATCATATGAATTTTTTGCAGAGACCAACAGCAAAGAATGTAATTAGTGGTCAAAGATACAATGAAATTGCCCTAGAAGACTTCATGGTTCAAGAACTTTCTAAGACATATATCTGTGTGTTTAATAATCCTTGACAGATTTTGTTTTCTTGACTATGTACTGATTTAAATTGTTCTTGTTCATGGAAGGATTTAAAATTTCATCTCAAAACAGTGTCTTAATAGGAAGGCTTGGGGTACTTAGTTTTTCTTTGAAGGTCTGTTTATATATTTTACAATAATTTTCCATTGGATGAAGCAAAGTAAAAGCCCAGGAAGACATGGATACTTTTCACTTAGGTGCAAACTCAGATAGACATTCACTCTTTCTTCAGCACTCTTCTTCTGGTCTCCAGAATGTCCAATAATTTTCTTTGAAGTAATTTCAGAGAAAGAACAGAAAATGCTTGTTCTAGGTATAACAGTGCTACATTATGGTGCAATTATGAGATACTTGGTTTGAACCTGTCAGCTTATGGTCTTCAAATATATCTTTAACAATGTGAATTAGTGTTTTGATGAGTATGCATTTGTGCATATATATATACACATATATATATATTTAAAATATAAATGCACTCTAATCTCAGATATCTATCATTGTCAATAATATCAAGCAACTTAAATCTTACTATAAATTATTTTCCGTATTTCCCAGGTCAAATCCAGGCCAGTTTCTCACTTTTTCATAGTTTGTCTCAGTTTTGTAGCCAGTCCTTTAACAGTATACAAGTTAGATCTAAATTGACAATCCTGGCAGCTGTCAAACGTAGAAATAAAGATAGAGCCAGTAGCAACAAACTGAGATAAAAACAAAATCTTGTTTTTAAGCGTTTTTTTAAATCATTATAAAAATTTACTAAGGTGGAGAGTACTCAGTTAATGCAAAATAAATTCACTATTGATAATTTTATAATACACTATTGGCATTCTAATATTTGCTGTCATACATTGAAATTAAGTGTGTTTAGAATGATAGTAAAATTTTCTCTACTCCAAAAAAAGAGTATATGTTCTGATATGCTGGAGATGTTGTTGCAAGCCCTTGAGCCTCATGTTGCCTTCAAACACAGTAACAAAAAAAATAAACTTTCTAGGAAATGAAAACATTGGTAGTGCTAATCTATTTTGAGCCACAGGCTATTTGAAAAGTCACATATATACCACGTGTCTACAGAACTAAGAATGAAACTAGAACAGTACTGAAAATCCCATTTTGTGCACTGCCAGCAAAAACAGTAGAAACCAAAAAAAAAAGCATATTAGCTACAAAGCATAATGTTGTGCTGTTTTCTTACCTTCAGTCCAATACTTTCATAAATGAAACTATTTTGTCAGCAGGAAATTGTTCATCTTTTTATGACTAAGAAATACAGGAAAAAATCCCCTGGTAATTAGAATTTGCAAATATGACAGATACATATGCATAAAACCATACGTGCATACACATGTGAAGAAATGCTCAGGTGACATATTACAGCAATTAAAGGTTCCTGTTAGTGTCAGGTAGTGTAGGAACTGTAGGAACAGGTTTCCAGAGAGAATGTGAAGTTTTCTGTGCAGATATCCAGATCCTTCCTGGACAAGACCATGACTGAACTGATCTAGTAGATTTCGAGCAGGGAGTATAACCTAAATATTCTTTTATGTTACTGTTCATTGAAATTACCACTGAAATGAGGTTGTTAATATTTTTCAAGATAAGTTAGAAAATATGTTTTCCTGAATCTTATTCTCACAGAAATGATAGAAACCTGCCTAGAACAGTTTCATATTTTCAGTTCAAATGCCAAACCATAGTACTACTGGGTGAAAGTTTATATAGAATCCCTTATATTTTCCTTATTTTCATGTTCTATTTTCTTTACTACATGATAATTTTCCTTTAATGAGAGTCACATGGCAACAGTGTCTCTTTGGAAATGAACATCTTTGATAAGAATGGCTGTAAGGAAAGATAAAATGAGAAAGTCCTAAGGAGGAACTGGTAACTAATAACACAGAAATGAATTATTGTGGAGGGTTTTTTACTCATCCCCCAAAGAAAATGGTGATTTCAGATGAAAACAATATTTTTAATTAATACAAAATTCAACTTCTTATGTAATGCAACCCCAAACCCTCAAAGACTTCCAATTATTTTTCGCTTTTATTAGATTTTTTTTGTTAATCCTTTATTACTGTCACCCAGTGTTCTTGAATGTATTCTCTCATATTACACCAAAAAAGAGAATATACTGGGGCATACTTTTTTTCATAAAATTATAATATTACTAGTCTATTGCCCCACGGCTCTATAAATGTAATTTTCTCCTTTTTTTTCCAGATCTCCTTCTGTCAGGGGAGTATTTTTTTCCTTTGTCAGATAATTAATTGTAAAGTCTTTCATGTTTTTCTTCTTGGGTAGCAATGAGATGCAGCTTCACTGTTGTCTCCAATAGCAAACTCACAGTCTTGCCATTTAATACCTTTTCCCTAGTTGAGACTTTTCACAATGACTTTAATACATTTTTGATATTGATCTTAAAGAAATGCTGTCATGATGTCTCATCTCTTGGGACAGTATTAACCAGAGTTCCTCAGTTTTGGAGGTGGAATGAATGAAGATGTGATCTAAAAATACCAAAGGAAAAAACCCCACCAAATTTTGTAGCAGCCTTAATGTATCATTTCAACCCTTTTAGACACTGTGATAATTTTTTTCTCATGTTCATCATGACATAGTTAATAAAATTTTTACTTGAGTAGTTTTGTGCCAGGTATTATGTAGTGATAACCAAGTCCAACATGTTTTTAAACTTTCAAATTCAAATCAACATGTTGTGTCACAGTAAATCAGGAAATTACATTCAAAATACATCTTTGGCTCTTGGCCAGGTGGTGATTTGTGGGGAATAAATAATTTCAAACTACTTCAGTAGTTTTGGACTACAGAAACCCAAATTTCTGAATAAAAAAGAGCATGTCTTGAAAGGAAAAATTATGGTGTCAGATAATTTTATTGAAATAGCATTACTTAGGGAAATTAAAAGGAATAATTATCAGGCAGTAGACCTATGCATGAAGCATCAGACACAGAGCTAAACAAAGTAAATCATCCAATTTTTTACCATGTCTGAAACCTTATTATTACTTTTTAACAAAGCCTAAATGTGACAAACTGGAGATGAACAAGCTCAGATAACTGTGCATTAAAATTTGTCAAATTATACGTTATGTCTTGTCAGGACACAGGAAGGGCAGTGAGTGCAGAACCAGAAAAAAAAAAAACAGTTTTTTGTTTTTTGTTTTTTGTTTTTTCTGAGAATGGATCTTTTTTTCCCTTATAGACTCTTTGAGCACTAAGCTCTGTTGCTGTCAGATGTGTCTGGGTACTTAATCTTAGACTGGACATACTTAGGCTCCACCTCACTCTTGCCCAGCTGTCTAGGCTCTTCTGTGACAGCAGCAAATCTCTGTGCCAAAGACATTTGGAAACGTTTTCATTGAGTGCAATGATTTTAAGGTGGCAAATTTAAGAAATGTGATGTAAAAATTAATAAAAATCAACAATGCAAGAAATTAGTCCTTCATTGACCATTAACAGAGATGCATTTTTGTTTGCCTTAAATTGCTAACTGAAGAGTATAGCAGATGTCAGAAATGAGCTGCTGAAATAAATGCCCACACTACAATTTTTCAGAGATTAAAAATACCCCCAAATTCTCTAAATACATATTGCTTAATCTGTATTCAGACTGCTTTTAGGCAAAGCTAAGAAAAAATTCATTTTTAAGAGTTACTGTGTTTCTATCACCAAGCCCAACTGTTAATTTATAACATGTTTTTTTAACCAAGAAACATGAAATATCTAATTTCACTCTCTAAAAGAAATGTGTAAAAAGAGTAAAAAAATTACCAATCAATATGATACTTTATTTAGTCTCTGAAAAGACCTTTTTTACTGCCTGGAAATCAATTACATCTGAAACACAACGGGTATCCTTGATTCTGTTGTTATATTCTAAACAATTTTGTATTTTTTGTTTGTTGGAGGCACTTCAAAAATTTAGGAGATTTAGGTCAGTTGAATACTTAAATAGGAATGTTTTTCCCTGATTTTAATCAAAATGTTTTGATCTATAAAACTAGGTTGAACTATCTCAAAAACTGCTTATGGGGGAATTTATGATGCTTCTATTTCTGTTTAGTTGGAAAAGTTACAATAACAGGCACAGAAAACAAGTGCAGAATTTTGGCTTGATGGAAGGGAGGAGATAGAAAACTGTCATGCCTGTAAATAGTTTAATTTCTTATTCTGTCTGTGTGTCTTTCCCATTAAAATTGCTTTCCTCTATAGTCATAAGGTCTTCAACTAAAGCCACCCATTCTCTAGGATAAAATATTTACCTTGTCATAGAAATTTCTGTGGATCCCATACAGCTGTGTAAAGGACACACATTGCACCATGTCCAGGAAATGATGGTGCTAATTATCATGACAGGTACCAAAGCAAATGCTAACTTTTATCACAATTGTGTTAGAGAATTTCCTGCAAGAACAGAATAGTCTTATTTGGGTCTAGTATAGCATTATCCTTTTCTCCCATCTTGTGAAAAAGGTGAAATATCCAGAAGGTGACAAGATTCCTAATGGAATGTGTAATTTTCTCTGCTGCAAAAATCCTAATCCTAGAAAACAATCTAAATGAGATTATTTGTCAGAGAGGCCTCTGATTTCAGAGGAAAAGTAGAACAGCTGTCTGTTGTGGAAAAACTGTGCTTTTTGCAAATCATGTTTTCATGTGATCACATGGATCAGAAGGTGCTTGATCTAGCTAAAATTCTTTAAGTGAGAATTGCAGTGATTTTCCAGAAATAATGGTAATAATATTATCTCCATTATACAGCACTAGTGCCTTCAATTCAGACAGTTCAATATTTCAGACAGTTTTACACTAAATGTACACAGCACTACTGAAATGTGTTTAGCAGTGAGGTGGAAATCTCAGCCATTCAGAATGTAACACAACGGTGGAAACTCAGAATGTTCCAGCTGAATGACTTTTCAGAGTTCTGGAAAAAAAAATTAAGAAAAAGACAGTATTAAAACAGATCAAATCAGACCCTGGGTTTAGAGACTGTTCTGAATCTCATAATAAGTGCATCCCCCTCAGGCTAACAGATTAAGAAGGACCTGTCCTGAGTCATGTGCTTAACTTTTATAATCTATGATTCCTGATATTTTGAACCCTAAAAATGCCATGAAAAAATCACTAATGATTTGGCAGAGCAGAGCATTACAAGCAATTTTCTGCCTGTGAGCCAGCTTTTTTATAGTTAATCTACATATTTATGCAGTTTTGAATGTAATAGCTGAAATGATCTGTAATCAGCTTGCATATTCAACTCCTGGCTGATTTTCTCCTGTCACACAGAAACACTATTTCTGTGAATAAAATTAAAGTCAAAGTTATTTTTAAATGAAGCATTTTGTGGGACATCTGAGGAAACCATGCAACAAACCATGCAGCACACACCCTTGAAATGTCTTTTTTGTCAGGAAGTTTGTTACCCTATTGGCAGATGGATAATTCCATTAAGACAATGAGACAGTGGAGCTTGTCCTGTGAAAGTCAGGTTTGGTGTAGTTGTCAATAAAGTGTTAGAAAAACAGAATCATAAAGCTAATTTGACTCTTGTGATGTAGTAGTGGTTGTGTCAGACTCAGCCCAACTTAAGCTGGCTCCACACCTTAAGGGATGGCCCTTCAGTTTTCCAGAAATGCTGGATCTCAAACATAGATACCTGACAAACAGGAAGACAGGGTTCAAAAAAATTATTTGCCCTTGAAGGGCATTTACCAGAAACCTTCTGAATGGACAAGCCTCTCCAGTGAAAATTTATTAGCACAGTGCTGCAGCAAGGGATGGTGTCCTGGTTGGAGCCTGGCAGGACCCTGTTGTAGTGATAGTTACACTAATTTTGAAAATTGTGTTCTACTTCCCTAGATAACAGAGAGCTGATTACAATCTACTAAACAAGATTTATAATATTTCTGTCTCAAATCTTCAAGTCCCTTATGCTTTTAGATAGATAGAAAGTGCATCTTAGAGGGTTATTCTCCAATTTCTCCTCCAAGTTCAGTTGTTCTATACTGGAAATAATGAAATGCTTCAGAAAAATAGTAAACAATTAGAAAGGAGTGAGCATTTCAGAATTGCAGCAGCTCATATTCTGTTATCCTAAATTAGCACTTTAAACTGCTTGATTTTACCCTACTGATATTGATTGAACGCACCATGTGCTCATATATAAAAAATAGAGGATTTTTTTAAAAGAACTCATCTAGCTTTAATTACAACCTGCTGTGTATTGCACAGAAAATACTGTTCCAAAATACTGCTTTCAGTTCACATTTGATATATTCAAATTAATTAATGGCTATAATTTTTAAATGACTAACAAAGAAACAAAGATAGCTGAATTGGATAGTTTAAATTACAGTATGACCAAGTACTAGAAATGAGATAATTATTGTCTTGCATGGCATATCCAGTCCTAATTTTGCAAATCAGCTTAATTCACGTAGAGTATGTTGACTTACTTTTGCTTAGTAGAATGAGAAATTAGATTCCTTTTTTATTTTCTTTTGTGTAACTTGTTCTCTTTAAATTAAATTCTTCCAGGTAAGAATTTAAACATAAACTTTAAACTCATTTACTTCAGAGCTTTAATTTGGAAAGGTGATAAAGTAAAAGTACATTCCAGAATTAGGACCCACTTCAGTCTAATCTTTCACCTCTGAATCAGTGAGGAACTTTATTTCTTTTATTGATGGTGTATAACAAAGGCAATGCAAAGACCAGCTAGATATTTTTGGATGCCTTAACTAGTAAAGCTGAGCTAGTCTGGTTATTAAATTGTGATCATGAGGAGTGGTTTGAGATTTCTGCCCAGCCCTGCTTTTGCCAATCACATGTGAGAAAGTTTTGTGGTTCACTTTTTAGGTGACTAAAAACTGTGACGTCCCTGTATTGTCCCAATGAAAACCAAATGCAAAGCAAAGCTAAAATATTGTCTTGAAATATATTGAAAATTTGCAAAAAATTGAGGAAAGTAATTATTTTTTTTGAAAATATGCAACTGTTTCCATTTCCTACCAGTAAATAACCAATCCCAAAGACCTGACATGCAGGAAAATAAAAAATAGAAACTCCCTCCCCCCTCAAAATACCCCAAACAAAACAAACCCCCCAAAATAAACCAACAACAAACATATGAACAAAATAAATCAACCCCAAGCACAAAGAAAAATAAAAGGAAAAAGCAAAAAATAGGGTCAAATTGAAGCAAATAGCTTAAGCTGTCTGGCATGTCCCTTTAGAGACCATGTCCCTACTGTGTAGGTTTTGGGAAATTAAATTAAACATGTCAAGCAAGCAATATGGGTCTTGGTCAAAGTCAATATAGAGAAAATCTCTACATAAAGCAAAAACACAGTCTCTTATATGATGACAAAGAATAGGGAAGAAGTCAGATAAATACCAAAACAAAAGAGGAGAATAAAAGGTAAAGAGAGATACATAAAAATGTAAACAAATAGATTTTTCAAAGAGAACCTCATGAATTAGACACTTTAGGGAGAATCTGAACATGCCCATGTGTGTGAGGTTAAAACTGAAAATGTAATATGTGCACAAAGATTTTTCACTTAAAAGATAACAGTAATAAAAGAGTGACTTTTAAGCTAGGGAAAGTCAAAGTGGCCATGTTATCTCACAATTAAAAGCAATTAACGTGGCATGCAAATAAGATGCTTAACTTTTTTTTCTTACCTAAAAATACTTCAGATATTCGATTCTCAGAAGTAATTAAAGGCAAAAAAATCTCTATAAATGACATGCAGCTCTCAGGCTAATTTTGGCTAACGAAGCAATAAGGAACAAATATATCTATGTGCCAGCAGCCAGTCTGAAACAAAGGTAAATCTCCAGGAATTGTGGATATCCCTTTTGAATTTTATAGGACATGCAAAATGCCACTTGGGGCAACCTTTAATTCTGTTATACTCTGCTATAAAGATCTGATGTTATGATGATTTTACTTGGCCATTCAACTGTGAATCAAAAATAAAAAATAGAAAGACACTAGAATCCAAATTAAATTTTGCATTCTCTGTCTTAGTTCACAGATTCACAAAGGGTGAAATACAGTAATACTCAAAAGATTCACTCATGGTGTCAGATAAAAACTAAATAATTTTCTATACTTTCACCAAAGTTAAGTATACTTGCATTAGAACAGGGCAGAACTTCCTGTTTTAAGTCCTGCTCCCTTCCAGGTACTTGAATGGCTTATTTGCCTTTATATGGCTAAAAACAGCTGCTGAAATCAGCAGTGTTGAATCTCTCATGTTTGAATTGCAGAGAAGCATGTCCATCATCACTTTTGCTGTTGGCAGGGACCACAGAACATTTTGTAAAGAGGATTGAACCCTGTGAATCCATCATATGGATCTGACATAGAAGAATACAGCAGAAAAAAGATTATAAAGTGATGATACCATGTTATTTTTACCTAACATGAACATTTGCCTAAAATAAATGCATAAAGCAATCTGTGATTTTAGGGAAGTGTCTGGCTACAGAGTAAATAATGCCTGATAGAAAGTACCAGTTAAATCTGCCTTACTCAAAGAACTTATTTCACCAAAGAACACTTGGATTTGATAACTTATTCAAGAATTAAAATTTCATTATTTCAAAATTTCAGTATAAATGAAATACCAAAACACTGATATATTAAATAAACAAACAACATCTGAAGTGCCAAGGAGAAATTCTATTCCTTAGCAAGTGTTTTTGTCTGTGGAATAACCAATCATTATTGAGTGAAGATTCAATCAAATTATCCTTTTAATTTCAATTTTATCTAATAATCCACTCATATAGAGCTTTAATAGGTCAGAGGTATCCATGTAAAATCAAAACAGATTAGGAAGAGCAAAGTTCATATGAGAAACAAGGTAGTTATTTGTTCAAAATGTTATATTCTGCCATCAAAGGAGCAAGATCAACATGGAAGAGGAATCTGGATTTGAAGAAGAGAAGCATACATTTGAAAAAGCAGCACATCACCTGTACTGTGTAAGGAAGAAATGGTGCCATAGACAGAAATTAACTCAGAGATTTCCTTTTCACCATGAGACTTGTCCCACTTTAAGAACAAAACATAAATTATTTTGGTAGACATCACTGAAATCTTTATTTCATTCCCCTTTTTTACACAGGTTAACACTGAGCTTTCTGAACTAATTTTGATTTGAACTAGAATGTGCACTGAACAAATAAACCACGTGGACCTTAATACCATCAGTGAATCATTAGAAGTCTGGATAAGTTACACAATTGGCTAATTGTCTTGTTGAATACTACACTTTGCTCTTTACCTGAACTTATCTACACTTCTCCTCTGGCCACTGGACATAAAACTTCTGCTGCATGCCACACTGGGAAAATGCAAAGGAAGCTCAGGGTCACTTCAGGCTCTTTATATATCCAGAGATGTCATCTGACATACTGCAGCATTCCTTATGCTAGATAGACCACTCTATTCCTTAAGCCAGCCATATTCATGACTTTATTACATAGTAGAACATTTCTTTGTGCGAAAATACATTAAAAAATGGTAGTTCAGTGGCTCCTGTGTTTCTGTCATCTTTCACTGCACTGAGGATGAAGTGTCCTGTTGGAAATTTCACTTGTTTAACCTGGGTGGGTGCCTAAATATACTTTTTCTACATCTCGTGGCAGTGAAAAATGTCAGAAAATCAAATATTTTTCCTGTAAGTTATAAGTAGGAGACTTCAGTTCTAATGTCTATGTCACCACTGCTATTTGCAGAATTTAGATGTTGCTTGTGAGAATGGATGGTTCTAGAGCAATGTATATGAGGACTGTGCTAATGCCTCAGCATGTTTGGCATAAGATCTTTCAGCATACACCTTTGCTGCACAGGGTTTGATTTTTTTCTGAAAGGAATATGCTTTGGAATAATTTGTGACTCTTACCTTCAGGAAATTGAGTTCTTTTAAAGACTCTTCATTCTTCAGAGAAACATCATTTTTTATTCCAAGTTCTTGGGTTTTTTTATTAAGTGAAAGTCATTACATGCAAAGCTGCTCTTAATAAAACAAAATATTTAAGAAATCAAATTCAGTTTCAAAACTATTTAACAAAATATTCCAGAGTAGACAATAGGGAAAGCAGAAAAAATAATAGAAATACTTTTCCTTAAGTGGGACAATTTTCTTCTTAAGTCTGTTTTATATTCTCTTTTATCCTTTTAAATTTCTTGTAGAATCTTACATTAAATCAAAAGAATATATTTCAAGATCTTTTGCTTTCTAGGCATCTCTTTTTCTTTCAGGTGGGCACTAGCTGGGGATTTTCATGAATATTCTTCAAGGAGGTCTGTACTTCAGATTTGTAGGAAATTCATATTAAATTGCTACATTTACTCTTCAGAACCTTCACTTTTTTCCTGAAAATAAATTTATGCTTAATGCTGTAAAAAAATTATGTTAGTGATTTAGCAGGCTGTTCACTGTGATTGTTCTCCATGCAGGAGATTTCTTTCTGGAATAGCAGGATTTATGCTTCTAGCAAATATTTACTAGATCTTCTCTGCTCTAATCTTCCATCATAGCCTTGTAAAATATGCCTCTTTCCTCTTTTTTTGATGAAGAAAATTTTAATGAGCTGCAACATTTTGATTCCAGTGTAAATAATGAAAATGAAAATTGTTATGACTGAGATTAACTCTGAAGACTTTAAAGTATGTGCATTTTGGCTCTTTTCTGTTGCTTTGTTTTATTAGATTATGCTCGCTGGCACTTTTTTCAGCTTGGTCTTTCACTGCTGAGATTATCAAGGATATTCTACAATACAAACTTAACCTTTCCTTAGAAGTTTCAAGAGTATCCTGTTCAGCCCAATTTAATATTATCTAGCACATTGATTTTTAGTATTTTCTGAGATTAGTGATGTGTGCCTAGGTCTTTCACTATTGCCTTGAACATGAAATTCTGCTATTATTCTGGTCTTCTCTTCCTTTGATAACAAGGATAATAAAAAATGATGGAATTTCTCATTTTACGTACGGAGTTCTACTCATGCTTCACTTTCTATATGGTTTCATTAATTTTTCTACATTTAAAAAGGATTATGTTGTACATTTCTGTTCCAATGATAGTCTTTGCTAGGTCTTTTCCTCTAGCTGTTTTTTGCCTTTCAGTTTGTTCAGATATGACTATACAGTACATTCCTTCAGTGCATCATAGAAGTTATATAATAATTTTATTTTTTTTTCTTTTCTGGATATATTTTATATACACTTATTAAGATCATAAACTCTAATGGGTTATAACTTGATTATAGTGCCATGTAAAATTTCTGGGCTATAATTGTACAAAACTAAATTTACATCACACAGTTTCATTATGATGCATTTATAATCACTCTTACTTTTTTCCCTTAATTTTTACATGTTGCTTTCCGCTATTTAAGTTCTCTTTTTTTGTTTCTTAAGTGAAGTTTTTTCCATTCTCCCATTTAATTCTCTTTTTAAATTGGTTCACTCTTCTTTATTTTCATATTTCAAAATACTTTTATATCTAATTATTTTGCCTATTAAGTTATATAGTAAAATATGTATGACTTTCAAGTTCTCTCACTTTCATAGCTGAAACGTGTGCCTCAAAATAAAAAGAAAGTGTAAGGCATGTAAATGAAACAAATTATTAGAATGATCTCCTCAACAACTCAAATTTCTATTTCCTTTGGCCAGCATTGTTTCTGAAAATAGCACAAAAAATGAAAATTTGTTTTTCTCCTCCTTTCCATGTAATAATAAATGAGGAACTATCTAAGTGCTTGTTTGTTCCAATCCAAGAGATTTAGGACTAAAGCATGCACTTGTTCTGAGGAGACATTGCCAATTAATTAGAGGAGCTCTGCACAAGTCTGAGGGATTTTCCACCTGGGAAGCTGTAGGAGAAGCAAACGTGATCATGGAGTCAAACGCCCTTATTTCAGAAGTGATCATGTTTCAGACAAATTTTTTCAAAGCATGAGTCTATTTCTGTCAGATTATTGTCCAATTCACCCATTTTGACTGACTAGCAGCTGAGGAACAGGAATGCTCAAGACCAGTCTGCTTGTGATGCACAGCCCAGGGACCCCACATCAGAAAATTTGAAACTCTAGGCAACTTGCTAGGAGCAGAGAACTTTAATATCCTCAAATTCTCAATTCTTCAGGTCTCTTAATTCCTTTGTGTGCAGCTAGAAGCCTGACAGCCCTACAAACCTTGCCTTGATATCTATTTCTCAGCATTTGTGTTTTCCAATGCATGAAATATCTAAAACTTAAAGCCTTCTTTAAATGTTTGAATTTCAAAAAGAATGGAAAGTAAGCATTGAAAATGCTTTGAAAATCTACCATTGGTATGTTTTCAACACCTAGACCTCTATAGCTTCAAGTAGTATTTTGAAAGAATCAGCTAAATCAAGGTGTATTTATGGACAGCATTAGATATATCAGATTTACTCCACATCTTGGGAGTAACTTTTAACTGTGCTTATTCAAATAACTTAAAAAATATAATTTGATGCATTTTTCCGACAACAACATTTAACAGTGTAATTCAAATACCTTTGAAATCAATGATTAAAAGAGGACAATTAAGAACCCTTAAAGTACCATAATATTCAATTGCTTCACATATGAATAACTGTGGCAAGTACATTACATTTTTGGTAAGTATATACACATTAATGTCTTTTCCTTGTTTACTGATATTTCTTAGATCTTCCAGAAGTATTGTAGGTGTAGTTGAAAAACATGAATAATAAGATGGAGATCACTTAAAATCACAAATTTTGTTTAAAAAACATTTCAAAAATAAATATGTAGACTAACATAAGAGAAAAAACATAATTTCTAGGTTTCCTTTCCTCTGTAAATTGTTTGATGTTTTTGTGTGTGTGTGTGTGTTATTTACTAGTTTTTTGCATCTATTTGATGATTTTATCAGTTTTCACATTTCTGTTCACCTTTTCTAGTTCACTATGCAAAGGTGGATCCTTTGCACAAATGAGGATGTGAAGAGTAAGACAAACCCCAAAATGTACAGAACCACTAAAAAAGAAAGCCAAAGTCCCATATATTTAATATAGGTTTTGGCTCCATAGGATACCCACACTCTGTTCTCTATACAATTTTTAAATTTTCTGAGGGCCTCACCAATATTTCAACCTGAGCTAAAATTTATGTACCTACAATGACTAAGCCAGGCCCACTATAGAAAGAAGTTTTTTTTCAGATAGCATGTGCTGGAGGTTGGATCAGAAACAGTTGTTTTTCCATGAACCCACCTCTAATAGTGATTTCCTTATTTCCATTGCACTGGATACTAAGAAATTTACAGAGATGAGAGGTGTTTGAAGAAACAACTAACCTCTCTCTTACAAGAAACAGCTTTCTGGCTGAGAAACTGGTAGCTGATCATGTCAGACCTTTTTTTGCACTTTTAAGGAATGATCAGTTCAGCAAGAATAGGAGAGGAATTCTTCACTACAATATGAGCATTGTCTAGCTTTTAACAGTCAAAATTGTCAATTATGCCTAAAGACAAAGAAAAAAAGTGATATTTTTTTTTTGTTTTTTGTTTTTTTTTTTGTTTGTTTTTTTTGTTACTGTTCTTCAAGCATATGATACAGAAATCTCAGTTCAGGAGTAGGGATGCTCACAAAGGCTGCCTGTGATCTCCAAGTCTCTCTGAGCTGGTTAGTGGACCAGGACAGCTCTGGCTGTTAATTCATGTCTCACTCCAATCTTTTCAGATGAAAAGTAGTGAGCCTGAGCTCCATATTCAGGCTATTCAGGCAAACACTATCATCCTTTGTTTTTTGCCTTTGTTAAGTTCCCCTCTGGCTTAACCTGAGGCTCTTAGATTGTTTTATAGCACTCAAATATTTTCATTAAGAATTATGGGGGCTGTAGAAACCATGTGAGCCTGATATCCTCATTGTAAATCAAATGACAGTAGGGCACACCAGGTGTTGCACAATGGTAAGTGAATGCCTGTTAGTCAGGGAAGAAAATAATGCAAGGTTGCTTAAGGTGTTGCCCTGCCATGTTAGCATGACAAACCATTTGTAGAATGTTTCTGCTTGAACTACACAAAGGTATGATACTACATTTTTCACACAAGAGTCACTAGGCTGTTCTTTGTGACCATTGTGCTGTGCCCACACACTTGAATAAATCTTAATCTTTCACATCCTTTCACTGTAAATGCTCTTGTTTTGACAATTCATATGAAGATACTGTGGGTGGAAAATGCCTTTCAGAAGCTACACGTGATGGACAGTGTTTTGTATATTTGGATTTCACAGTGTTTAGAAGCAATATTCAGTTGATTTTTTTGATACAGATGCAGCAATTTATTATTAATTGATCTCTTTATAAAAGAGATATGGTTTGGCAGGTTTATTTTTAAAATCTTCTCAGAAAGATTTCTAACAGTTAGTACTGAAATATGACAATTCTGCAATCTTGTCACAAAGAGAGGCACTTTGGCTTCACCAGAAATAAAACAATAGGTTAAATTTTCCGTGTGTAATTTCCAGTCTTTTAATCAGAAAGCACATTGTATCTCTCTTCTTCTTTTGATAGTCAAGATTTGTAAACTTGTTTGTAAATTTGAGGTGTGTTTTGAACTGATACCGTAACAGCTGTTTCTAGAAATGGAAAGCATTTCTGGTAAATGAAAACCATTTAGAGCCAAATGCACACAGTAAACCATGGAATCAAGAAAAGTGTTTCCAGCTTCTTTCTAAATTTCTCCACTTGTGAACTTTATCCAGTAACTTGATAGACTTTGAGTTGCAGTCAGAGTATGATGAAGGTATGATTCCAGAATACCTGCATTAAATTAATGTAGGTAATTAGCTGAAACCTCACTAGATTTTTGGCAAGGGACAGGAAACGAGAGTGATCATGTCCAATGAGTCATTTCCGGCAGCAGTAGACAGCATGTCTGTACTAATCAAAAATGAGGCAGAAGAAAAAGCCACATCAACCATTATGCAGGTTGCTATTAATCATAGTTTAAGATTACCAGGGATTTTATATCATGTGCATTGTTGCATTTCTCTGCCTAATATCAAGTCAAAGTGTAATTTCACACTGCTTGGAATACTAGATTTTTCTTTCTCTTCCTTTTTCTGCATTTGGAAACATCAAGAGGGTCTAATTGTTATGTTGGTGCAACTGAATTTGAACTGTCTTTCCCTATAAAAGTCAAAGCCAAAACAGTGTTACATAAAACTTTAGTAAGAGCCATTCTCAAGGGTTTCATAGACCTCCAGAGAATATTTTCAAGGAAAACTCACCTAAATTGTCACTTTAGTTTGAGATATTATCTATAAATTAGAAATACATGAAGGATATGATTTTTGAAGAGTCAGTCTTGCTCCAACTCCTATGAAGTGCTGCAGTGATCAAGATCAAGATTCTTAGACTATATTCTCAAAATTTTATGCTTTAATTAGTCAGGAAAAGTGCATTAATATACAACTTTGATAATCTTGTCAACATAAGGGATATTTTTTCCTATAAATATGAATGCAGTCTGGATTAAAATTTAAGTATTTCAAGTCATAAAGTAGATACTGAACCATGTGTGGAAGATTAATCATTGGTAGCTACCATTTTCCACTGTATTTGTGATAAAATATTCTGAGTTGGCCTAAGAAAAAGAAAACAGAAAAGCTCTGGCAAAAGTACACTTACTAAGTAGACACCTACAGTGATGACTTCCCTGAAAAAGGCCAGTGCCACAAACTAGAAAAAGGTTATTCCAGTTTTCAGCCAGCTTTGGTATGTGATTCCTTTGGTCTGGTACTGATCACAGTAACACATTAAACCTGGTGCTCGGAAGGTATCACATAAAGCACAATCAAAATGGTAGAAGATTTAGAGACATTCAAATTCAGATAATTTCTGTGCAATGTCAGAGTCAGCTTTGAACTGGTTATGAGAGAATCAAAATATTCTCAGAGGAAGAACAAGAACAAGGATGCCAATTCTTCATTGAGAAAGGTTTTTATCCTTGAAATAAAAGCATTTGTCAGTATCGACCAGCTGATCAGAAGGAAAAGGAGAAATTTTTTTTGCCTCACACTTCTTTCCACACTATGAGAAAAGAAGTCTAAGGCAACTGTAAAGCATCCCTGAGGAAGGTAAAATGAAATCTCTCACTTGACATCTCTTTAAAAACCCAGCATAACTAAAAATTAGAATACACTAGAAGGAATAGAACATATATTTTGATTAGGTTCTTAATTTGCCTGTCTGAAAACTGTATGGAGGTGTGTTATATGCTTTGTGATTTTAGCATGTATGTAGGTATGTAAAACAAAGGAATCAATACTTTCCTGTTTCAAATTTACTTCTCTTATTTGTTTTCTGATATTTCAGATAAATAAAGAACTATTCAGAACTATTTTAAACAGCTTAAAATTTTTCTGATCTGGATGACACACAACAATATTTTATATCATATTTGTTTTGTCTTGAATCTACAACTTCTTTCCTGGTATTACCAAGCCACAATTTCCTGGTATCTTTCATATTAATAAATTCATTTACAAAGAAACTTAATTTAGTCTGTATGGAATTTTCCATCAGTGTGAGATTTTTACAGATAGTTCCCTCCTCTGTGTGCAATAATGCCCTTAAGAGGTACCTGGAGCCAAGCTCATGTCCCAAAAATGTGCTATAAAATATAAATAGGGATCGCACAGAAGGAAGGAATGCAGAGAGAACATTCTCCTTTTCTATTCCTAACACAAGGGTACTGAAGTAATGGGTGCAGTGATGCCATGGTAGTGTGTATTTCTGAGATAGTCCATATTTCTGTCATAATTTAAAAAAAAAGATAACAAAACATATTTGTGTGTTATTTTTCCTGATTGTTTCTATTAAAGGTCATATCCTTCATGGCAAAATTTCATAATAACTTCTAAAATTTGAGGGGATAGTTGAAATAAATTATTTAGGCCAAATCATAGTCAGTGCAGTCTGCAGACTCAGAAACTGGTCCAAAATTTTATTGTTCAAAAATTATCTTCTGCATAGAATCACACCCATTGCATCAACAGACAAAGAGACTAAGACTCATTTAGAAAGAAATTTTCTCCCTAAGGGAAAACAAATGTAAATATTATGAAAAGGGGAAACCTTTAAAGCTACTGGTTCTACTGTTTCCCACAGTGAACAAAAATTCCTATGAGCTGGGCACAGGACAAACCAAAAAAACGAGTTACTGAGTCAAAACGGTTTGAGACAGTGTCTGTTGTGAGAAATTAGGCAAACTCAGTTCCTGTGTAAATGAATGATGCAATGAGGGTAAACAAAGTAGACATGTTCTTGCATTTTAAAACATTAAAGAACAGACTACATAGAAATTGGCGACTCAGTAGTCTGGAGTTTGCCGAAGTTGTTGGGTTGTGTTCCAGCCACCTGGCAGACTTCAGAAGAGATACAGTCAGTGCAGAATTCTTGATGGTATATCAAAAGATACTCTCAGATTAGTGACAGTAATTGTAATAACAACAATTCTGGCACAAGTTTTTCCTGAGAAGCCAAGAAGAACCTATGAAAAGGTGTCATATTTCTCCTTGACTCTGGCCGAATGTGATCAGAGCAACTCAAGAAATAAAATCAGTAATGATTTGAAAATGTGGGGTACTAGAGCTTCTTAAGCCACAAATAGGATTCCTGGAATACCTGCAATTGGATCCACTCACAGATCTTCACCTTCCCACGAGAAGCTCTCACCTTTATAAAAGAGACTTACCGAACATGTGGCAAGACCTGCATGTTGTATTTTGAAGCCTAGTATAGTAACCTGAACTGGTAGTTGGCTTGATTTTCCTTCTTATGATAGGCTAAACACCTGCTGGGTGAGCAGAAGACTTTCCCTTGCAAGAGAGGCAGAGCTGGCACTAGGTGTCAGGAACTTCCATGGCTCCTCCTGGGTTCACTGGCTCCATTACTCCAAAGCCAGCTGGGTTGGCTTCACATCTCAGTGTGATTAACAGTAGCTGTCCCCACACCTGTCCTCTGATTCAAAAGCAGATATGTTTCACTCGCTAATAAGTTCATAAAAGCAGATGATCCCAAACCTATATATCAGAATTCAAATGTTCAGACATGAAAAATGGTTTAGGTTTTTTCTTGAGATAGAGGAGAGATTATCTACAAAAGTTTTGGTGAAATTTAGCTGTTTAACTAACTTTCCTTCCCTCTGGGATCAAGCTAATTATTCTTTCATCATGATATGGTACACCAATCCTTATACTGATTTCTTTCTTACTAAGATCTAGAAAATTATTCTTAGTCAATAATTGCCAAATAAACTGCAACCCAAAGGAGAGAAAGCTTATTGGCCGCTTCTTCAAAGCTAGAAATGCTGTACTTGATTTTTAAAATTAGAAAAGCTGTTCAGTAACAGACAGATTTTCCATCCTTCTGTCTCTTGACCTACTGATCTTACGAGTAATCAATCAATTGATCTGTCTTTAAACATATGGAGTAATACTTCGTCTATTCATTGATCTATAAGGCTGTTTCTGTCTTATTCCATGAAAATGAAGTAATTTCTTCCCAATGTGTTTCACATTAACATTGTTCTTTTCTTGATTTTATTGAAAGTAGTTCTGTGCCGTTTCATCAGTTATGCAGTAATTTGTTATGATAGAGTCATAAGGGCAAAAAATAAGAAAAACATAAAGAATGTGGTACAACTGCAACACAAATTGAAAAGACATTCCTGTTCTGTAATACATTTGTAAACTGGCAGTTTATCAGAAACTTTCTCTAAAAAAAGAACTTCTCAGTTAGCAAGCCTGGAATAAACTCTTACTCAAAACCAAAAGGTCTGACCCGGCTGTTGGCATTATTCATATGAAATATTTGGCTGGCATAATTAAAAAATACTTTAATGTTTTGTTTCAAGTCTTGTTGAATGCAAATACTGCAGGCCAAGCATCCTTCTTTCAAAATAAATGAGCAGTTGCAGAACAATAAAAACAGTTGAGGCATTTATGCTAGGACATGAAAAGCGAGATGCCAAGGCGGGTTTCTAAACCACATTCCAAGCATTTTAAACGCCTTTTGATTGTTACCACAAATCCACCGATTGCTGTGAGAAGGGTATGTGTCATCAAGCCACAGGCAAGGCCTTGAATACATCTGGCTCAATGTCTGTAGCATTGATGTTAAAACACCGCTCAGTCACAGTTATGCAGCAACTATTCCCAGTCCCTCATCACCATCCTCTTGTGGGAGCACGTCTGACTCTCTGCTAATAGTATAAATTAATTCAAAAGATCGGGATGAATTCATGCATTCCTCTCTACATAAAACACATTTAGGATTTTAAAGCTACACTACACAGTAAAACTGCGTTCTGTCATCAGCCACTGTTTGCTGTGATATTTTAAGGCTCCAAATTCCCCAAGAGCTTTTCAGTCATGGAGGCATGTCTGTCTATCTGTCCATATTGTAAGATTTTCCTTGATGCCATTCTAAATACCAGAATAACAGCACAAGTAGTTTAAACTGAAATGCTCCCTGTATAAATTTCTGCCACTCTCCAAACCAATAACAGTGACAACAGCAGGGTTTCTGGGGAAGATCTTACAGGTAGAATTTCTTTAATCCATTTTCCCAAATATATTTTCTTCTGCACCTTAAAATTTCTTTTGTGTTAAAGGGGAAAAAATAGGGTTTTGGTTATGCAGAAGTCTGGCCAGAAGAGAATTCTCAGTAAATAGATTCTTCACACACGCATTGACTCAGCAACTATCTTGCATTTGATCTTCAGTGTACAAAAGCAGAGGACTTGATATTTCCTGTGTTAAACAGCCTCATTTCAGTTGATCTAGAAAGCCTATCAGTGTATGTGTTTAAAAACACATATCACTGGTCCAGTGCATGGGTTCAAGACTAGTGTATCAAGACTAATACAGCCAAAATTCTGTTCAGAATTTCCTGGATCAAAATATACAGGAAATCAGAGAAATCACACTTAGCTGATGTACATCTGTTAAAGAAGAAAAGTCCTTGGACTTATTGAACTTTGTGAGATTCTCATGGGCCCACTTCTCAAAACTGTGCAGGGATCCCTGGATGGCATCCCTCCCTTCTGTTGTGTCAATTGCACAGCTCTGTGTCATCTGCAAACTTTCTGAGCGGGCATCTCACTGTCTGTCATTGATAAAGATATTAAAGAGCACTAGTTCCAGTAAAAATATGTGAATCACACCACTGTTGACTGGTCTCCCACTGAACAGATCACCATTGACAAAAACTCTCCGTGTCCCTCCAGCCAATTCCTTATCCACCACATCCATGTCCACACTTCAAATCCATATATTTCAGTGTGGAGAGAAGGAAACTCTGTGGGACCATCAAAAACCTTACAGAAGTTCAATGGTGCAGGCTTACCCTGTCAGCCATTTCAGTCACCTCATCACAGAATGCCACCTGATTGTTCAGAAGAGCATTTGCATACAGAGATGGCATTTAATGCTTTAGAAATAAAATTAAATAACATGCTTTGTTTTCCAATGTGGGTGCAAAAATGGGGAAACTGAACATCAACTGTTGGCATTCACCTCCAGATAACAATATTTCTGTGATGAAGATCACAGGAATCCTGTAGAAAAGCTTTCTCAACATTACATCAAAGAGATGAAACCAGACCTCAGGCAGTTGATTCCCTGTCCTCTCTATAGACATCACTTAGCTCTAGGAAGTAGTAGACTAAAATCTTTAATTTAAAGTAGTATTGGATGAACTTCAAATGGTCTAGTGAGCCTTGATAATTATCTGTTCCTCTTTGATGAGATGTCTGGAATAACTTCCTGCTTCTGCTGTGATCGAAAGTATTGAGACATTTTCCAGAGTAGTTTCATAACTTTTCACTTCTGATGTTGCTTATAACAAGGAAGAAGAGTCTTTGAAAATCAGGGGAACTCCCTCATACAATGTTCCAGGAATTTTCTGAGCTTCCTGGAAGTTCAATATTTGGCTCAGTCAGCATTAGCAAGGTCTTGAGTCATAGCTTATTTTTTTTTCTTAACTGTCAGATCTTGCTTTTGTTTTATTCACAAGTCATGAAAGAGCAAGAACTAGAAAAAAAACCAGCTGTCCCATTATTGGCTTAGAAGTTTACCTTTAGTCTTCTTTCAGTAGCCTCACCTGACAAGATAGAACAAGGGTGCGTTATCCACAGCAGGGAAAAGGAGATGGAAGGGGAACAGGTTATTTTTCTATCAGTTCAACCCTAGGCCTATATTGTTTGGGGGAATTATTTTCCTTTGAAAACATCTGTTTAATGACAAATATCCTACAGAATGTGTCAGTGTGTAATCTGAATGGCCATGGAACTTTCACTGTCTGTGTAACACTTGCTATAATTCTAAACTCTGTGAACTTCAGTGAGACTGGAAAAATAGTGTTATGACCATAAAACATGCTTGTACTTTCAAAACACTGCTTTCAAATTAGTATTATTTCTATTATAGTTTATTGAATTCTCACATATTTAGGTTAATGGGTGCTGTCCAATGGATATATTAGGGTTAGGAAAAGATCTAGAATTATATGGACAATATTAATATAATTGTTCTCAAATCATTTGCAGGAAGTTTGCACACTGGAACAGCTATTGAGTGTTACAACACATTCATATAGGTAATAAACAAGCCAAGGAAAATGCAGTGAGAACTGGAATTTGATTTCTCACCGGGCAGTGTAAATGTTATCTATATGACAGCAACAGAATGAACCAAGTAAAATATTAACTCTAGAGAAAACATAAAGAGTCTAGGGAACACACAAACTTAAAAACTGCAGGTCAGGTGAATAAAGATATCAAGACATGTGGCTGGGACTACACAATGCAAAGAAAATATAAAATGGGACAAATCCTGTTTTTCTGAATTAATATGTTAATGATTTAATTTTAAATTTAGAACTCCTATTTTTTCCTCATTGAGATGACACTCAATGAGTTTGTGCACTGGAAAGGAGAATAAGGTTAAAGAAAGAAATGAAAACCTGATTTTAGAATAGATAAGACTGGAAAGAACAGGAAAGAGGAGTCAATCATTAAATGTCTATATACAGTAATGGAAGCCAAAAGGACAGTTTCTGCTGAAACTTCTGTATCTATTAAATATTCTTACTCATATTGTAGAATAAAATTCTAAAAATGCAGTTATTACTCAGATTCAAAAATGCAGTTATTTCAGAATAGAAAGGATGAAAGTGACCATCATCAATATTTGACAGATGTTTTGTTGGATAGAAAGGACTTTAGGATGTCTGGTTTTTTTCCCAACCTGCAATATTAGGCTGCCATTTCAAAACATAACCAAGTATAATTATGGTACGTCAAAAGATTGTAAACTAAGATTAAGAAATACCAAAATTATATTTTTCTGGGCAATTTTAATTAACTTCTTTTGTGCGTATGTAAGTGTTGAGAGCCTTTAATGCTATCACAGCCATTATTTTCCAGCCTCATTCAATGCTCAGGATGGCTGTGGAGGTGATTCAGGGTTGAAGATTGCGCCGCCAAGGGATCTGCAACATTGTTCATTGAAGAAGCTGCTTTGTTCATTGGTTACTAAATAAAGAAAAATATGAGTCGAGAATCTGTGACTGTCTTGAATTAAATTAGGAGACTCCTGGGGAATCCAAGCCTCCAATAAATCCAATGCTGTCCAAGCCTGTAACAGACTCTGGTTAATTTGATACTTTCCATTTTTCAAGTGTCCACCATAATATCCTTGTCACAGATTTCTAGAAATACTGTGCATTAACACCTCCCTCCTGAGTTGCACTGACCTGTATGTTGACATTTTAGAGTGCTTAGCAGTGCTAATTTATCCAAAAAACACAAGCCCTAGACTGTTCAATATGGCGCCCCAAATTAGTATAATTATTTGACCCTTATTTAATCTTGTGATATGCAAACCAATGAACTTTATGCACTGGAAATAAAATCATTCTCCTTCTTTTCTTGAAACATTTTTAGGATTAGTTTCTCAAATTGTGAAATATTAAAATATGATAGTGATAAATATGATAGAAAACACATAAGAAAATTAATATTCTGCCTTTGGTGTAATATTTGAATAATGTGCACAAAGTAGGATATTTGGCCACCCAGTGAACAATAAAACAAATTGCGAAATAGTTTCTCATTTAGAAAAAAAACAATCTATCCTCGCAATTATAGAGGCAGAGTCCCCATGAGGAGAAAATTTATACGATCACTTAATTGAAAACTGTTAGAAACAGAGCTTTAATGTACCAGAAAATGCATTAAGACTTCAATCTTAGCCCTCCACTTTTCTTGATATGTGAATACTTCCCTTTTAATGGTATTTTCCCTTTTTAGGACTTTTTATACATCATTTTGTACTTTGATCAAAGAATTTTTCCCAGAACCACTTTTATATGTAAATTCTGTGCTTGTAAAATGTTTTTTTTCTGTTCCCAGTGTCAAATTTTTTATTGACATAAATAGCTACATCAAGATGACTTGTCAATATGTTTTCCTGCTTGCAAACTCCCAGATTACTGTAATCTTCTGTTTGAACATCCAAATCTCTCACATTGCATAAGACTGCAAAGTCTTTAGAGAATTGGGGCTTTTTGGTTTACACAATCTGGGGATGGTAAAGGAGAAAGAATGATATATGTAAGAAACAAAAGGAGTATTAACTATTTGGCCACTGAAGTTTCTCTGCACAGACAAAATCTTTGTATGCACAGCTACTGTTTTGATGCAACAAGGACATGACAGGCACTTATGAATTCATTGCTTCAGGCTGCTTGGTCAGCAACCATAGAGGGATATTCTCTTCAGTGCTTCTTTGCAACCTGAAAGTAATGCAGTTTATTGAAGGCACATGCACTTAGTAATCCAAAAGTTAATATGGTTTCAAAATGTCTGATGTCTTGCAGAGCCTTCCCAGTAAAGTACTTGGTGACCTTGTCTGGAGGGCTCTTTTTGAAAAGGTGTACAAAGCTGTGCACAGCCATTGTGTGAAGCCTCTTCAGCAGCACAACATGGGTTCCATGTGTACTAGTGTAAAAGGTAAGTGAAAAATTAAAGTCAGCATTTTGACATAATTAGTAAGCTGAAACAGCTGGGATGCAAAGGGCATTTAAACCTTCCTGCTAAAGGTCAGGGCCAGACTGAGAGCTGGGTCATGAAATGTGTAGCTAAGGCAGTTTCATATCCCTTAGCCAGATCATTCATTCTTTCTAAGCCCTTTAAGAGATGTTTACAAGCTTAGGACAGTATCAACAGATAGGGTTACTACTGGTGAGGCAAATTCAACAAGCAAACTGCTTCACGTATTTTCAGCAGTGATGAATTTTCATGCAAAAACAGCTGGTTTTGAACCACAGGCCTGGCAGTTGAAGCCTCTCCTCCTGTGTGTCAGCCTGGCTCCCAGCAATGTAGGGTATCAGCACAGCAGAATAGCAAGCAGCCATTTCTCAGGTGGCAGCAGGGTCAGGAGCCAGCACTGTGTGCATTTGTAATTCTAATGACCACTGAAGAGCAGGGTACTATGCGTGTTGCATCAAATTTACCTCTGCAATTTACAGCGGGCTAATCAGATAGCAATTTTAAAATTCAAACAGAGGAGGAAATGTTTTCACCAGATAACACGTTTTTATAGCAATTCTCATGGCAAAACAGTACAAACTCTGGAATTCTTCCAGCTCAGAGGAATGTGAATGACTTCTGAAGGTATCTTCAGCAATTATGATGGCTATCATAATAGCATTAGAGTCATTGTGATAAGTTATATGTTAAGAAAAGTGACTACACCAGCAATTAAAATCCACTCGTGACAAAACAAACCAAAGATTGAACTCATCATCCTCTGGAAATGAAGGAAGTTTTGACAAGTAGATTCCCATTTAAATTTTAACCTCTTTGCTTCTGTCTAATGGTGGTTGCATGATTTAAGACAGACCAACATAGTGCAGTTAGCAGTTTATACTCAACACAGACTCTCCAAACAACTTGGCCTATTGCAGCCTGACAATTGCACCATAAGCCCCTCTCTACTGTTATGTATATTTCTCTGACTAAAAAAAAAAACAAACTATATTCCAACCTGGACTGTATTATCTGAACAGAATAGTACATAGCATAATGTTTGTGGTGAGCTCTATAATCACATTGTAGGTGATTGCAACTACAGTATGAAATAGAATAAAGTGTATTCTTACTCCAGTTGTTGTCAAAACCTGCTGATTTTCAATTCAAATCTTTATGTTCAGAGGGAATGCAAAGCCATTAATACAAGAATTCAGGTTTGAATTCTCCTTTAGTTTGCATCAGGTACAAAAGCTGATGCAAGGTATGTGTGTAAAAAGTCATAACAGTAATAATTAGTTACATAACTTATGAAGAAAGACGTGCTGTTATGTTTTCACAGATTTCAAAAGAATTCTGTTCAACGTTTTCTCAGCCCTATTTGAAAGGCATTGATGCCAGCCTGAGCTGTCTCTATACCATTAAAGGACCCTCTGATAGCAGGGGGGCTGCCAAAGGCCACTTGAGGCCATTAAAGGAAGCAAGTTTGGCTTTTGCATTCCAGGCAATTTTCCAGAACTGTTGAAAACATAGTGAGGTTACTTTGACAATACCACTCAAGTATTTCATAGCTCTCACTATCCAAACTACCCTGGCCTAGGATTCTTCAGGATATTGCAAAAGAGCAATCACACACAGAGAAGAATTAGTTATCACCAGTTATATGCGGTGTGAAGCTATGAGTGTATTTAAAAGCAAAATAAATATTATAATCTCTCACACTGGGAATACTTCAAAGGAGAAAGTCTGAATGGCGTTTCTCCCCTGAGAATTCATACTATACTTTGTATACCAGCTGTACACATGCAGACCTTTTTTCCTGTTGTTTCCAGAGTGTTTTAGATCATGTTCTGAACTTTTATCCTACTCACAGTACTTCTGGCACACACCAGAAACAATTTGAAATTGTAAAGCGACCTAGTCCTGGAAGGAATCCCTGTGTAAAATTTTGACACTGTTCAGACTGCTTCCACTGAAATTATGCAGCTGCACAGGTATGTAGCACAGGCAGATGCCTTTGTAGGAAAGATGTAATTTTATTTCTTAACAGTGAATGAATAAATATTTCTTGAAAAGAATATGAGTATGTGTGCCAAGAGAAATTTTCTCACTCCCTGTTTAGAGTTCTAAGGAAGTGTTTTGTTTAAATAAGACAGCAAGTGATCATACTTTCATGTTCTGAAAAAGGTTATCAGATCTTGAAGTAAAAATGAGTCCTGTGAAAGGCCTAGGCTAAAATATTTCCTATGTGTCTCCCAGGTGTACAGGTAATATCAAGGTAAACTCTTCAATGATAAATCACTCTTACAGAGAAAGTGGGACTTCCTTCCTCAGAACTCCTCCAGAGAGCAGAGAGAAGAGCACAAATTTTTCAATTTTTTTCTGAAACTTTGTGATCAAGGTTTTAATTTTTGAAAACTATAGCCTAAGCCAAATAAATTTTACCTTGGAAAAAGACCTCTCCCACCTTTTTGCTGTGCAGGTTGCTCCCATCCCTCACTGATTGTCTTGTTTTCTTTATAGTCTTTACTTTCCAAGGGCCACTTTTAGAACATTTTTCTCCTGTCCAGGGTCTGTTGCAATGTCTCCAGCTCCCTCTTTCCTGTTGGCAAAGCCCAGGGAGATAAGCTTGGATACACAAGCAGGAACAAGTACCTGCCAACAGAAGGTGGGGAAAGACAGGGAGAGAAGTCATTTGGGAGTGCCTTAGGAAGATATCATTGCCCAATAATGAGCCTCATCCCAATTATCTTTGTAATTATATGCTTGAGGTCAGCTCAAGTTAGTTGAGTATGTGAATAAAACTTCTGCCACATTTTAATAAATACTATTTGCATCTGTGACAGGGGAAATTGTGGAACTTGGAAAGAGTTGAATGGGTAGTTGGTTACAATTGAAAGTTAAGTTTGCTTTAGATTTTCACAAAATTAAGTCTGAATTTAGAACTGCCTCATTGAGGCAGAGCATCAGTGTTTAAGTTCTAATGTTTTGGTATTCACGACAACAAATGTGGCACTGTGTATTTTCTTGTAAATATTTAAATTTTCTTGTTCTTGGACTGTTTAGTCAGATAAATTGTGCAAATGTGTAAGTAAAATGATTTAAGTTGACCTAAGTAAATAATCAATAGTTCCAAGGTAGTATATTTTAAAGGTCATGTATCACCTGTTACTAATCATTATCAGTCCAGTTATTTTCTGAAATAACCTGAAACCAATGCCTTATACCAGTATTGAGATTTTCTTAATCTGCTCTCAGAACATTGATAGATAGATTTTTTCAGTGATTAAAAGGTTTTGAGGTTTTTATTATTAACCAAACAGACACAGTCTAATGAAGGCTGGATGGTTACCTTATTTCAAAATACAGACTAGAATTTACATGTATATATATTTTGCTTTATGCATTATAGTTGCCAACACAGCACATTCAAGTCTAAGAGACTTCTGTATTAATTGTATACAATGTTCCTTGCAGTCTTTAAATTTTAGGTTATATCAGTAGCTCAGTATCAAATTTCACTAGTATGCAATTATATTTACATAATAAACAAACTATTAATATACATTGGACAGTGATGATAATCTGGTCTTGTCCTTGTCGAGTTATTTGTGACTAATGAGATCTAAATTAATGAACAAATACAGCTCTCACCAGCACAGTTCCGAGTAATCCCATTGAAAATAAATTTGCATGATGACAGGCACTGATGTGAAACTGTAGAAAATAAGGATGAACATTCATTCAGCAGAAATCATTTGCATACAACTGTCCTGGGAAAACACATGAATTTTTTTTTTTCTTATGACAGAACAGGCTTCTCATAAGGGAAAATATAAAATATTAGCAAAATTAAACTCATTTTCTGGAAAACTTACAATCTTATACAGCTTGACATCAGTAAATTAATAGTATAAATAGTAGACTGCATGTGGCAACTCAGCAGCATGTAGTCTGCTATCAAATGCTCAACTAGCACATTTCATTCTGGTCAATTAATTCACAATTTTGCTGACAAAGTCAATAAAATTATCTGACCTGTTGCTAAATTATCAAACAGGATTCTTCACCACAAATTTTCTGAGCACTTCTGTATTTGTTTCTCCAATTGTTGATCAGCCAAACAGAAAGCAAGGACTTCTCTCACCTATTGAAAAGCTCTCTTGAAACATCTATTTAAAAGAAAAAGTTATTCAGGATAAAGCCCTCATGCCATGATTATATGTAAGGAAATAAGGGTTCTCTGTACTTTTGCATACAACTCATTGCTGAGAGAAGGATTTAGGAAAGAGTGAGGAAAAGTGTTTATGTGGGATTCAGAGGTTTTGTGCCTCCTGTTCCCAAAGGGTCACTACTTCATATAGTGACATAAATTGTCCCTTTGATATATGATTATCCTGTGCACCCACAGTAATGCTGAGCCAGTTTGGTCTCAGTAAATCTTGACATTTTTTACACAATGCTTCAATGAGAGGAGTGAAATGCTGCAACTATATGATCATTACTGGACATTACTATTGCAACTGTTATAACTGCTAATGAAGACAATATGCTAACAATTTATATAGTCATGGTATTGCTGATGGAACGAAGTGTCTAAGCATTCTAGAACCATGATTTCTTATGTTTATGAGCTGGTAAATGCCTAACTGCTGACTTTTTTTCCTTGAGGGCAGAAGTTTACATATGTGTGGGTCTGTATAGTTTAAAAGTTGCTATTAATTTTGACTGCCCATTCCCTGCTAAGCAATTATGTTTCCTTACCCCAGACTTAGAAGAACTTCTTAAAATCTCAGGAAAGGATGTTCAGACACACACTTTTAAGTGACTATGAGGTGGGGGTTTTTTCCATTTTCTAAATGTAATCTCTGAAGTGTAAACTGAGGTGCCCAAAGGTTTGTGAGACATTCCTGTGTTGTTAATAATTTTGATGAAGGACCTACAGGTGACTCATGAACTTCTGCACTGGCAGCCACTGGCCAGAGAGAGTACCCTAGAGAATCTCAGAACCAGATGACCCTCTCTTGGTAATGATACCTAAACTCATATTCAGTCAGTGGAGTTTAGTTGATACAGTGGCATCCATAAAGTCATTTGAAGTAGTCTTCAGTAAAAAAAAAAATTAGTGAACTGATGTTTAGATTAATTAAACTAGGTTTCAATAGCTGTATCAATTTCATAAATTTCTGTTGCCTATAAAGAAAGTCTAGGGTATAATGACACTGTGAAGTCTGTAAAGTAGACATAAATATTTAAGTGCTTTGATCTGTAAGCTGAACCCTGTATGACAGTCTCCAGAAGGGTGTGAAGGGTGTGCCTTGTGGCTCCTGTGACTTATCTGGAAGCCCCAGGTAAACTTGCTGGATCTCCAGGGACATCTTATAGAGTCATTGGATCTTTCTGCAGGTGAGTGAATCAGACACTGGATGTCCTAGGTGAGGTACATCTCTTCCTGACCATCTAAAATTTATCAGAATTATTTACTTGGGAGTTAATCTCATACTTTGGTATTAATGAGAAGTCAGATGCATTTTAATATATTTTATGCAATAAAATCAAGTAATATGTGACCAACAGGAAAAAGGCAGACTAAAACTTCCAGGATGTAGGAAAACACACTTAAATTATAATTCTAATTTTGGATGCAACTTTTAGTGTCTGGTTTTCCAAACAGAAGTAACTGACATAATTGAGATTTAAATAAATCAGTGATAGGTGCTTAGAACCTTAGCTTTATGTTCCTAACTAAAGGCATTGTAAAGAGGCTGTTGCTCCGTGTCATGTCCCTCAAAATAGTTATTTTGATGTAAATTACAGAAGGAGAAAGTGAATGCTGTTTCTATCTTAAAGCTAAACCTTCTGGCTCCAAGATATGCTAGGGATGTATTTGATTTTTCTCAAATTCATAAATCATGTTTATATTGATTATAAATATCCAATTATTCCAAAACCACTTGAAAGCATTGTACTGCTCAGATAGTAGACTACTTCCAGTAGTCCACATAAAATGCAGTATATAATGCTTTATTTATTGCTATTTGCAGCCAATTTTTCCCTAGTGATCACTGCAAAGAGATTAAGATCAGCTATGCATTTTCCTTCACTGCCTCTTGCAGGTTTGGATGAGAAAGGTCTAAGAGTTATTGTCTTAATGACCTATGACAAAAAGATGGGAAAAATATTATTTTTAATAACTTTACTCCATTAAACAGACAGATGAAGCTTTTGAAAATTTTGCTGTGAACATAGGCAATTAAGGACATCCACACTGAAACACAGAATAAAATGATACTAGAAAAGTCAGAGGCATTTTATAACTCTGTCTCCAGATGAAAGCTCATGTAACATATGCATGTTTGGAGACTTACATTTCCTATGACATCTGTTTTGTTTAGTACTCCTGTCTCCATGACTGGAGCACAGATGGACTGGCACAAAACTAAGCATGACCTGCCCATAGACTACTCATTTTTGATACATTATTATGATATATAGGGAAGGTACACACATTTTTGGAAAACATCACTTGCACTAGAAATTTTAAGGACAGGACACCTGGCTTTGACACAGGAAGGCTCCCTTGTAGATCTTGGCTGTGATGTCCATTAAGCTTTAGGACTGTATCAGAGAAATATTGTAATATGTCTTGCACAGAAAGTTGCAAGGAACAACATAATGAGATTATTGAAGTCTGAAGAGACATATGGAAAACAGTCTTGTCCCTTTTTTCACAGTTACACACTTTAACAAGCTGGGATTTATACATTGTGTGTGCAGCAGCCAACCCTTGTGCTACCCAACATAAGGCTCAAATCATTAGTATGTTTTCAGTGTTCATAGGCATTCATGAGAACTAATGAAGGAAATACTTCCATAAAGAAAATGCATAATCCTTTAGCACTAGAGGAACTTAAAACTATTTCTGTAATAATAAATCTTATGCATGTGAACACTATTTTTAAACTTTTACTTGATGAAAAAGCACAGTTCATGGTGATGTCTTACCTCATTTACCTTCAAAATTGTTGTGAACAGTCCCTGGTCTGTGCAAAATCTACTGCTGTTCCTATGAATTATTGTGAATTAGCATGAAACACTAACAAGCAGGGTTCCTTGCATCCATCACAAGAAAGGAAAATGTGAAATAACTGTATCTTCACAAATTCTTCCAAAAACATTCTGATACAAATTCCTTTCCCCTGAAATGTCAAATCTCACATTTCCAGTGGGTGTCTTGGGCTTTGCCCATTAGAGAGAAGAGACATCTTGAAAATGTCAAGGGAAGTGCTCTTGATCAGAATAACTGGTAATAACTAATTCATGGTAGGACCTGGTTTATGGACAGAGCTTTTAAAGAGCCATTTTATATATCTTATTGATTCCTTCACTTTACTTACAAGCAAATGACTGCAGTTTGCTTTTACCTGTAAAATTTTGCATGTAAAATGTTTTTCATAATCAAAATGCATTTGGGGGCTGAGCGGAAAAACAAACACTGTTTTCTTTCTTTTTCTTTAAACAAGAAAAATCTTACAAAAGTTATTTTAATTTAATTCATACCATTGTTTGCAAAATTTTTTGACAAGTTGAGTCTTTTGACTAATTTCATTTATTAACCACAGTTTTTAATTAACAAAGGAGTTAAAGCGAAGTTTTGAGTGCTCTCCCTTCAGAAAGGTAATTTTTTTCTTCCTGTCCTCTTTTTCTTTATCTCTGCTTCTGGATGTGAACACATACCACATCATTGCTGGTTGAATGCCAAGCACGGATGCTTGGGGCTGTGGCTGCCTGATTCTTTGTTCCAGCATGACTTCACTGGCTCTGTGCAGTTAGTGGGATGCACTAACTCTTAGGCACAACTATTTGCATTGAGTATTTGCATTACTCAGCATTTTCCAAGCTATTTTTTTGGAAACAATAAATATTAAACAATGTTTTTGGAATTTGTCCAATAAATTTTCACTAAGACACCACAAGTCCTGTTAACAGTATTTCTGTAACATATAGAACACAGAGTGTACAGTATGAGACATTTTGAAATCCATTATTATGTTTTTGAGGATAACGTTTTTATATGTGTGTGTATGTATCTTCAACAAGCTAAAAGCAATCTTCAGAGCTTTTTAACAGGATATGGTAGGTTATCAATTTCCAAGTAGTTTGCTTTTTTTTTTTACTCTTTCCTAAAAAAGATTCACAATATTTTTTCTTGATATTTTCATGACATTGACATTTCAGACATTTCATTCAACTTCAGTTTATACATACCCATCAACAAAATTGTTACGAAGCCATGGACCTGGATACCAAAAACACATGGTACTTGATAGGAAAAAATCATGGAACAGACACAGCTTAGTAACTTCCTGGAAGACAGACTGAGAGCATAGTGCAATGGGAAAACTGACACAGGTTGTGGTACCAGGTGCTTCCATGAACAAGATAAAGTGTTACTACACCAGTGACTAAACCTCCAGGAAACTTCTCCACTTGCCATAAAAGACCCATCAGGATGGGTGCTTTGCTCACAAATGTGTCAATAATCTTTTCAAAACTACTATATGCACTTAGCACATTGACATGGAAGATAGTGTATCAATGCACCCCAAATATCTGAAAACTTTGTCTTCAAAGCCAAAGATATATTTTAGAGCTTCATGGTAATTATAAATCTCTTCTAAAACTTGTAGACTATCACTTTTCTTCCACAAAAGAAGAGCATTACCATGTGTATTCAATGACATTCATCCTGTATTCCAGCCAAAATTGTTATAGTTTAGGGGACTAAACAAATATTTCTTCAAAACATCTCAGTATATAATAATGTCTTCCAAAGCACATATACTCCACAGAAATTCATTCCCTTTCCTTAATTGTCATGATATACAGTTGCATCTCCTGAAATACATTTCCTACAGTAGTCTGGTTTCTGTTGCCATACTTTAGAATTTTGCTTCAGTTTTGTAGAATCAAACTTTTTTTAAGGAGCAAAAAGTAACACTTTTGCTAACATGATTAGTATTAGATATTGATTCTTTTTCTTACTTGCCAACAGCACAAAGCAATACCAACCTTGGAGTCCAACATTTTCTTTGCCTATTGTATCATCAATAAGATTGGGTTTGCCCACAGAACTTCTAACCCACTATCTGTTTTGGCACACATTTTAATCTAATGTTTCTTTCAAAACTGTCTTAGTCACTACAAAGAACTGCTCATCCTTTACAATATGAGGTAGGAGAAGACATTTCATAATTCATTACCAGTTTAGTCCATTTTCCATCCATTTAACCCTGAGAATGAGGCTGGTGGTACCTTTGAATTTACTCCAAATAGAGTCAGAAGTGTTACACTAATCCATGCAGTTTTACAAAACTTGACCTCCGTCAGAGTGCAGTTTCTCCATAAAAAATATCTTCTTGTGTTCTCTCTCTGGCTATTCTGATGTGGATGAAATCATTCCCAGTTCCTGTTTTTGCATGAGTGAATGCTTGCATGTAGGCATAATCCATGTTCTGTTACCTCATCACAATGCCATCTGACCATCTCATATTCACTAATGAACTCTATCAACACAATAGCTCTGTTTCTAAAGATGAGACATTGACATACAATGAAAGATTAGTCCAAGGTCATGTTGGGAATGTGTCTGCATTGCATACTGCAGGAAGGAAGGGAAGCACTCAGGGTTGTCCTACTATTCTCAGCAGCATAAACATTCAGCATCATTTGCTTCTGGCCCCATCTGTATTGTTTTAGATACAGAGGTACTTTGGCTGTCTTTAGGTTTTTCTGCAAATTTAGGGAGTTACTCAGAAATAGCTGCTCAGAAAAGCTACTCCTTAATAAACTTTTTGGACTCAATTCTGGAGCAAAAGAAGCTAATTTACTTCAAAACCTGCTAAAATTTGCTTTTAAATCCAGTTTATTTTGCAAGTGCATTTTAATTTTATTAATTTATTTATTTTACTTGATTCTTTAAAAGAATTCATAAAGACAGGCAAGAAAATAAGTAAATTTCAAGAAAGGGAGAAAACATCTGGAGATTATCAAAGGTCTGAAGTCTCACCTCCCTTTAAATTATATTTACAGCACATGCTTTAAAGGTGTACATCCAATTAGTGAATAAAATAATTATGATGTAAGATCTGAACAATGGTAAATGCTGACAGCACGAGACTATACAAAGCTCTGCTTATACCAGAATTTCAAATTTCTGGGTACATATGTTGATGGGAGGTTCAGGACACACAGAATGAAAATCTTGAGAAAAGTGGAAAACTAGTCTCACACTGCAGGAAAATTTATGGAACAAATGTGAACACTCATTGGAGGTTGAGATGATCAGTTGTTTTCTTTCTGCCTTTTGATGATCTGGAAAAGGGCACTCAATCTTTTCACAGTTTTTGCCACTTTCTGTGTCTGCGATGTTTCTCCCAAATCTAATTAAAGACACATCCATTCAATCGCAGATATTTTTCAGAATGCAGTAGCTGGAATTCTATTGCAAAGAGACAGCATTGCTTTATGAATTTGATCCTACCTGGCACTTACAAATGCCTTTTGACATCAATTTGAACACAAATTGCAAAACCAGGCGTTAATTTCCAAATTAAAATTCACGATTTTCAGAATTTAAAATTTTGATGTTTATTGTTATGCTCTAAAAAGATATTTCTAAATAGTTGAAGGGTTGTACTTCAAATGGAAGAAGTGAGCCCAGATGTGTTTGTTAGTTTTAACTAATGCTAAAGAATAAGTTAACTTCCTTCCTCTTTTATTCACTTGCCTCTTATTCGTCCTATTATTTTCCCCTGTTTTTCATTTACTTCTTTCAATCAATAGTCCTCATAATTTTAAAATCTCATGAAAATTCATATAAGGAAGAGAGTTGCTCAGAACTTCTGAAAATCCAGCGATCTGGTACCTTGTGTTGAGACCAAAGCTCTTGTAAATTTTGGTCTTCACTTCCTTTGCCTGTCTTCTGTCATGTATGACACACATATGGCAAGATCCTCATCAGGATCAGTGACATACAGGAAAGATAGAGAAAAGAATTTGGAAGATGTGGCTCAGTGCAGGCCACTGTGTGATATTTGGATGGTCTGAAATATTTAGTATTTTTTGTAATGTTTTGAGAGGAAAGGATCCTGTTTTCTGCTGTTATTTTCATGAAGATGCCATGTGCATGCTTGTTTACATATAATTGGTGTGTAGTGAAAATAACACAGCTACTGTAAATAGCACAACTTCACTGACTTCAGGATATGCAATCTGTGGATCATTCCATTATATCTGCAGTCTACATCTACAATTTTACAGCTGTGAGTTTGAAATCAGGACAGATACTGAAGTTCTTTACAATTTTTGCATGAAAGGATTGATAACACTTTTCTTTCTCCACATTGAACTCTGATGCTAAATAAACTCATTAAGGTGACTAAAGAAAAAAAAAACAAAACAGCTTCACCTTGCAATCAAGTTGTTTATCTTCTATCTGCTCCAGTGGAAAGAAATGTGTACATTAGCTGTGCATGAATTTATGCATATTATATAAATATACACACATTAAAAGCAGCATCTCCTTTCCTCATTAACACTTATATGTTTTGGCAGGCACTACAAAACAAACAGGTGGTCTGTTATGAACTGATAGTGTTGTCAAAATTGGAAGAGCTGAGGGAATTCAGACTGAATTTGCATTCAGCCAAACTTAGCATAATTGTTATTGGCACTTACTGCAATGAAACCTGTCAGGGGTGGAAAGAAAGATTTGTCACTGTGTCTGGCCAAATACAGGAGGGAAGAGCACAGAAATATTTCTAACCTATTTGTATTTCAAGTTCTTCCCTGTGGAAAGCCACTCTTCTTATTCTTCCATGTTTGTTTGTTTGTTTGTTTGCAAGGCGTTCATAGGTTATGAATTGTAACAGAATCTAGCCAGTTATATTGCAACAACATACAGATATCTGATGGAAAACTACAACTACCAGTCACCACATGTTGTGTCTGGATGCTCTCTCTAGTTCTGTATCCTCCTAATATTAAATCCCAGATGCTTCAAGGGAACATGTGTTCCCTGAATGTGTTTGCTAGAATGGTTCTGTGCATAGGGAGAAAATTCCATCCTGATTCCACTAATTAAAGCTGTACCCCAAAACATCTAGATAAGTAGTATCTGTAACAGTTCCACTTCAACCACTATTTTCCCATTTCTCCTTAGGACGTGTTTAATTTGCTTTTTTCTGAATAAGTGTTGAAACTTTGGAGGGGATATACTTGTCTTCATGGTAAGTTATCTCAGGCTTCATGTGTTAATTATATTGTGATTAAAATAATTACTCCTTTCACAATACTTCTTGTAAACACATACCTTCTCGAGCCATCAAACCACAGTGCAGAGTGTGCCAGCTACCAGCATCACAGGCAGGAGTGTATCACAGCAGTCTCTGCACAGCCTTGCTCTTGCCAGTGAAAGTGAGGGGACAGAATGGAGTCACTGCTTGGAAAAGATTGATTTACATCTTCTCAGCATGAGAAATTATGTATATCAACCAAAAGCCTGGGAAGAACAAAAGAGGTGAGAATATAGACTGCATGTCATATACCCCCTTTCTATAGTAGTGGGCAGACCCTAGGATTGAAACTGAGATCTATATTCAATTTACCTAGAAATCATCGTTACAACACTCTTGATGGCTGAATTGTGGGGAAATTTTAAGCATATTCCTTCACATGTCATACTACCACAGATAATTTCACAAAGACTACATTTTTTTACCCTTTTCATAAATTAACATGTTCTTATTCACAGAATATCAGGATCATAGTGGGAGTCTGAATTTCTTTTCTATGCACTGCAGAGATTTGTCAAGAAATTAAGAGCTGCATATTTTAACTTTGGACTGCATACTGACATTTTTCAACATATGTTTATGTCTAGCATATCCAGTGTTAGTCTGAAAAACAACATGATGAGTGCTGAATCGCCAAGAACTCCTCTTTTAACTGCATATGTATACATGCAACTCTCATATTCATATGACTGAAGAACTCCACTCAAGTCAGTCCTTTAGGAAACCAATACCTGCATCTTAGACAATCCATTGTTTCAGTTAAAATTTCATTTATCCATACACCAATCTTCATGCTTCATGTTCTTCATGCTTCATGTTTCAGTCTTCATGCACATGATCATTCATTCACAGGGACAGGCCTTGCAACTAATTTTGTGACAGGTTTCACAACGATAAAAATTAAATAAATCTTCTTAAATAGAGTTAAAATACTGTTACCTAGATGGTTTCACATTTAATCTTATTAACTTACTAGAATACTAATTTATTAATAAAGTGGAAAATTACATTACAAATTTAAGAAAAAATTCCAGATACTGATCATAAAGCATTTAATTTCACTAAATCTGTTATTCTTTGTTGTCATCGTTCTTTTTATTATTTCCTTAATAAGGTCAAAAGAAAAAATCTAAAGACAACATACTTGGTGTCTGACTTTTAAAAGAAATGAGAAAGGAAGTTGGTAAAACCAGTAGTACAAAATGTTGGAAAAAATACACTATTTTGTGTACAAAAAGCTTATGTTTGGAGGTGTTTGAAAGTGGCAACCTTTCAAGGGAGAAATAAAAACAAACTAAAAAACCTCCATAGTTTACATAAAGTACTTCCAGGTTATATTTGTTGCTTTCTGGTTTGGCTAGCCTTTCTTGTAGGTAATGATACAAGTGAATCTGGTGACTAATGGTTTTTTTTTTTTTAGTTTCTAGCCCTCCAAGAGCTTTCCCAGACTTTGATCCTGTCCATCTCCTCCTGTACAACACATAAAAGTTGAGGGAGAAGTAAAGAAGAGAATGAGGTCAAATGATGAGGGTTTTTATTTGTAGGACATTGCAATTTACAGTCTACTCTATTTTGGGAAGGCACAAATGCTGAAGTGCCTTTGACCTTTCAGTGGTAATTGTGTGAGCAAAGAAGTGTTCCACCATAAGAGCAGGCAATAGCCTCGTCCCAGAGCCCTGGCAGAGGTGCTCTGCTCTTTGTAACACAGCCCACAAGCACAGTGCTAGCCCTGTCCCAGCCCTGCTCCTCTGAAACCCGCTGCAGACAGAAATGTGAGTGTTCACAAACACACTGGCTGGCTTATAAAATGCTCTATGCAACTGTAAACAGTAATTTTGTTCTAACTTGGGGAATGTGCACAAGGTAGCAATCTCTGGCGCAGCCCTATGCAATGAAATCTGAGGAATTATGAAAAGGAAAAGTTCTCCATGTAAAAAATATGTGTATATAATTCCAAGGCATGATCATCAACAAGGGCACTCTCAGGCCTCAGCTGAACTACAGAGTAACACGTACTGTCTTTATCAAAAGGGAAATATATATTCCTGGGGTCAAAGACCCATTTGTTAACCAAATGCCAGTTACATAGAAATACTCAGGGAAAAGAAATTCTGATGAACTGGGAGGAAACTGGAAAATGTGCATCAGTGTATTGAATCCCAGTGAATTAACCAGCTAGAAAATGGATTCTGGATGGCATGGTTTTTCTCAAAGTTTATCTAAAACTCACTATGAGCCTCCAAACCCATCTGTCTAATCACTGAGGTGCTGGGGTTACCTGCCTTAGCTTTATGTTTGAGGTTGGTGTGTGCACTTAAAATGAACCTCTTAATCACCTGCACTATATTTTGCTCCCATTGCAAAAGTCTCCCAATGAACATGATACAGACTCTTTCAGATGAAACCAAATTATGCATAGAGCCTCAGGAGCACACCCATCACCCTGCTGCCACTAATGGGCATTTAGCAGCCAGGGCCAGGCAACAGCCAAGCCAAAGTAAACCTCTGAAACATGTTTAACATAGTTGTGACAGCTTCAGCTGCAGCTTTTCCCCATACAGAGCCACTGCACTGCACAACTTGCAAATGTTGACATAGGCTGAGTGAACTTCTCCTTTGTCTGAACAAGTGTGGTGATAAAGGGCTGCCTTTCGTTCCTAACTCAAGGAAACAAATTACCAAAAATTACAAATGTGTGAATATTAAGTGGAGAGATTTCTCCGCACCTCAAGCTTAAAGATATCTTTGTAGCTGGAGGACTAAGATGCTTACTTCACTGTAGATTAAATGTAAGCAGCTGTGTTAGTGTCCTGAATTTTATGGTTCCCACTTTTAAGTAACCAATTGACCACAGACATGACAACAACAGCTATTTGAGTCAGCATTAGGAATGCCACAAAATGCTGTGCACCCAAAACCCAGTATTTTAGCTAGCAGTTAATACTTCTTAAAACAACAGCTGAAAAAAGTGCACTTTAACATGTTCAGATGGCACTCACAAAGTTTTCTTCTAAGAGGATGAGACAGATCTTGGGACTTATTTAAAGTACTCAAAGAAATGAGCTGGAATGACTTGTGCTACCTTGTGCTTGCCAGAGGCTAAGAGGGTACATGTAAACAGAGACTGTAAGTCAGCTGATACTGTTGTTACCTTGTTTACTTGCTTGTATGTCTGTATGTTTGCAGAGGTATTCAAATTAGACAACTGTGGTTGCAATGTTTTGCTGCCCAGTATCAGTGGTTGCTTTGTTGCAGGAGTCATTAGTAAAAACTGGCAGTTGAGACAAGAATCATAAAAGCTAAAGACCAACACAAGCCCTTGCATTTGCTACTGGATAAATACACAGCAACTAACTGCATTTTTGGTGTTTGGAGTAGTAATTCTGGTTTGAACTCAAAGCCATCATCCCATAAACACTCAGAGTTGGAGCAAGTAAATTTGATGTACAGCAGCCCATGAAATAATCACTCAATAGCCCTTTCCACAGAAAGAGGGTAATTTAAAACCAAGATAATTTTTCTCCACTTCAATTAAGAAGTTGAAGCAGGAAAATCAGGTGAAAGACAAAATAGGTTCATCTTGTTTCCTCATGTGTCTGCCTCCTGAGAATCAGAGCATGTACTTGATAGATAGTCCAGAGGCTCACATTCAATGAGGTCCATCCAGAATGGCAAGTTGGGGAAAAAATCCTTTTCTGGCCGGAAAACCCTCTCCAAGATGGAATCCTCCACCTTGCTGACAGCATTGTGATGATGACATCTGGTCTGGATTTGGAGAGTCTGAGCACTGCTGCCTTGAACATTTCTCCTTTCCTGAGGCAGCCACATGGTCTGCAAACACCCTGGAAACCAGGTATACCCCTAGCAGCAGCTACAAGTGGGACACTGACAAAAGTGATAGTGACCCAATCATCAGAGCTCAAGTTCACGTCCATTCCTCTGTGATGATCATGAAAATCACTACATTTGTGGTCTAAAAAATCAGGATTGGCAAAAGTAGTCATAAAAATTCATTGTAAGCTTCATATATATTATTGACTGCCTCAGTGAACACTTCTGAGTCCCTGCCTTCCTAAACAGTGTTTAGGTTGACATCCATCAGCATGCACATTTTCTGCTCTTCATCAACAAAGATCTAAACAACAGCTAGGAAATTGTAGGTTCTCTTCTTGCTGTTAAGAAATATTCTAGAACATGTACAGGCACCCCACAGAGCATTGCTGTCCTGTTAGGTCACCTATTGCTCTGGCAAAGATGAGTTAGGGGCGATTCCAGACAGACAGAGGAATTTAGAGGTCAGACTGTGCTGTCAGCAAGAGGCCAGAATTTAAATCTGAAGGGCTGAATGTATGTTCAGGAATGCCATGCTTCTCTGCCTTTATTATTTTGTAGATTTAGTTGCATCATATAGAGACCAGAAGGTGAGTATCATATCAAATGATTGCAGAATCTTCCTTTATAGTTTGATGGATTTTTTGGTAATTTTTGTATGCTGAATTTAAGAATCCACACAAACTCTGACTTTTCTTCTTTGTTTTCTTTTATTGTATGCTGTTTTTGAAGACAGATACTAAAAATCAACGTTAGTTATATAAAGATACACACAGACACAAAAGGAAAAAAAGAAAAAAAAAAAAAAAAAAAAAAAAAAAAAAAAAGAAAAAACCAGGCAGAGGTTCTGGAATGTCTTCAACCAAGCTATAAACTTACTTTGTTAAGAAGAGCCAAACCACAGTCACTGCTGATTTAAAGGAACTCTTGTACTTAGTGATCATCTTCATGAGGCAGATGCATGGAAAACAAACATTAAGGTTTATAAACAGAAAGTAAATAAATGGTGCCCAGTGTTGGTCAGCACCAATTCATTTATAGACTGCTCTTCTCAAACCATCTGACATTAGAACAAAAGAGCACGGAAGTACTTTGAAATTTCAGCTTTTATTACAGAGAATGAAAATATCCCAGACAACTGCAATTGATCCCCCTTGTCTCTGTGTGTTTGTGTGCATACACATGTGCTTTCTTGTTGACATGTATTATTATAGACATGAGCTTCCTACAGACATTGGACTCCTCTTTTACACCAGCTATTTTGAGACCTAGAAAAAACCAAGCAAAACTTTGCAGACATCAATAGTCTGATCCTTACACAGAAGGTCACCATGAACCTCCAGTCATCTAAAGAGCACTTGAATTTTGCCACATATGAATGTGTCTGACCTTAACAACTCTTTGCTCTTGTAGGTTCTCTTTAGTTCTGAAGGAAATTCCCCAAAGAATTGTCTACAGAACAATGAAAACAGCAGTCACATTAGGTGACTGTGAACCTGGTAAGAGCAGGTTATTGGGAGGTGTCATTGAGTAGAGACAATATTTTTCACTGATTCTATATATTTTCCTATATAAAATAGAATAGGGTGCAATGTATTATCAATCCAGTAAAAAAAATGCACAATAGTTCATAGTTCTTATATTTATAGTGAACAATAAAAGGAAAAAAAGTGTAAAAGTATTAAAGATACAACCAATAAATTCCAAACTTCTTTGAATTTATTTGAGCCTCCTGCAGCAGGCCTTCAATTAGAATAGATAACAAAAATGTCCATTGACTTCAAAATAGAGCTAGCCACGCTTCCATATCTAGTAGATTCGATCAAACTATGAATTCTGGAATAAATTTTTAAATACATTTTTAAAATTACCCTTAAAATTTTAAGGTAATCATTTGTGAATAACTAAAATGTGTTTTAGTCATTGTAGGATGCCTTTATGCTGTTCAAACATTTAGAAGCAAGAACTGTTATGTCAAAAATAACATGATAGTAGGGTGGTTAAACAGTGTCCTAGAGAGGATTCCTTTTAGGAAAAAAAAATGAGTCTTGTGACTTAGCTGGTGCTCCTCAGTGTTTAATGGTGTGGGTTGTTCTGAATTTTCTGTTTGCAGCTAAACAGTTTGCTGCTTGGTTCCCTGTGAAGAATGGGGTGGGGAGCCCAGTGGAACTCTCAAGAGTTTTCTTCCTGTCCATGATCCCAAATATCTACAGAAAACTGAGGTATGCAGAAGGATGGGACATACCCATATCTCAGTCCTGAAAGATACTGTGACTTCAGTGGGGGTGTCATAGAGCCCTGGGCACCTGGATGAGCTGCAGAGTCAAGCTGTGTGTAGGAAGGGCCAGTCTTGCAAGCTGTGGATGTCTGAGGAGTCAAAGTTTCCCTTTTATGATGGCAGCCACTTCAGCCTGTAACAGAAAGCCAAATGCTGCTGTCCCACAGAACCTGAGGCATGGAATAGCTCTACTGGGGTGGGGCTTGTGCCCAAATAAAGAATATCTGCTAGATTCACCTGAAAAAAATAGTCATTCTGAATTTGTATTACTCTATCCACTGATGAGCTAGTGGTTGATAAGAGAAAATCACACAGAATTCTGCCCTAATTTGTGCCTCCAGTGAGGCCCAGTCTTTGTCTGGTAGGTAGAAAACCACAGGAATACTTGACTGCATACTTGTGATAGTTGCAGCCTATTAGGGAGATGTTGAAGTCTGCTGACTTGCTGGAACAGGTGAGATCCACCCTGCATACAAGAGATATAACAGCAGCCAAAGGGAGAGGAAGGAAGAGGAAGTCAGTATCTGGAACAGATACTGTGGGAAAAAGCCTGTTGAGGCATTTTGCAGTACAGTCATAGTGTTATGAATTATTCTTCCTCCTGATAAAAACAAATTCCAAACACCATGACTTATCCAATTACGAGTGACACAGTGGAGATTCAACCTATTCTTTTAATATGAACATATTGAAAAAGAAAAGGGAAGGGAAGGGAAGGGAAGGGGAGGGGAGGGGAGGGGAGGGGGGGGGGGGGGGAGGGGGGGGGGGGGGGGGGGGGGGGGGGGGGGGGGGGGAGGGGAGGGGAGGGGAGGGGAAGGGAAGGGAAGGGAAGGGAAGGGAAGTTTCAGGGAAGGGAAGGGAAGGGAAGGGAAGGGAAGGGAGGGAAGGGAAGGGAAGGGAAGGGAAGGGAAGGGAAGGGAAGGGGAAGGGAAGGGAAGGGAAGGGAAGGGAAGGGAAGGGAAGGGAAGGGAAGGGAAGGGAAGGGAAGGGAAGGGAAGGGAAGGGAAGGGAAGGGAAGGGAAGGGAAGGGAAGGGAAGGGAAGGGAAGGGAAGGAAAGGAAGGGAAGGGAAGGGAAGGGAAGGAAAGGAAAGGAAAGGAAAGGAAAGGAAAGGAAAGGAAAGGAAAGGAAAGGAAAGGAAAGGAAAGGAAAAGGAAAGGAAAGGAAAGGAAAGGAAAGGAAAGGAAAGGAAAGGAAAGGAAAGGAAAGGAAAGGAAAGGAAAGGAAAGGAAAGGAAAGGAAAGGAAAGGAAAGGAAAGGAAAGGAAAGGAAAGGAAAGGAAAGAAAGGAAAGGAAAGGAAAGGAAAGGAAAGGAAAGGAAAGAACTTAAGCTAGAAAATACTGTACATTTCACAGAAAATTTTGTTTGCATTAGGTCTTTAGCATAATTTCCATGATTCTGAATTCTGATTAATTTGAATACTATCCCAAATCAGGTCTACAAATCTAGTCAAATATCTCTGTAACTGTAAATCTGATCAGAGTGCTATGCCTAGCCCTTAAATATTCATTGCTCTGATTAAGTATTTGTGTGTTACATGAAAGAAAAAAATGGATAGTGGCCAAAATGGTGAGTGGTTCTATTATTCTTGTCCAGTAATTAGAAACAGCCTAGTAGGATTTTACTGCAAAACCTGACACCAGCTCAGAACAGAAATTTCTTCCAGGAGTGGAGTTCTGAAAACATTCTCCTTCAAACCAGATTTTCCTTCTTCCTTAGAAACTTTGCCCCTTGTCCTGTAGTTATCTCACCTCTAGAATAGCTGAGAAAAAAAATGTTTTAACATCTTTCCTCATGTGATACTGAAGCATTGTTCTGGAGCAACAATATGACATCTTAATAAACAGCCATTCTTATTCTGACCATTGTCGGGGGTTGGTCAGAAGTCAAGGAAAGAGGAGTTCAAGTTACTGAACTGTGAAATGGCTTGGTGAAAGGAATGTATGCATTTAGAAACTGGCTCGATAAATACCTCCTAGGGTGGGGAGCAAAATCAAGTGAAGATCCATTAATCTGTCTCAAGGCTGAGGATAGCATCATCCTAAATCTTAAATTACTTCTGGCAAGCCATCAGCACAAGAATCCAATCTGTATAGAAACTGCTAGATAGTCTGGGGACTTCCAAGGCATTTGCCCGCCCAAAATACACCCATTATCCATCTGGTGTAACAGGACCATTGAATTACATAGTCCAAACCAAACTATACAGAAAATTTAGTAACTTTTTCACTGGTTCTTAGGTGAGTTTTCAGATAAAACCCATAGTTCTATCTTAGGGCACACAGATTTTTATTGCTGTACAAATATACTATGCAGTATCTGGGTGTGGTCTATTCTTAAACCCATTATGGTTATTCTACTCTACCGTAAATAGCAACAGACACAAGTGTTTACAAATGAGACTTTGTTCCCATATCCCTGTCCGTGCCTTGCCAGCTTCCTGGAGGGAAACTCAGTGATGCAGAACTTTATTCACTGGAAACTTTATGTGTTTATTTGCAAACAAAACCTTTGCATGTGATCTGAAGCCTGTGCTTTGCCTACACTATGTTGTCATCCCAACTGTGTTTGTTAACACCAGACTGAACAAATCAGAGGGAGCACAAATGTCAAAAGCTCAATTGAAGACTGAAAGCCTGGGTGTGTCTAAAGCATTCACTATTGTTTATCAACAAAGTCACATATCATAGTGGGGCATCTTTTGTACCTATACAGCAAATGAAGATGAAAAGTAAAAAGTAGTAACTTTTCTTACAAACAGTGGGCTTACAATCATTGCTTTATTTCCTCCTGTAATAAGAGAAGCTTTTGAAATAGCTTTTCTAATTTATTTGAATGCGTGTTTTCTACTACATAAAATTTGTATGGTGGGTTCACTACTTTTTAAGGATTTAAGATTTTCTTCTCTTTCATCCTGTGAAAAACTGGCAGCATCACATTGCCTGAAGTGTCTTATGGATAAAAGCATTAGTTTGCTAAGCCACTTTACCTGCCTGCTTCTTTCATTTATCTCTTACAAAAGCCTCACTTCCCTCAAAGCCCATGTTTAATCCAGATCACGCATTTTCCAAGTGCTGTTTTTCAGCAACCAAGTGCTGTTGTCATTCTATACTAACATGAACTCTCCTACTGAACATTTGAGAAGATCCTTTCTTCCAAACAGCAATGGAAAAAGACTGTCAAAAGCAGAGCTCACTTTTTCATGGAAAGAGCAAGGTAAAGGACACTGATCCCACTCTATCATGGAGATCCTGTGGCATAACTCTCACCAACCTCACTCCTCTTGCTGGCATGAGCAAACCATGGGTGATCAAGGGCACGTGCTGTTGTCTTCATGGTACCTTAGTGTTCCTGGCAACTGTATGACTGAGAGCCATTTGCTGCCCTGAAAGCTTCTGTCAGTCAAGATGCTCTAATTCAAGGTCAGTAGACTGGATCAAGGCACTGATGGCACTCCACATGGATTGCATGTAGGACACTTAGCTGTGGTAACACCTAACAAGGCTCCAGATTTCTCAGTTGAAGGACCTAATCAGCTTGCCAACAAAAGACTTGACTACAGCTGGATTTCAGATTGGATCTGTGAAGCACCGTGCTTGGAAAGAATTTAGCCCACAGAAGGAAATATAACTATGTCAAGGAAACAACCTAAAAACATCTTCCCAGTTACACAGCTGTTGTAAGAAAATTTGTGCAGCACACCACTGCACTAACAGAACCACATTGCTCCTGGGGCCCTCTGCAGAGAGCTGTATTGTGTCATAAAGGCAAGGCAGCTACTTTAAAGCAGCTCAAGTACCTCTCATGAGCTTATGCCTACTGAGACATAGAGATTCCCAGGCTGCAGACACAGGGGATGAGCCCTGTCACAGAGGGATTTCTGAAGAAAGCAGATAAAGTTATCTCTATGGTTAAAGAAACTCCTCAAAATGATCTTTGAAGTCTGAAATGTGTCAGAAGCTTCTGCTCAGTTGCACATAGATATACTGTGATTTTTGGAAACACTCTGTTTCTGTTACCATATTTAGGCCAAAAGTGGTAATGATAAACAAAATTTCAGGACCCTACATATTCTGTAGACTTTGAATTTTCTTCTTGTAACAGTCTTTTGCTGAAGTATCCCACTGCAGTATACAAAACTGTATCTCACCAGTAAAAGACATTGGACCAGAGAAAACAGTAAGAAAGGATGTACCTAAAAGAAGCATGTCTCCCCAAATCTCCTGATCTGTAACATACCATACATCAGATGTAACCTAACTAGTCCTAACTAGAGAAATTAATTTGATAGATGGGTTCCACAAGAAATGTTTCTACTTTAACTCACAGGTTACATTGCTCCAATGTAGAACAGAGACCACTGATTTCCTTCTTTGTTTATACAGTAAGGCAAAGGTTTTGACTTTATCTTTAGACTTTGACATTATCTTTAGCTGAATAGCAAAGGATAATTTTAGAAGTGTTCAGAAAAAAAAAAAATAAAAAGGATAAATACAAAAAGGAAAAAAATCTGGAAAAGCAGGAATCCATATCTTAGGAAAAAGGGTTCTCCTCCCGCAGATAGCCATAAGAAAGGGGACTCCAAAGGTGTTACCCCACTACCCCACCAAGAATAACAAAGAATTACAGAACAGCCATTTTGAACCTGAACCTGTTTCACCATTGTCCCCTTTTGTCCTTATACAGACCTGGATCTACATCTTTGATATTCACTTCAATTTATTTCTACTAATATGCTTTTATATTATTCCTGTTTCTTGCTCCTGGTTTCCTAATCACCCTTTCTCTCCCACCTTCTTTATTAAGTTTTCTACTGACAGAATGATTTTTAGGCCTTGCAGCCTAGAAAAAGTTTCTGAGGATTTGAAAAGATCCCTCCTTTCATGCTAGTCAATGAAACTATGGAGGCACACATGTGGAGAAGTGCTAGATCCTCTTTTATCCTCTTAGCCAAGAGGTAATTTTGTATAGGTCAGTCAGACGCTTTAGCAAATTATTGTTATGCTACATGTTTAAATAAAAATAAATTTCATCCTGTATATTCTGACAGGTCCTTCTGACAGGACCTAGTTTTATCTAGAATTCCTGTTTTAAAGCAATTATAAATTAAAGCCTCAAAACTAGCATACATTTCTTCTGAATTTATTATTCTTAGCATTTTCAGAAAAAAAAAAAAAAAAAACATATCTGCTATAAGTTCCACTTCTGTACTTGCCTACATTTCAAATTCAGATCAAATTAAAGGCAAGTCTAAGAATGGATTGAAAAATATCTACATGTGGTTTTTGTTTGGAGGAAATATGTTAGAAATTCTCATGAAGCCTACCTTTGCTTCCACTGCTAGAGCCACTGAGCAAAAAAACATAAGGGAGACAAATGGGTGCATAGTTTTTATTTTTTCAGTTTATATATCTACTTACATTAAAGCTAGAGATATAATTTAATACTTCTACAAGCATTTGACAGGCTTGGATAAAGCTGTAGTCTGAAGAAAAAACTCCTGCATTAATAGAGATCTAGCAAAGCAAGTAAGCTTCTGATATCTTGTCAGCACTGGGCTACTGCAGCTGTCCAACACCAACAAAAGCATGGCAGGCTGCAGAGCATGCAGAGATTGTATCCACAGAACATCAGTTTTGTTGTTTGTTTTTTTTTTTCTTTCTTGAAATAGAGTACACATGAAGGAAAAATGAAATGGTGAGCAGTAGTAAATAGATGCTGAGTTTAAGCTACTAAATCAGGAATATTTCCATGTTCCCTTGGGAAGGTTGTTGGTCAGACTCTTTTTCCACACAAAGAAAGGTATGGCCATATTATGTGGTCATTCCTGTGCAAGAGGGCTTCATGCAGTAGATACTGGAAATTACAATCTACTCAAATACTTCTTTTCAATCATTAAATCCCTAATTAACTTACCTGATGTAAGTCAGCACAATCTAATTGGGGATTCTCCATTTTCTTGCTGTTTTCAACTTTTATTCATGTATTGAGTTTCCTTGTTTAATTACTTTTAGTAATATGCTCTTTGCACTATGGTGGTAGGATCAGGATATTGTGGATGAAATATTTTTGTCAGAGAACTCTGATGATACCAAATGTCACACAGATTTATCTCTTGATCTGCTGCAACACAAATGGTATCAGAAAGACCACACCTGCACAAGCAGAAATAAGGAGCTGCATCCTGAACTTTATTGGATTGACTGAAATTGATTACAGACTTATGGTTTTAATATTGCTGAGGAAAGGATTAAAAAAACCTAATTTTTTTGAGTCCACATAAAACAAAAAAAATTAAGCCTAATGAAGAATAACAAACCTTCTTCATAATTTCAGTAGCCCATTTTCTTTTAACTCTGGATTTGGTAGTTTTAGCTCACAGAGATGACAGACATCAGTAATGTAAAGGCAACTATTGGATTAAATGTTTATTATCTTAAGTTTACTTTTGATGTATCAGAGGTAACTCCACTTAGAAAGGTGCATTTACAAAAAAATACTAGCACAAATCAAGGTATGGGTTACACAAAAAAAAAAAAACAAAACAAAAACAGGGAGAGAATGTATTGCAGAAGACAATTTTTGTAGAGAGATCAGTTTTACTGAAGTTGATAATAAACCCAACTGACGAAAAAGTAAACAAAAAGAAAATACTGTTGATGCATGAACTGTAATATTACCAAAATATTAAAAAAATATATTTTAATTGAAAAATCCACACCTCAGATGACAAGTGTGCTTTGCTCAGAGCAATTATTCATCTGGAACTCAATCTCTTTCCTACCTTCCTCTACATCATACACCAACATGGAAATCCTTCTCACTCATTATTCCCATTTCTTCCCTTAATAAGAGCAGCTTCAATTGTAAACCTGACATTTGGAGGACTGGATAGAGGCAATTAAAGAGTGAAAATAATTACAGGAGGAGGAAAGGTTACTACCCATGCTACTACACATAAACTATCACAAATCATGCTTACAACAATGCAGAGGCTAATGCACTTTGAAAATAGCCACCAAATACTTCTCACTCTTTGACCCATTTCATTACCCTGAAAATGAGTATAGAATAAAAAATTTTGGTCCTCAGTTTTGAAAGGCATTAATGAAAACCCATCTTCGCCCTTCCAATTGAAGTTCCATTTCCTGCCAGATGAACCATGAAGTGGCAACAGCTTGGGGCAACATTTTTGATATGAGAGCTCTCCTAGAAACAAGGCTTTGAGAGAGATTGAGAACCAGAGGCACCAAAAAAAGAGGAGTACACAATGGAATTGATATAATAAAGGACATATTTTGTTAGAAGATTTAAAAAATATTTAAAAGGAGTTAATATATTACACAAATAAAACTGATTGATTGCATTTGCAGTGTAGTTAAGCAATTTGAAGAGTGCCAGATCATTATTCTTCTTCTATAATGGCCATGATAACTCATCATATTTGCTTTCCTACTTGTAATCATATTTTATTTTCTTTACCAGAATTCTATGAGTAATTGCTGGTGGCATATAGACTAAGTCACAGATGTTAAAACAAAGGATAAAACAAGTACACTGAATGTACATCTCACATTTACACCCAACAAAGGTTGTCAGCTGTTTCTTCCTTGCAGCTGCTTAGAGGTCTTGCTGCCCTCTCCCAGTGGAGCAACTACCTGTCCTCCTGCCTAGATATGGGATCCTCCACAGGCTGCAGGGAAATCTCACCTATTGTACATGGAACACCTCTTCCCTCTCTTACTTTTCTGGCCTTGGTGTTCCCAGGGCTGTTTCTCACATTTATTTTTTTTCTCCTCATTCCTCCCTGCTGTGCAGAGGCTTGAACTTGTGTCCTGGATGGAGCAATCCCAGCCTCTCATCATAGAGGCTACCCCTGCAGCTCCCCACTAACAAATCTTTGCCATGAAAATACAGTAAGAAATTATATTCACATTTAAGATACTCTCAGTATTTAGCAGGAGGATTTGGAGAATTAAGTCTGTAGAGTCCCTGTAGTTCTTGTCTTCCTTAGCAGCACAGAAGGGATTGATAACAGGTATCAGGGAAAACTAGCCCCACATGGCAGCAAGGTGTTTCACATTTCATATGTTATATATATGTGCTATGTAAATATATTATATCTCTTATTTTGTCCCCTAAAAAGTCAAGTGGAGAGATACTCTGTGAAAAAGACAATGCAACTTAGTTCTTTATGGCTACTACAATAATGACTGGTGCTACATTTTAAACTTTCCAAACAGTAACAGTCAAACACCATGAGAAATAAGACTAACGGAGGACAGGAAGGATATAATGAAAAGCTGTGTATCCTTCAGACCATTTGTTCATAAGGAGAGTAATAACTTGTTTCTTCATCCACTCATCTAGAGCAGAGAAACACAGAATCACTGAGGTGGGAAAAGACCTCCAAGATCTCTGACCAAACACCCACCACCAAAACAACTAAACCAATGAATACAGAAAAGGGCAAGTTTTGATATGATTCACATGTTTTATAAAACTACTTGAATTCTAGGAAGCTTCAAAGATTCAAAGACATGGCTGTCTAGACTGCATAAAAGACCACAAACTGTGTAAGTGAACAGTGGATAAAACTATTACCTTATTCCTGCATGGGCCCTTCCCATTCTCCAGATGCCCTGACCAAGATTCTTCCAGGTGTTTGGGAAGGTACTCAGAGCTGACTTTTACCACCTGTGAAATCTCCTTGGGGCTGAATAGCAGATGTTAGGCAGAAAAAGGTAAACTATGTGCCATAGTGCATCTATCTCAGCCCAGTCTACAAATCAAGTGGAAGCAAACTGAGATCTGGACTAAAAGGCAAAAACCAAATTCTCTTCCCCTGAGATTAGATGTGCATCCAGCTATCTGAATGCAAAACTTATAAAGCAGAATAAGTGCAGCCAGGAGACCATGTGGAGTCTTGTTTGGATGCTCTAGTAATGGGTACAGACTTAAGGAATATCTCCCACAAACCATGTTGTTTACATGTCTGCTGAACATCTGGCTGATGCTTGATGACCGTGAAGAAGAACTCACCTCAGAGGAGGAAGGCAACCATGAGAACAGTGTTTAAGATGCATGGTTGCTTCATTTTTATATTTTCACCGCTTGGCCAGATAAGTGTAGCTCCAGTGAGGAAGTGGCTGTCATTCAGTCAAAAAAAAAAAAAAAAAAAAAAAAAAAAAACCAAAAAAACAAAACAAAAAAAAAAAACCTGGAGCCACTGCATGGCATGAGAAGGATTCAGACATATGAAAATGCTGAGACAGTTTTATTTTCTTTCTTTCCAAGGTAGCTGAAACAGATATTCCTGAGACAACATTGCCAGAGAGAAAAAGCTATTGTAATTATCTCAGAGCTACACTATGTACATTAGACACAGTCTACCACTGCAATGCTGATTATGCTGATATATAACAGAAGGAACATCAGTACAGACACAGGACAACTCACCTCTGCTATGTGCTTAAGCCAGGGTCAATTTTAGCAGTAGCCCAAACATTCACTACTTGTCAAATATAGTTGTAGAAATCTGGTGTTTCTCATGGTGGTAGAACATAATAGACTGTATTAACTACAACACAGCTTTTGAAATGCTGCTTCACCATCTTCAAGTGCATTTCTGTTAATTGTGAAGCCATTTATTCTAGTCTGGAACCCCAAATACATGAGCAACACCAAGAAAAAGAAAATAAAATAATTTCCACAGAAAAGTCATAGTGGGAAAATTAAAATAATGTATTGAAACAAATCAAAGTTTTAAACAATCAACTATCTTTTTTTTTTTTCTTTTCTTTTTTTTTTTCTTTTTTTTTCCATTGCACACTGGCTCAACATTTTTTTGCTTTAAACTGCTCACGGCCATCCTGCACTTTGTTCTTATTCAGAGGCACTGCCACCTTGGGTTGAGGGGCTCCTTGTGCCCTGCGGTGAGGAGGGTGGATCTGGCTGGAATCTCTGGCCTCCCCTCCCAGAGCCCACAGCCACTGCCTGGGCACTGACACCCAGCATGATGTGGGGACACCAGACACACAAGGCAGCTGCTGCCTGGCTGGTGGCTCCCCAGTGATTTCTGCAATCACCTGTGAAGTCTGGGCACTGCCACATGAAGAGGGATGAATTTCTGAACAGGCTGAACAGCAGATACCCATAATGCAAGCAGGGCTCACTCTCTCCATGAAAGAACAATCTTCTATTTTACACTTCATCTTTGGCTAAGATTTTAAACATATATGGCAGGGTGTTGCACTTTATCCCACCCTTCTGTCAAAAGGTGGTAGTATTGGTGAGCAGCTCACAACAGCTCCAAACATGTGAAAGCACCTTCTCTGATGACAATATATTAATGAGATGATTTAATATGACAGATTGGGGACATCTTATCTGACTGATAAAAGACTGATTACATCTGCTTCAGACTATTTCTACTGAGAATTTTAGGATGAGAATTTATACAAACCCATATATGAAAAATCATTTACTTGAATGTTCTAATGGAAAGTGAGCACGAGGGATCAATTACCTCTGGTAACAGTCTTTGAAGAATCAGCATCAACCCCCTCTTTCCATTACTCTAATTAATTAATGGTATACTTTCTTAGAATTTATGTATATAGCTATCAAGTCAGACTGTATTTCAGCAACATCTCAGTATTTACAGATGTATAAAAAAGAGAATAAAGCCTGAAGAATGATTAAGAGATCAATATTTTCTTTCCTTCTTAATACTCATGGAATGTGCAATAGTTTTTATAGCAGAAAACAATCAAAACAATTCTTGTTAAACACAGAATGCAACAGCCTTCAATAAATAAACTAGATGCAATAATACAGCATTCAAAATATGAGTTGGTGCTTGAGTTGAAGTGCCAGGACTTTGTTCTTTAAAACTCATTAAAAAAACTTTTCCTTGGAACTTCTGGGTACTCAATCTTTTGGCTTCCCTGACCTTTGCAAAGTTTGTCTTGTGCCTCCATTTGGGAAAGCATTTAAGCACTTCATTTGCATTTAATTTTGGATAATTTTTAACCTGTAAAAGTCACCAGATCTAAAACAAATACAAGACAAGAGTGTACCTAAGTACTCTAGGGAAACCTGAGCAGCACAATTCATACACAAAAAGGAGAAAAGTAAAGAGAACCTGGACTTTTCCCTCTTTAAATCTTGACACCATCTGTTGGAAACCACTGGATGACAATCTCTGCCACGTGTATGTCAGTCTGCATCTGACAAGCACTGTGGCTACATAACTCATTGACTGTAGCTGAGGACTGCTTTGGAAATCTCCTTTCTCCAACAACCAAGAATGTTTCCTTAAGGAAGGAAAAGGAAGAAGAGTTCCAGGAATTATTTTCTGTAGATAACAAATATACAAAGAGGATATTTAACTTCTTTCTAAAGGAGACCTAAATTACAGAACAAGCCCATTAGATATATAAATTAGAAAGATATTTTCTTTGCCATCCTCTTTCTCCTCTGTCATTTTCTGCCTCATTTATTCCAATTCTTTTATAAATAGCAGCCTTGAGAAATCTTGAGAAATGCTCAGAGACAGACATTTTTTCACCTGTTCCCAAAATGGAGAGTATCCCCCGTGTTTCCCCCTGTGTCATACCATCCTTCCCCACTCCCCTGGAAGACGTGTCTTTTGAACTCAGCTGAAGATGAGACCAGCTTTTCTATTAGGAGGGAATGATAAAATCTTGGATATTTTCATCACAAAGCTCATGACTGGGTATTTAGTAAAGTTACAGAAACATCACTAGTGAAAAGTGTCGACAGGGCTGGGGAAAGCATCCTCTGGAAAAAGCACCATTACAGAGTCCAAGATCAGTGGGGAAATATGAATCACAACACTAATTATGGAAATATGTACTCTAAAGTAAAAATAGGCTTTGAGGGGTGGGAATTTCTTTCTACTTATTCTAGACAATTGTAACAGCATTCTGGATTTCTATCCTCTTCAAACATAGGTGTGAAAGGAAATGCAGATTTCTTTCAAACTCAGACTGTTTGGATTGACATTTATTGATTGGAAAGCTCAGTCTCACACCCCCAGCCTTTCTGCAGTAATCCTGCAGACTCCCTGCTACCCATCTCCCTGGCTGGGACTCATGCCACACTAACTGCTCTCCACATCCTTCCAGCCTGGCCTTAGGGTGGTCACTGTCAGCAAGCATTTTGTGCATTCTCCAGGCAAGCTGTGAAACCTGTTTTGAAGAATCAGTCAAAAGAACATTGAAACACAATCGATTACCACAACTGGCAATTAGTAACAGCACAGGGACCTGAGTAAAGCTTCAATTTCAGACAATTTCAAAACAGTTGTATCTCCAAGGCTATGAGCTCAGAAAGCAGCTGTACCCAAATGCACAGTTCATAACTAGGGAGAGAAGGAAGCTCTCCTCCCCTTCCAACCCCTCTGCAAGCTTCTGCTGCTAACACAAATCTCACCTGATCACACTTCAAACTATAGATGAGTAACAGGCACAGAGACATGAAATGGCACAAGGATCCATGTAAGAGAACAAGCTGGCTGAAAGGAAAGAATATGTGACTGAAAGCAGAGGCAGTAAAAGGAAATGCAGTGGAGCATGAGGACAGGGGAAAAGCATGGAGAACATGGGAGGTGAGTGCCTGCTGACTTTTAATTGTTTGGCTGTCCCATGAAAACACAGGTATAATATGATTCCTACAGTATGTTTCACTTAATCTCAGGTATGTTAGTACCAGACCTGTGTCAGTTTTAGACCACAGGTATGTTTTGAAGCTGAGACATTTATCAGTATTTGAAAATATTTCCTTCATTAATTTGTTTTGCACACTAAATGAGAATCACTTTTTACATAATTTCACAGTTTTCTACAAACATTTTTCCTTCCGTGCCTGCAGAATTTGTTTTCTTGCAGTACCCAGTGGCAAAGAGCCACAATGCATATTTCATCTGGTGTTTGTTTTCCTGAATAGCTACTTCCTCCCTAAGCTATCAGACAATTTGACTTGAGACATCATTGAGGCCAAGGCCATCTACCCTCTTGAACTAGAGTGCCTTCAATTCTGCCTTACCTGTGACCTGATACCTGCAAAGAATCCAGAGAAAAAAATTTGAGGCTGGCAAAAAAAGCGGCATATTGGACATTCCCTGTTTTCCTTCTCCCTAAGTTATATATGCATTATTTGTTTGACTTCATCTTCCTTCCAATTTCTCCCCTTCTTTACATGGACATGCATTCAACATATGGAAGCATAGGCATAAAATAAAATTTGCTTAGTTCCCATCATTTTCTTCAATCTATGTTCAACCTACATTAATACCGATGTAAACTTGATTTTTCCCTGTTGGGTCTTTGGAATCTTTTGATTTTGTTGTTTGTAGGAGATGCAGCCCTTTCTGTGTACAGCAAAGCTAATGAAAGCATGAAATATTCATATTGCATCCCTAATTGTATAATAAAGTGGAACATGTGCTGTTATAGTTGAAAACCTCTAGTCTAATTAGCAGCAGCCTAATAAATGCTTAAGTGAAACATAAAATGTTTAGTGCTACTCAACTAAATCTCTTTTCTCATTCAGTTGTATTAAAAATGACAATAATAAGATAATTTAAAATAATACAAAACATATGTGCAAATATATTTTTTATTGTAAATATCTAAATATTAACTAAGGGAGTCCTTCAGGGTTTCATATTCAAAAATTGGCTTATTATTACTTCTACTATATTTTTGTGGCTTTTTATTTTTCTTTATTTTTTTAATTGCTATTGTTTAATTTATCATAAGCTAGTATAGTTTTCTGTATTATGGGAACATAATATACAGTCAGAAAAGTCTATTTCAGCTTTTAATTTACTCTGTAACCCTGGAAAATAATCCCAAATTTATCCATTAAATCTAATCAAACAAACAATTTTGGAACAAAGAAACACCATAGTCTTCTGCTTTTCTTTTTCAAAAATCTCTGTTGAAAAATCATTATCTCATTTCCAGGAAATGTTTCTTCTGTAATAGACAGAAAGACAAGGAGCAAAGTGATTGTTTCCATGAAAGAACCAACAAAACTAAAAAAATCCTTATTCATTTCCTCAAAGGTTACACATAATTTCAGATAAAAAAAACTATTCTGTACAATGCAAAAATGCTTCTACATTTTAAATATCATAACTAGAAAGATGAAAGAAAATGCTTGAATAGCAAAAACACCTTCAAACAAAATAAATATTCCCCCACTGACCAATTTAACCACTATTGGAGCAACAATTGGATAAAAATGTGCCCTTTGGCCAGGGTTTTCTACAAGTGTCTATTACAGTGATTATTTTCTCTTTCTCAGAATTTGCTCATATCAACCTCTGAGACATAATTTCAAACAAAATTAATCTGATGCAACAGAATAATATTTCTTCTCATTGCAATGCTTCAGCATGTTTCATAAATATACAAGCTAACTGCCTCCTTTTCTTGCTATTAAAACCAACAATAATACTGATATTATGATGTGATAGAGGTAGTGCTTTATTTTCTGTCATTATGGGGACCATTTTTGCTATAGTATAAAGGTTTTATGTGTCATTGTAACAAGTTAAATATTAGCACACTTTGGAAGTGTTGGTGTTTTCCTTCCTTTATTTATGCAATCAGAGGAAGTTGATTGACATTTAATAATGTCACTTTACATTTCTTTTCAATTTATTTCCCTTTTTCAGGTACTGTGGACAAATGTATCTTGTTATGGAATTATTTATTCAAAATAGGGAGTTGCTTGACATCAAAACAGTGTGCCCCTTTATCTAAGTGAACAAAGAACAGATTTATGAGGAAGTACATTTACGTAATGAACATCTAATCTATATCTTTATAAAATGCTTCAGGATGATTTTATCTAAAAATCACAGTGGCATGACACAATTTTTTTTTCTCATTGCTTTAAAATGTGGGTTAAATTTTACGTCACTGAAAATTACACTGAAAAAAGTATTGACTTTTCTCTCTCTAGAATCTCCTCAAGGTGTTCTCCCTCCATCCCAGTCAAACAGAACCACTACACCTATTAGATTTGAAGCTTTATGTACCATAGGTAAGCAGTGAATTACACCACAAAGTACTGAATTCAGTATTCACAAAATCCTCTGGGGAACAATTGCTTTATATTAACAGGTCACATTTTACTGAAGTGCCTTTTCAGTTATTTTTAGAATCAATAACAATTTTTAAGTACTTCTACTCTGTTCAGTATTATTTTTTGTACATTTATACAATTCTGATGTCCCATAACAAGTTTAAAAAAAAAATTTAAAAAAAAATCTACTACACAAAATCAAGTTTGAGCCACTAGGAGAGTTCTACTGACAGCCCAAACTACAATTCCTGTTATAATTCAAATAATAACAATACCAATACTTCAGTGGCAGGTTTAATCAGATTATTAGGTCATGAATGAACGATATGGTGAAGTGCCCTTAGATGTTTAATTGTTTAAAGGATCCCTAAAGGGGATTTGAAAGGATCCCTAAAGGATTTGGAGGTAATGTTCACTGCAGAGGAGCAGGAAGAAGATTATGAAACAGAGAGTATTAAAATGTATTTAAAATGCAGCCATAAATTTACTGTATACTTCTCTAAGTCCTGTGTGCAGAGCAGTCTGTGGGTGTCTCAGAAGGCAGGAAAACCTTCCAGCTTTGTGTTGTCACCAAACTTGCTGAGGAGGCACTCCAGCCACTCATCCAAGTCATTGGTGAATACCTTAACAGTGTGCCCAGCTCTGAGCCCTGGGGGACACCACCAGAGACAGGCCACCTTCCAGACCCTGTGCCACTGATCACAGCCCTCTGGGACCTGCTGCTCAACCAGCTCTCAGCCCACACCACTGCCCACTCGCCCAGTCCACTCTCCTGGGTCTGTGAGTGATGATGTGAGATTTGCTTTCTCCGTCACCTCTCCCAGTCTCCACAACTCTTCAAAGTCCATTAGAGTGACCTTGCTGTGGTGTCCTCCAACTCTCTTAGCATTCATGGATGCATCACGGCCCATGGACTTATGGATGTCAAGTTAGCTCAGGTATTCTCTAATCCAATCTTTCTTGAATGAGGGACAATCTTCATTTCAACATTCCTTCATCCTGATCTCCTGAGTCAGAGATTTCTGGCTTTGTTATTGTGCAGACATTCAGAATGACCTCACAAGGTTGGAGAGATGGATTACTGCTTTTCTAGTTCTAAAATTAATATTTTTTTCTAAAATTCCCTGGTTTTAAGCATCTCCCAGATTTTTGTTATGAGTGGCAAACATTTACTCTTGAATTGAGGAATTCTCAATTGACAGCTACAATCACATGGCACTCCAGATCTATATATGCATGCAGGCACATATACCCTAAACCTATTATCAGACCATATTGTTTTGGAAAAAGACCTATCTAGAAAATGATTCCTTCAGAAAGCTGTCTCCTTTTCATTATTCACTGTAGGAAGATCTGTGTTTTTCTCATCAATCTAACTGTCTTTGCTTTATTCAAAAGGATTCAGTGAGACTGCAACTCATGTTGTTTCAGTTAACATGTAACTGTTCCTTCCCTTCACAGTGGTAGCTTTGCCAATTTGTTTAGTAGTGCCTTAAAAAGCACTTTAGTAGAGAATAATCACAGCCAGATCTTCTGTCTGGCAATGTTCTACTCATCAGTACAAATTTTGCAGCAAACTGAAACACATATAATTCAAATTATAATTATAATTTGTTAATCCCAAATAAATCAATTTTTCTAAGAATGAATCAGTAAAATACAGTGAGGCTGTGTATTTTCACATTACATTTGCCCAGCCACTGACTCGGTAAATAAATTTTGTTTTAGATATATATTTCTAAATATCTGATAAACATCTAATATGAACTTAGCATGTTGTTAATAAATTATTGTTTTAAAGATATTACTACAAAATTTGACAAATAACTTTATTATTTGTAGTCATAGACAGCAAGTGAATATAATACATTTTATAATACTGTGGTGTTAATAATCATCCATGGCACATACCATATACACCTGTAACACACTTGAATCTTTCATTAATAATTAATGATTCCTAAATAAATTATGTATAAATTTACCTTCAGTGTAAGGTATAACCTTGAGGCTGATGATAACCGTGAAGAATCAAGTGTGAATCCTAAAACAGATTTTCCTCCGTTAATCCAAATTTTCTATTAAGAAAAAGGTTATTTGATTGTAAGTTAGGTAAAACAATTGTAAGCCTTTATTATTACAACAATGTCTCCTTCAGGACTTGAAGATAATGATGATATTCCCTTTTGCAGCCAGCTGCTTCCCTGAGGTTGCTGTGGTAGAAAATGTTCTTCTTTATGCAAGTGAACATGTATATGCAACAATAGCAGTCTGGAAATGCCATACCGAGCTTAAATAACTCTGAATATCAATGTTTAGGAATCACAGTGGAGTATTTTTCTCATTTATCCAGTAAAAGCATAGTGAATCCGACAGCTGTGATTGAAGATGCTTCACTAAAAAAGGCTTCAAGGCTCTTTATCAAAGTTCTGTTTCTCGTTAAAAAAATAAATTATGGGTACCTTAAAGAGTTTGTTTCCTTCCTTCTGTGAGTGGTATCACTTGCCTTGATGAACTGGCTGTCCTGCAGACTCAGTTTCTGATGCCTGACTTTTCAGGTCCACCTACCACCCCACACCTCATCCAGTTTAAGAAATGAGGCACCTTGATGCTACCTACCTACTTCATATAAACCAGGACTGAGGATCTTGTCTCTTTTCCAACAAAGGCCAAGTTAGAACTTGTTTTTCCTAACATTCTTTTGTACCTAAATTACAAAACTTTCTCCAGTTCTTTTTACACATGGTCCTATATCAGGGAAGAATAATGGTATTCATCCAGAGCCACCCTCAAGGCTTTTACCATGGTGATGGAAACCAGCTGCTCGACTCCTGAAGTCTCTGGAGGCAAGGATACTTATTTATTTAAAAGGTATCTAGATTGCAGAAGAGTCAGAAAGGCTGTTATAGCTGATCAAATAAAGCAAAAATGATTTGTTGAATAATTTATTTGACAAATATGGAAAAAATCTGGCCAATACATTGTTCATCAAATAGTGCTTGCACAACTAAATTGAAAAAAACAATCCTTAACAGCCATATGCCAACATATATAAAAATCTGTTTCTGGGTTATATTGAAAAGAATTTAAAAGAATTTCCTTGAAGGGACCAAGGTTCAGGTTCACATAATTTAGGCATTTAGATTTATCGTGCTGTAATAAAATTCTCTCAAAACCTTCAGGTAGGGGAAGTCCATAAAAATCCTATCTTTCATCACTATACCCCTAAATAACTAGCCACCTTCCACATTTTTCCAGAATTAATTTATTTTTATCAGATCTAACCAGCTTTGTATATATTTCACATTTAGAATCCACAGAAAAGGTTTTCCATGCTTACTAATGTATAGGAGCCTGTTCTTAGGACATAACTATGAATTTCTCTAGGGACAGAATCCAAATATCTTGAGGCCCTCTGCTCTTATTTAAAGCTCAAGGGAAGGAAATGTGACCTCACTTACTATAGTTTCAGGATACAGGACAGATAATTTTCTTTCTTTCTGGGGAGTTAAAGCACTTATATCCTAGTTCCCAGGAGAGGGTCTTTAACTGCTCTTGACTTTGCTAGATTGAGAATGAAATGGCAGCAAAACAACACAATCATTAGAATCCATCCTTAGTCTTAGTTTTAATCATTATGCATAGACTGAAAAATTGCCCTATAGAAGTTAAGACAAAGGTACATGATGGATCTGAGAAAGAAGCAGAAAGCAGTGTGACATGACTGTGATGCAGAAATGCAATCAGTAGCCACTTACATTTCTCTCTTCTTTCCTTCAACACTGTTATCCTCCCTCATAAGTAAATCTATTGGTTAAAAACTGGTTAAGGTTGCTTCTTTGCCAGAACAGGTAAAACCAGTCTAGCTTTTCACTGTGGTGAAATTACATAGTTTCAGTCGACAATTCATCTGGAAAGTTTGAAGTTGCAGCTGAAAAACCTCTGTACACAATGTTTGTTAACAGTGAGCTAGGTGTCTTGGGTATCTGATGGAAGGAATATTAAAAGCTATGAGTTTTTTCATCCAAAAGTCAATAAAATGTTAATCCTTTCTTTACAGTTCATTGCATCAGCTAGGGAAAGCTATTCTCTCTTGACTTGGCCATGAGGGACACTTTGAAAACCACAAGGAAAGACAAACTTAAGTTTCCTTCTGTGGGTCATGTGTTTTTTTCTGGGGAGCATTTTGTGGAATATAATCTTGCCTTGTATTATTTTAGGTAGTACATATGGGAATGTTAGGCCGCACTGTACCTTTTTGTATTCTCTGATTCCCCCATTTTTGGGAAGTAACAGGTATTTTTTGTGTACATAACTATGTAGTTAAAACCAAGAAAACAAGATGAATTAATAAACTATCAGTCTTCTACATCAATCGAATTTTGAAAGAGTGATTGACCTTTGTTTGAAGCAGTATGCCACCAGTAAAGCAGGTGCCAGCAGTATGCCACCTTTTTCCATGGGTTCATTGTTGCATGTAAAAAGAATTCAGATTAATATCTATGAATATTTAATGGAATAAGTGACATAATGGGTTATTTTCAGCATGGGGCTCTTTTGCCACAAGCAGTGTATGAAAGAGAGGAAGGAGCCCAGGAGCTGCCTACCTCATAACAAACATCTGTACAGTCATCAGGAGGGAGAGCTTGCTATACTTATGGACACATCTGGCAGCAGATTTTCCTATGAAGGAATATATATCAGGCAATGACAGATCACTTGCTGAAGGTAACCTCCTGAGCAATGTTTGCCTTCTCAACAGCTATGTTTAGTTGAGGATTCCAGCTGAAGATAGCAACATTTGCAGTCACTAGAGGCAGAAAACTGGGATCAAATGATTAATAACTTTCTTTTATTACTCAGCTAGAGGATTCATATTAATTGCACTGAGGCAAATTTGCATACAGTCTAGGTTTACGTAATGATTTGATGTAGGTATATTAAGTATTTACTTTAAGGGAGGATTGCAGGAAGTGTAGATGTGTATTCTCTCCTTTCTTTTTATCTTCTTATCATATTCTGTCCAGCTTTACGCACACATGCTGTGTTTTTCAGCCCAATTTCCTCTCTTTCTAAGCTTGTATGAATGCTTACAAAATATGCACTTTCAAAATAAGATCCCAGAAGCTCTAGCATCTTCTGCATTTCTAGTAACCATTCACTTCAATATCTAATGTGACATACATCACAGGAAAGGCAAAGAAGATATATTTTTCATTTACAGTAATTAATCCAGTGAATTTGTTCAAATAAATTGTTTGCATTTCTTTCATTATGCTGCAAATTCCTAGAACCATGCATGAAATATTAAAACATGGAAGGACAACTATAAAAAGTGAGACTGTATATAAACACTTCAAAAGGCTCTATAGCTCAGTCAAAACATACAAACAAACAAACAAAAAAAAACAGGCAGGAAATCCCAAACTAACAAAAAACCACAAAGAGACTTAAAAAAAAAAAAAAACACCAGAAGAAAAATCCTCATCCTAACTCCACCTTTAGCCAAACAATGCCTTCTGCTCTGGACTCAAGACTGAAGATAACCCTATTAATTTGAGAACCGGTAAAAACAGTTTGGTTTGGGTTTTTTGGTTGTTTTTCTGCTGTGTTTTGTGGTTTATTTTGTTGTTCTTTTAGTTGATTGGTTGGTTGATTGGGGTTTTTGTGTTTGTTTGTTTTTTTGGGGTTTTTTTCGGTCTAGAGAAAAGAGTCACATGCTTAATTGTTATTCATAGTTGAAGTTCTTGCTATTCAGAATCAGGCAGTTTAGTCTACAGAAGAGATAATTGCATTTCAAATACCTGATCATAACAGTTAGACTACAAGCACTTCTTCACCTTACAGTCTTGCATACTTTTTGATGTGAGACTACTACTCTGCTGTACCCAAACTGAGTCCCAGATACAGGTTCTCCAGTGGTTTTGCTCTGTCTGGTATGTATTTTTACCCTAGGAAAAAAAAAAAAAAAAAAAGTCTGACTATCCTTTATCTGTGTCTGCATGGTAAGCTGCAGGCAGTTGAAAAACAGTCAATGTGATGAAAGCCATCACAGCATCAATGTATTGCTAGTCCTGAAATAATATACCCTGAGAAGAACCAGAAATACCTGCTTGTGTTGCTGCAGCAAAACAGCTTCATTCTTTTTGGGTTGCTCTCACACTGCCCAGGTCCTGGCTCAGAGGTTACATTGGATGAGAATCTGTCTGCCTGCAATGTCCCATGCAAATGTGCATTTTGATTGACTATTTCCTTACACGAACTTCAGTGCAGTTCCCTCAATCACAGGTTTCTATAGCTGAAGCTTTTAGACCATCTTGCTACCTTTTGTTTTAAATTCCTCTGAAGTCTGATTATAGTGCCAGCTCTTCTGCCATACCAGAGACTTGTCTACTACTGTTTTATCGCTTTTAATTCCAACCTAAATATTATTAAAGAAATGTAGTACATTTTAGTTGTGGCACTCCTTATGTAGCATATGTAGCCTCCATATGTATCTTTAAAATTGTTTGTTTTGACTAAAATATGTGTGTTCACACAACTATAACATGCCATTTTTACCTATAAAGCATAGCTCTTTAGCATGTCTACATCTTGCCATCTTTTCTCAGCCACCAATGCAAACTGTGGAGGTGATTGAGGCCATGGGATAGGAAGCTCCCTCTTTCAAACCCCTCATACCTAGCAAGAGAACTTCAAATGAAGTTCTCTTTTTCCAGTAACTGAAGCACTCCCACATCATTCATTTCCTTGGGGTTTAGGTTCTGTTTTCAGATTTTCAAAGTTTTCTTTTTCCTTAACCACTGCCATGTCTCTCAGTAGAGATTCAATAAAATGTAAAGTCTCTTTAAGTGATGATATGTCCTATTTTGGCTTCAGTCTGTTTCATTTCATGATCTTGTAGCAGAAAGGAAATAAAAAGAAAAAACCTTTATCTATTATTGAAAATCCTAGCAAGTTATGAGAGGTATTTTTTAATTATGCTAAGTGCTGCCTGTAAGCTTATGCAATGCGTTCTAGTTTATAATGTTGTAAGTACTTTTAGAATTAGTCTTGATTAACAAAATCTGTAACAAAAAAAAGCATCGAGATATTTCAAAATAGCAAAATCTAATCAATAACAGTTTAGAGATTTTGCCTGTGTTAATATGCATAGTCCTTTATTTCAAGTTATTTTATTTTTTTGGGACATTAAAGTGTTTGGACCCCATAATTTCTCCTGTAAATAGGAGATGAATGTAAAATCATTCATTTTATAATTCATTTAAGCAAACAACATAATCAGCTATCTGCTAAATCAAGCATCCTGATAAAAAAAAAAAAAAAAAAAAAAAACAAACCAAAAAACAATAAAAAGTATCTTACTTTTGCTCAGGTATTAATTTTCCAGATTCTTACAGAGAAGAAAGTTCAAAAAGTCATATGGCTGTCAAGCACTTCCATACCTTTATCTGCAGCTAAAGAGAAGAATGTGATGACATATTGGGCTCCAGATTGTGCTATTCCTGTGTACATTATTCTGAGTCTGACTGACACTAAGCTTATTGTTTGTAACAAAACCATTATGATAGTCTGGCCTGCAACTCCTTTATTTGAAAACCAAGGAATTGGTATGAGAATTGCCTTATTTCCAGATCTTCCCCTGATTTGGAACTGACCTGTTATTTGCTGTTGCAGCATATGTACCATCTATGTTCTCATTTCCTTCCTGACAATTTAGATATGAGTTTGAAATTCATCTTCATTATGCATTTCTTACCACAGACACTCATTCCTACCTCCTTAGTTTTAATGTTTGTACAGGGATATTTGCAAGGCAATTTTTTATATTAGAAATTAAAGCATTAACCGATTTAATTGCTGGAGCTACCTCTGTAGGCTGGGGTCTTTGTTTCTGGAGAACTGAGATTTTAATAGGTTGGCACTATTGTTATGACTAAAGACTATGAGCTTAAGCAGCACTTAGTAATTTATTAAGTAGATATAATTGGAGCCAACATTACAGATGAGCAATTATTCTTTAAAATGGTACTTAAATATTTTCAATTCTTACACATTGTTCATAGTTTTTATAAAAACCCACAGTTTCCCATGTGACAGTAGAAAGTTGATCTGAAGCTTTCATGTTTGGTTTTTTACCGGTAGACAATGTAAATGTAAACCATTGCTTTACAGGATTTGCATACCTTTCAATCAGAATAACAAAATTTATGAGCTAACTACTCAGACTAGAGTCAAGAAAATAGTTGCAGCCATCACTTCTCTGTACTCAGCATTTCCAGGTTATCAAACATTAAAAGGAAGGGTTATTTTAGATCAGAGATGCTTAGTTAAGAGAAGAAGCTCCTTTTGAACACTAAAAACAAGACCAACAGGTATTTCTTTTCCAATGGTTAACAAAGACAAGAATATACACAGAACAGATTGCTCATGGGAGAAAGGGTCAGTAGGAAGAGTCCTGTTTGGGAAAATAATTTCAGGCACATCATAGGATGGTGGGTGTTTTGTGTAAGAAAAATGTGTAAGGAAAGATATCATTGGATACTGCTGGGAACCAAGGAAAAAGCCTTGGTTTTCTCAGCCTGCAAAGGACAAAAAATTATAACAATAATTATACACCTACAGGGTGCAAAAAACATATTTTCAAAAACGTGTTACCTTCTTAAACCAATAAGTCTTTTCTATTCTGCGTTACACAAACTACCCTATATATAAGTGTAATGTTTCTTTAAATAAAACTCTCTTTTACTTCTTCATTACATTAAAAACTGTGTTACATTATCCTCTGCACCACTCTCCTATAACACAAATACAACAGAAAGGCACATGTTTTAGAGAAAAGACAAATCTAAAAGACAAAACAAAAAGCAAAACCACTCTTTTTTTTGCAGGCCAAGTAACATCAGGAGGCTTTCCTGAATTGCTCTCTGTGGGCTAGGTTTTACAAAAATGGTTGATCAGTATGTGAGCTTAAATGAGTGCATAAAAAAGTGACATCTGCAAAAACCTTGCTGACAAAGTGGAATATTGGTACAGCAAAATGATGTTGAAAGAGAAGGAATAAGCAAGGAACACAACTAAATTAAAGGAGTATTTTTGCATATTTGAAGCAAACTAATGGACACTTAAGTATTTCTTGGGGGAGGGAGGCTCCTTCATCACAATTTAACAGGATTTAGTTCCTTAGAGGGACTTAGTGGTATACATATGCAATCAGTTTCTTCAGTGGTTAAGCCCTTCCCTGCTCTCTCTGACACCAGGACAGTCTTGCATGGAATAACTGTCTTGGTTTCAGCTGGGATACAGTGCTGTGTTTTGGATTCAGTACGGGAATAATGTTAATAACACATTGATGTTTTGGCAGTTGCTGAGTAGTGCTGATAATAAGTCAAAGGGTTTCAGTGTCCCATGCCCTGCTAATGAGGAACTGCCCAGGAAGCTGGGAAGGAGCATGGCTGGGACAGGTGACCTGACCTGGCCAAAGGGATGTTCCACACCAGAGAACACCATGTCCAGTATATAAACTGCAGGAGCAATCGTATTGTGCATCACTCCTTTCTCTCAGGCTTTATTCCCATCTCTCTCTTTTTCATTGTTGTTATTATTATTATTATTATTACTATTATTATCATTATTTGCATTATTTCCACTATTTCCATTATTTCCATTATTTCCACTATTAGCTCATATTTTCCAATTTAAGTTTTAAACTGTTGTTATCTCAAGCCATAAATTTACTTTTTTTTTCCCCAGTTCTCTTTGTCACTGGGGAGGACAGTGAGGAGTGAGTGAGTGGCTGCATGATGTTTAGTTGCTGACTGTGGTTAAACCGTGACAAGTTTTTGACACAGTTTGACATAGTAAAACTTGTATTGTTATGGATGTTTATGGGACAAAATCATTAAATTGCTCTTGACTTTAAAATACCTGTCAAAAAAAGCACCAAAACCCAATTAAAATCAACTCATGCCATCCAGGTCAGTATAGACCTGTGTAGAGTCTTCTCCGGTAATGTAGAATGATTTCTTAAAATAACCTTGCCAAGGAAGGAAACATTTTCTATAAATAATTCTTAAGAGCAAAGTTACACAAGACAGCTAAGTCAATCACTATGAAAAGTTCCTGTTCCTCTTTTCACTTTCCTGTTTTCTTTTTTTGGGGTTTTTTTTTGTTTTGTTTTTTGGTTTTTTTTTTGGTTTTTGTTTTTGTTTTTTTGTTTTTTTTGCTTAGCCAATTCAACTCAACACAACATTATACGCTCTAACTCCAGGGGTGAGAAGAGGGATTTTCTTAATTTTTTTTTTTTTACTGCATTCATGACAAATCCCCTCATCGTTAGGCACCAGAGGTCATATAAAAGAAGAAGAATAGTGGACTGCTGAAAGGAAAAGTGTAGATACCTGCTCTACATTTCCTAAAGCTGCACCACAACTATGTCTGTGGATATCACTGATGTCTGCTGGCTGTTCTATGTGGACCTCACACCTTGTATGTAACAAACCTTTGATCCCACTTACCTGAACAATCAATTATAAACATCTCTACTCCCCACCACATCATACATCCTCTAGAACATTTGAATATCAGCAATGTCATCCTTCTGATTCTCCCTTTTAGTGGGAAAAAAAAAGGTCTGATCCCCTCTTTGTACCATTGACTTTGAAGAAAAATATGAAAATATATCCTTCATTATGTGATTTCATCCTGTTAATCACAGGCATCTTTCCAATCCTTCTTTAAAGATACACCACCATAATTAGTCATACTGGGGTACAGAGAAAGATGGTACTTTGGCAGGTGATTTCTGACTAATAAGTCAGAAAAAACAGTTCTCAGCTGAGAAAATGGTAAAGAGGAGCAAGTGAAGAACTTTGTCATATCTTTTCAAAAGCTTTTCATACATTTTCATTGCAATTACAGTAAATATCACTTTGAAATTAATTTGTGCAAAACAATGTGGTTTTTTTCCCAGTAGACTGATAGAACCACCTAGAAATTGATCTGACTCTCATGCAAAACCATGATTAACTTTAATTGGTGATAGAAACTCATTATGGATTTTGTCTTAATGCTGACATATCCAATTGCTTTTAGAAGAGAAGACTCCATAGACTCCTGGTCTTGAGTCTATATTTACAGATGATGAGAAATAAGGATATAAGGATATAAGAGAATCTTTATTCTTATAAGAGGGTTGAAAGTTAAAACTGGCAAGGGCCTATAGGTGGCCAAAAACACTGAAGAAGATGGGAGAGGAAAGAAAATATACTCCAAGGGTGTGGTTTCACTGGATTAAGAAGCTATAAAACTGGGCTGCTGCTGCAGTGCTCCTCCTCCCTTCCTGAGATCCTGCACTTGAACATCTACCAAGTCAGATCAGCTCTCTGACTCAGGTGAAAAACAAGGGATTAATTTATCTGCAGTCAGCTTTCTGGTACACTGACTCATTGAGAAGCCTCACAAACCCAGCACTGATGCAAGTGATGATTGTGAAAACTACCCTAGGGGAATATGATGGAGTTTCGGAAGATCAGAAACTCTTGACATTATTGTCAAGATTAATGCAAACAAATAGTGTGTTCCTCCTCTCAGGAAGTGACTGGCTTGTTTCTCTGATGTTTATAGTCTCATCTAACTAATTGTAGTGATTTTAATTTCTTCTCTCCATTTTGAAAAAATCTACATTTTGATTTAGTAGCTCTTTCATAAACCATATTTATATTTCAAAGGATTTTGTTATGGTTTCCCACCTGCTGCTCTGAATAATTGGCAGAAGACACTTGATTAAAAATACGAAATATTTATTTACACGTTCATCTTTATTAAGCCCTGGAATCTGTGGTGTACCAGAGTTTGTCTCAGTTGGCAAGTGTCACCCACAGTGACAGGCCACAGAACACCGAGTTTTGCCAGCCTAGAGGAATCATGTACAGGAGAAAGGTGCCATACATGTTCCTGTGCTACTGACCTTCACAGAGCTGCAAAACACCTCTGAGAACCATTGAAACTCCCCAGTGTATCAATGCCCATGGACTGAAACAGCACGAAAATTTCTTAATGGACAATTTACATTGAAAAATACTCTATAATTGCATTACTTAGTAATTTTCACCAGGCTTCTGGCAGCTTTGATTAACTGTGGATGACAATAGTCCAATGAGCTATTAGGAATGTCAATGACTAGCCCAGTTAAAGAATGCTTTTTATGTTTGTCTGTTTTTCCTTTTTCAGTTGGACCACCCTCTTCACTCTCCTTCACAAAGAATTTGTGGTGAAAAGGCTTTGACAGAAGCATTTAATATTGGCTAAATTGTCTGAATAATAACTTATGTGGGGAAATTGAATAAATCAGTCCTAAAGCCACAGGAAAATGTCAGAGGAAGTAGACTGAATAAATTTGCCAGGTAACTGGGAGTTGTAGAAGATGGTTTCTCAAGAACACCATCATAGCAGTTAAGCAAATTAATGAAGCAGAGGATGTCAAGCTTCTATATTAAAGACTCTTTATGGATTAAGATATCCTTAATATAATTAACTTTACAAATTCAGGTATTGCTCTGTGTAATATGCAAATTAGCCTCTTATGAAACCATTGCTTTTGTCTTACATGTCATCATTCAAGAAATTCTTCAGCTCTCTTCTGTCTATCTGAGACTATGAAGAGGCTTTTAGTATGGCAAAATATTTAGGGTTGACATAAGTGTTTCACTGTTGCTGTGACTTGAAAAACCAAGAGGATCAGACACCAGAGCTGCACTCATGAGTCCATTCTGTTGATAATTCATTTGTCTGAAATTTTCACATCTCTGAGCATTTTGATCTGGCAGTGTCTTAACTCTTGAGGCACTCAGATCAATAGGGACACTCCAAGTTCTACTGTGCTTATATAGGTTCAATAATTTCTAGCATTTCCAACTTCCTTTATTTTGGCCATAGCATACAGTAGAAATGCAAACAATCTTAAAAGCACTTAAAGCCACTTCCTTGGCTACTATGCTTCCAGCCTTTCTAGTGCTTTTTTGTTTTCCCCTCTATGTGTGCCTCAGTGTTTTTTCTCTCAGTTCCAAATAATTTGTGATCTGGAAAGACTAGAGAGACTTTATTTTTAAAATGAAAATGAGTTCACAAAGTAGAATTAGTTTTTCATTATAGAAACAAACAGTTCTTTAGCATAGTCTAACTAGAGAAGTTGTTATTTCATAGTTATGTAGTTGTGACATATTCAAAAAAGAACAAGAAGCTCCAGTACAGCTTAAGAATAGCTCCAGTAAACTCTGTTCATTAGCACATATTGATGCCAAAAAACTGGCATATCAAGACAGCATTAGCCATCCAAGTGCATAGCTGCAGAGCAACAGTATGCAAATACCAAAAGAAAAATAAGTTTGTTTTGGTTATAACAACAAGGGCTGCAAATACCATTAATGAACTATATTTAATTTGCTAATTCAAACTCCAGCATGACAGGAACTTATTTCAAATTCTGCACTGAATTCTCAAATACCTACTATTAGGCCAGAGAGAAAAAGAAAAGCTTGTCTCTGCCTCCAGTGCAGACATTTTGGTATAAGATTAGTGGATAATCTGAGTGGTTTGTCCTCTTTATTCACCTTTTCCATCCTGACTCTGTGAAGGCCTATGCTAAGAGTTTGCCTTGCCTCAACATGTAACTATCCAAATTGAAGGTTTCTACATAAAACATACTGATAGGAAACAGCCCCTGAATTACCACACAATGTATCACATGCAGTGATATTTCAGGCAATTCCAGACTATCCAAAAGCCGTAGAGAAAAAAAAATTTGAATCTGTAGCTGAGCTAAATAGCAGGGACTTTAATGTCCTTCAGCCTAGAAGTCCTCATCCAACCATAAACCCTTCAAAAGAAAAGAAAAATAAATGAGATTTGTCCAACTGCATAGCTAAACCTATAAAAGGAATAAGTCATCTCTAGTACACAAAAATAAATAGTGGCAGTGATCTGATTGGGATGTTTTCCTGTGCATAGACAGAACCTGAGTCTCTCTTCCACCCTCATGTTCTGCCATAAGTAATAAATGGAGAACTCTCCCTTTTCCTCTGTAGGAAGGAATCTACAGACTCTGTCTTTCCTTTTCTTTGTTGTTTATTTTGTTAATATTTGGGAGCATGGTGTTGACTTCAAGATTCCTACTACTTTGTAAAATTTATTTAAGTCAGTTATCATTTAAAAGGATTTACTTTGTTTGATTTTGGAGGCTTTTTTAGGAGTGAGGAGGAGAGACAGACATTTATTTAAGGATATATGCATAAGCTGCATCTTCTTAGTACTTAGGACATAGCTTCACTTTCTAAAAAATGCACCTGTGCTCTGAAAGTTCATGATAGCTTTAAGATAGTGACCAAGACATCAGTACATACAAGCAGCTGAGTAGTCAGCAACTCACATCTAAACATTAAGGCATATCTGAAATGCCTAATTGTTATGATAATAGGCTTAATATGAGCAAATAGACATAAGAAGACATGATAGTATATCTCATGCTGAGCTGTTCAAAGATTATCGACCTGTAATGCCAGAGAAAAAATGTTACAGACTGGCATTCACACCAGAAACAAGGAAAAAGAAATTTATTGCCAGTCAGAAAAGTAATCAGAACTGAAGCAAGCAAAAAATTTAATAAACCTTGAGTTAAATTCAGTTCTAATTTAATGTAGCAGACATTTTGATAATGTAACACAAATTAAATCCTTTGATGACCCTTAGAAATTCTACTTTTTTGGTAGGAATATTTTTTTAAAATTTTTCTTGTACCCCAAGATAAAAAGCAGAAAAATAGATTTAGAGAAAATCTCCAGTCAGGAATTCAGGCTTAGTATCCTCTGACAGTATCCTAAAATGTACATGAGACTTTTTAAGCAAACCAAGTAGTACCATGAAATTTCCAAAGGCTGTGTCTCATTTTCCAAGTACCTAGAAACCTTAAGCATCTTAGATTTGTGAATGTGTTCAAGGACTCTCCAGAGTCTTATGGAGCATCAGGTTGGCATTGCTGAATTCTGAGACACGAGACTTAAATATGTTTGTCTTGCAGTTCCTTTAGAACTTAATCCTATGCAAATAATGGAAATTCACCAACTTTGTTGTCTGATTACATTTATTAATACATACTTATGGGTTTTATTTATACTAAGATAGAATTTTTCTTGCTACCAAGAATTTCTCTTCAAATATTTATAAAATTTTTAAATGCTGCAGGCAAGGCAGACATAATAATGGGAAAATAATATCTTTTTCTCTGAGGTTAAAAATAGATGATGAAATTATTCACATGGAACAACATGCAATTATTTTTACATCTTCTGGAAAACCAAAAAACTAAAATGTTACTGCCAATTAATTTATTTCAACTCCATCTGACAACTACTTTTCTATTCTCTCTATTAAGTTAATATATCTTAATTACAAAAGCAAACCCTGTCCCAAGAAATCATGTGTTATAAACATATAATAAATTCTAGAAATTAAGTGCTTAGTTTAAAAGATATGGAAATTAAATTGGTAGCCTCATATGGAAACATGGGCTCTCACTTTCTTAAAGCAACTGGTCAGGAGCTGTCCACAAAGATTAAAATGTAGATTAAAAGGATAGAGATGGAGAACTTTGAAAGGTTAGAGAAAAAGGGAGATTGGGTCTTCCTGGCATGCTGGTCTGGAGAGGTTTTGCAGATACACCAGCCTCAACCTACCAGTGAAACTCAATGGCATGTGTAAGATATATCAGACTAGATAACATCCAGGAAAGGTCCTTACCATCAGTCACTACAGCTTGTTCTAGGTGATAAGGGAGGGAGGCAGAGGGAATAGATATATGGATGGATGGATAGATAGATAGATAGATAGATAGATAGATAGATAGATAGATAGATAGATAGATAGATAGATAGATAGATAGATTATTTCTTATACTACATAAAATCACAAAGAAAAAAAATGTTGCAAAGTATAAACTGTGTCAAAACCAATAACTGAATGTCTTCAAGTATAGCAGTGTTCCCAAGGCAGAGAGGTAAGGGCAGTGGCCAAAGATCTGCTCCATTATCTCCATGTCACTTCTGCAGTCTTAGGCATGTGAGTGATCCTTAAATAAAGTTAATTATTTAATATTTTTTTGTTAATTAACTGTATATTTGTTTAAGGAGCTCACTGAAGATAGTAGAATAAGAGTTAAATTTTAGCAAGAGGACAACAGCAAAACAGAATCATACATGTATTGACTGTAACCCAGGACCACAGAAACTTGACATGAGCAAGGACACAATTCCAAAACAAATAGTAGCCACCAGAATTATCAAGTCACAAATAGTAGCCACCAGAATTATCAAGTCACTTATCGCTGATTTCTGAAAACAATTAGGGAATTCCAAGCCCACAAAAGGTAAGTTAGCAATTTCATATAAAATCAGTTTATGTGCCTGGTTACATCATGATACCTTTGCTTCATTCTACAGTAAAATTTAACACAATCATTCTTACTTTCTCTCCATATGCATTGAATGGAACTAAGGAAGCATTTCAATTATTAATAATGATGAGTAATAAGCTACAGCCTATTTTCCCAGGTCATTTACCTCTTTTATGTGGTGATGAAGAAGAAGTTTAATTCTGTCACTGTCATTACCAGGACAACAAAAACAGAAGCACAGTAAGAAACTTGTCTATATAATCACACTGATGTTTTAATATGCTTGGGTTACCACATTTGACTCTGGTGTATAACCTTGAAATAAAACCAAAGCTGTATTATGCAGGCTTTGAATATCTCAGTCTGATTAGGGCTGAAGCTCTGATATTTTTTTATATTCCAGAGAGTATAAAACATGTCCTAAAACTACTCACCATAAAGTTGTCTTAAAAGCAATATATTTATTTAAGAAATGTTTTAATGGCTAGTAAAAGTAAGCAAATTCAGAAAAGTTGTTTAGGTAGATGCCGTATTATAATAATTTAAGGCCAGTCTATAGAGCCTGATGAGATTCATCCCAGAGTAGTAAGAGAGCTGAGTGAGGTCACTGTGAGACCTTTCTCAGTTATTTATCAATGGTGTTGGAGATCTGCAGAGATCCCAGTCAACTGGAAGCTTGCAGATGTTATTCATACTTCAAAAAGGGCAAGAGAAGATTCTAGTAATTATAGGCCTGCCAGTCTTACTTTGGTGCCTGGTAAAATTTCAGGGAAGATTATTCTGTGAGGTACTGAAAAACTCCTGAAAGACAATGCAGCCATCTGTCAAAGCTGACGTGGGTGTATGGAGGGAAAGTCATGCCTTACTAACTGAGTATCCTATCATGACAAAGTTGCCTTCCTCCTGGATGGAGGCAAGTTAGTGGATGTGTTGTTGAATGCTGTTTTTTTTTTCATTTAAAAAAAAACTTTTGAAACTGTCTCTCACAGTATCCTCCAAGACGAAATGTCCAGCACACAGATAGACATATATACAGTGCAGTGAGTGAACAACTGGCTGAAGGGTTGGGCTGAAAGGGTTTGTAGTAATGGAGTATATCTGTCTGGCTAGTAGCCAGGTATTAGTGAGATTCCATATGACTCAATTTTAGGGGTTCTTTTATCCTTTTCAATACTTTTGACTTGAACAAAGGAGTTGAGGGTGCATTAAGTTTGCCAACAGTAAAAAATTTGGATAATCTGGTGATTGCTTCCAGGAGAGATCTTGATGGACTAGAGACTTGGGCAGCCATCAATCATATGAAATTTAACAATGCACCTGGAAAAATGTGAATCTGGATGTATGCATAGAATGGCGGAAAAAGAGCTGGAGTGCAGAAAGGAATAGGAGGGTTTTGGTTGAAAAATCAATATGAGTCAACAATGTACTCTGGCAGACAAAAAGTCCAACTATATCCTGGAGTGCATGCAGTACAGTATAGCTGAGCAGTGGAAAAGGGTGATTGTCCCACAATACAGCATTGGTGCAGCCTCAACTCCTGTCCTGATTTGCAGCTCTGAGCCCCAATATAAGAAGGATATAGAAATATTGGACTGTGTCCAGAGGAGACCAATAAAGATCATTAAAGGGCTAGAGGACAAGACTCAGGGGGAGTAGCTGAGGATATTTAGTTCACCTTAGAAAAGAAAAGACTGAGATGTGACCTCACTGCTGTCCACAACCTCACCATGAAGGTGAGTAGAGGAGGAAGTGCTGATCTTTTATCTCTGGTATCCATTGAGGCATGGGAGGGAATGGCTTGTAAAGCTGTATTATGAGGATACTTCTATTTACACTGGATATCAGGAATATGCAATTTCCTAAGAAAGTGGGTCAATCACTAGCACAATCGCGCCAGGTAAGAGTCCATTTCCCAAAGTCTGTTGATGTTCAAGATATGTGTGTACAATATTCCTTGATATATGTTTTTAACTCTAAGTTTTTAGTGTGGAATCAGGATTTGGGCTTGATCTTCTTGTGTCCCTTCCAAATCAAGATAATCTATGATTCTGTTAATCTAATGAGAGTCCACACACTTCTGGTATTGGTCCTTAGCAATTTTTAGTTGTCTGCTTTTTCTCAGCAGATTTTGTGTTCTTGGATGCTGTTAATGTGGGAAAGACTACATAGATTTTCTGATTCTTCTAGGGAAGGAAATCTTACTATAAATATGCCACCCTCACAAAAGGATTGAGACAGAGGATGAAATACAAAATACCAAGGTCTTGATCTGAAAAGGATTTACATTTTCTCTCTAATAGGCAGAGAGAAGAAAGAACAACCTCATTGCCAGGTGAAAGCAGCATCAAAAATATAGAAATAGTTAAAGAGATTAATCTACTTTTAAACTCTTTCTGGGAGGTAGTGTGTAATTTTTAATTGATTGGTTTCATTTACAGAATTGTTAGTTACTTACAAAGACTAAACTCTTCCCACACGATGAATAAGCATTTAATGGGACAAAGAAAGTTCATTAATGCATCACTGGTCCCATTCCGGGAAATTACATTGCTTATGCTCTTTAATAGGATCAACATTTTTTTAGTCAGTGATGGCAGAATTCTTGAAAATTCTTGCTTGATTGCAGGTAAGAGACATTCAACTACTCAAGACTCCTCTAGTCCAAGTCTGCACCAGTATGATGCACTAAATATTTCAGCAACATGTCCAGTCAAAATTTAAGTGTTACAGAGAGATGTAGCATCCCAACTTTTCTTTCAAGAGCCAGTTTTGCACCCTGATAAGTGCCAGGACTTTAAACACACAATTTACAGCACAGGAGTTCTGTACTCAACTCAACACTGTTACTTTCCAGAAATTTGCTTTCTGTTTTTACTCAAGTTCAAGCCCATGTTTAATTTATTGTTTCTTTGTGTTAAATAATCTGTATGTTGTCATGGATTTTGCATCATTTAAATAGGAATAGACTATTTCCATGTTTCATCTTGATTATTATTCAAACATGCTTAGTATATTTTATATTTATATTTTATATAACTATAAAGCTCTTTCAGTCTTTCCCCCATGTATCATTCCCTCTATCTTTTATCAATTGTGCGACTTTTTTGCCTTTTCCTTCAAATTTGTTGATATCCCTCACCAGTGAAGAGACAGAACTAATTGTGATGGTTTGGGTGTGTGTTCTAAGCAGTTACATATCAAAGCACTACTAACTTGCTGCTTTAGATATGACAATTTTTGACAGGAAAGGATTGCACTGTGGTTTAAATGCTAGCCTGGGCATCAAAAGATTAGGATTTATTTCTCTGAAAAAACAGAGATATCCTCTGTAACTTTAGGCAAATCATTTAGGGCCAAATGCAAAGGTCTTAAGACAAATCTTCACTGTGCTTTGGCAGGCAAGGTGATGACCACTGAGAGTCTGTGTGGGATATCTGCAGAAAATTAGTGTTGTCAAAAACAGAAAAGCAGTCCTAGCTTGGGATAAGTGTAGTATTTAGGCTACTTAACTGTGTTTCTATTTTTCCAATAGACCTGTTCCAGGTGAATTAGCACAGCTGTCACACTGTGTTAAGCTGGCTATTGGCTTGGTTGGTTCTTTTCCATAATGTTCAGGACTATGCTCAGTGAGCAACTTATTTTAATGCTATTGCTGTCTCACTACTTCCATGTGAACGTAATGTATCAGTGTTCATGTGGTTTCAGAAATTAGGATGAGAATCTGATCTTCAATTAGATGTAAGGGCATATGTCTATTTCTGCTACCAGCCCCACGACCTCTACAATGCAGTGCTGAGAATAGCACAAACATGATCCACCTAAAAGATTGTTGCTTTGAGGTTCAGGTACTTAATGAAACCTTGGCACCCATCTCTAGGCAAGTAGTTTACCACATTCAATTCCCAATTGAATGGGGGAATGGGGATGAATATGGTGGCATAAGCTGTCATTCAAGAGGAAAGATGAAGAATGATAATAATCTGAAATCATGTTCCTTTGTACCACTGGCCTTCCATTCAGGAAATATCATGTTATTCTGTGTAGAATCCACAGTCCTGAACTCTTATTTTGGTAGGTATCTACAAAATTTCTCTTCAAGAAATTCCTTTCATAATAACATCCAAGTAGCTAGAACACTTAGGAAAAGAGAATCAATAGGAATGGATCTTAACAGCATTCAACTTTGGACTTTTAAGTATGACTAAGATATGAGGCCAGTCAGCTTAAACTTCCTATATAATTATTGCAAAAAGACAAGGTCCTCCAGGGGATCATTCAGAGAAGGAATTTAACTTTGAAAGACAAGTAAATTATATACCTAAACTTAGGAGGATTGAAAAACCCTGAGTAACCTTGAATAGAGGATGCAATTGCTTTTAAGAGTTCCTAGCCAACAGTCTTGTCAAATGTTCATGTGAACCTAAGATCCCCTCTAGCCCCTTAAATAAAAAAAATTAATCAAGTCAGAGATGGAAGGGTACTGGTAGAGTCCATAGAACTATGTGACATGAGAATCCTTGGAGGTCCAAAACCTAGGCTCATAAAGAGAACAGAAACTATGACAATGTGGCATAAAAGTATCTCAGTATATAAGCATTATATCCAAATTAACAGTGTCACTGAAGGCAGAATTGTAGTGGGTGAAGAGGGAGGTCATCAAGATCTCAGGAACTTGAACCATGAGACTTAGAAAGGTTTAGATAAGCATTGTATTTACAGTTTTGGGAACTGTATGATTTGGAATTATTATTTTCTGTAACATTCTTGATTAAAGAGGTTAAGTAGCTGTAAATGTTTCTGGCTGTTAAGTTTATTTCAAACTATATTTTATTTCAATACTTAGGTAATTAAGACATTTTTTCTGGAATGAAATACATTTTACACATTGTATTACCTGTATTCAAACCCGAAATCCTGTTTTGTTCTCTTTTTCCTCTGTCCATTTTTTAAGGGGTTGGCAAGTTTGAAGTCTCTCCTGCAGCTGTGGCAAACATTTGTTTTTAGTGCTGGTTAAAGTACTCATCTGAGAACTACTGTCTACACAGAGATGACTGAAGTTCAGTTTCCTTGGCAGTGAAAATGTTCCTGCCATTAAATTAGTGGGGCCTTGAAGAGGGGCAGGGTAGAAAGCAGAGCTGGTGCCTTGCTTTTATTCATTATATTAATTTCAAGTCAATCTGTATGTTTTTTAACTACTGGGAAAGTCCTCTATTGGTTCTAATTGCTAATCTTCCTGTATCTATATGCTGCCTGTCTCTAAGATAAAAATAATAGTATACTTAAATAATTGTCTTTAAAGTATTTTCCTTGCAGAGCTAAAATATGGTTGAATGTTCTTGAGATTTTGAGATACCTCTGTATTATGGAAAGAGGGATAATTAAAACCCTTCAAGAAATAGTAGGAAGCCTTAAACTCCATGATTTTATTGGCCACCTTCTTTCAAACCGGAGTTAATTAACTTTCCACTTTTAATTAACTTCACACACTTTTATTGGTTTTCAAAATTATTCCCTCATGTTATTCTCTCATTTTGTATATACACACAATCTATACATGTGTACAGATGCAAACTCACTTATTTTCCTCTATGTTGAAATTTCCTGAACTTTTTTTTTTCTTTCTAGCTTATGTTTCCATGGGATCTCAGCCCATTATTTTAATATATATATATCTGAAACAGATTAACAGAGAGTTTCATTAACATGACATCAATCCTCTTTTCCAGTTCATTAACAAAGATATTAACTACTGCAATACTTAACATTGATTCTTTTCCATACTATTATTTTCTTCTTCCCATTCAATACAATGCCATTTGCTACAAATATTCAGCAACAAACTTCAAAACACTTCTGTAATCCACAATTTACATGTGTTGTTTAGAATTAAATTCAGAATAAGAATATTTTACTTTTTTGGGTCTTCATTATGCAGTACTGAAACCTGCCAAACATCAAAGCCTTTCACATACTGCATTTGCTCTATCTTAAAATATTCCTGTCCCTTAGCTAGGGTCAGTTGTACAGAAGATGACTGTATCAGATCACAGAATCACAGAATGGTTGATGTTGGAATAGACCTCTGGAGGTCCAGGTGTTCAACTCCCCTGCTCAATAAAGGCCACCTAGGGCAAGCTGTCCAAGAACATGTAGAGATAGTTTCTTAGTATCTTCAAGGATGCAGCCCCACCAACTTCCCTGGGCAATCTCTGCCAGTGCACAATCAGTGCACAGCAATAAAGTGTTTCCCTATGTTCAGGCAGTACCACAGTACTGAACACAGTACTCCAGTTTCAGTCTCACTGCTACTGAATTAAGGGGAAGGATAATTCCCCTCCACCTGCTGGCAACACTCCTAATGTAGCTGAGGATACAGTTAATCTTCTTTTCCAAAAGGACACATCACAAACTCATGTCCAATTTGGTGAACACCAAGGTAAGTAACTGAGGGTAGTGCATGCCTATCTACAAAATATGTGGTGAATGAGTGACACTGAAGACAGATAATATATTTTGGTTGAAACAAGATGGTCTTGACCCTTCTTGTGAAGATTTGAGAACAAGTGAAAATGTCTGCTAAAAGAACTCAAATTACTGCATTAGCAGTTTTGACTAAATGAACTCAAAGTAATTTGAAAGAACAATTTATAAATGTTCAATAGCTAGAACTTCAGAAGAATGTCAATCTGTTCCTGAAAAGATGCAGGGAACTATTCTTTATTAAAAAGACAGTCCAATTCTAAATGAAATCTCACATTTGTCCCTACTGTGTCATGTTATACCATCAGTGTCTTTCTTTTCATACAGATGTCTAGACATCTGCTAATGCTCATTGCTTTGATAATAACTTATTCCATATGTGTCCTGTCTCAAAAAAATTGCACTGCCTGAAACTGGAATTTCTTCAACTTTCTGTTTCAGATATCGTGTGGGCTCCTACTTTGAATCTAAATACCCCACTCCTTGTTTCTAACCTGTGAACTATTTGAAATTCAAAAGACCATATGTGCTCTAACTTGTCAGTTTTAATGCTTTGATATAATTTTCCCCTGCATTTTTCCTCTTGCACCTGTTTCAGCTATAGGACACTGCAGATAGAGGTATCTCTGATTGCCCTTCCCTGTCTACACTGCTTTTCTCTCTTGCTCTCCTTCCCTGCCTTCTCAGCTCTCTTTCCTTTACTTCTGGCCTCTATGTACTAGGCCTGTCCCCATCATTTTTTGGCTTATTCCTTACTTTGAAATGGATGGATGGGAGGCTGGCAAAATGCGTGTTTCAGAGCAGAGCATCTGTGAGGCTGCAAATTCTCCTCTCACCTGCTGAGCATCAGATGGTGCCTCAGGAGGACAGCAAGATCCTCTTGCCACTTGTTTTGCCCAGGTGTCTTGATGGCTGTGAGTGAACAGGTGGGGCCAAGAGGGAAAAGGATCCAGGCTGGATATCCTGGGGCAGTGTGAGAACAGCATGTGTCTCCTGGTTACACCACTGCCCCTGCCCACAGCTTCCTCTCTTGGCTGTGTTTTCAAGCAGGACAGGCCAGGAGTTGAAAAACCCCTGCTCTCCCCTTCACTCCCCCTCAACAAGCCAAAGAAATTTGCCTACTGAGTTTAGTTATAAGCCAACCATTTCATGGAGGGATCTGTGTGTGTTTATGCAGTGACAGCAAAGATGTAAAGGGACCCACTGTTCTGAAAGAGCTTCCATGAAATCCATTGTTTGATGCCCTGGAGAGGTTTCTGGTGCTAACATGACTCCAGCTCTCTGAGTAATGCTTTCCTTAACAATATTGCCACGTGTTAATTAAAAAAGAAATGAGAGATAGTTCTTTGACCTGATTGTAGTTCTGCATTAGAATTGAGTTTGCCAAGTGATTTTTAAAGGAAAAAAATAAAGTGTATAAATCTTCTTATGTTTTGAAAGGACACTGTAATTTTATATATTATGTATCATGTCCCAAAAATTTATTGAAAAGACAAAAAGGAAGAAAAGGACAGGTATAAACCCTATGCCAATTAATACTTTTCACTGGATATTAATTTGTGGGCATTAGCCCCTTTTAATTGACCTTTGGACATATGATTAGGCAGACAGTGAGCTCTGCTGACCAGCACATATATAATTAGCAAATAGCAAGGTGAGGTAGAACTGGTTTAATCTCATTTCATCCCTGAGACTTTATCACCATTTGGCCTAGTTCCCTTTATCCAGAGATAACAGCTTTATTTGGCAGTGAATTAAAGAACCAAGTAGCTTTGCATTGTAATATAGGTCAAACAAAACCAGCACATTTGGTGTTGGGTTGTTTGACAAGCAAAATGCCTGGAGATTGTTGGGGGTGGGAATAAAACAGTTGCAAAGAGCTGTAGAAGATTTTCAGTCTTTAGATAGTGCAAAAAAAAAGTCAGAGATTTTAGTTGGGGCCATTCAGCAGGTCCAGTGGCAGTTCATCGTGCCATCAAACTGGAAATCAGAATTCAAATTCCAAACCAGCTGGCAAGGACTTGCAGATTTGTGGAGACTGGGAAGATTTGGCCAGTGTCCAGGAGATTTCCCCTCATGATAATTTTAAACAAAGTCTCCTATTTGACTCAGGAGTAAAAATCTGCATCAGAAGGAAAGTGGGCCTTGCTTCAACTCAATCAGTTTACACGAGTAGTAGCACTGATAAGACTCATGTCAAGAAAGAGAAAAATTGTATCAGAGATCACGTCCCCCTACTCAAGTGACCTTTTCAATAAAGACAGCCTGTTTTCCCACCTACAAAATAATCTAAGCATTAGAATAATAGATCCTGACTGGTCATCCTGGTTTGTCATTCAGCATACTCAGTAAACAGCCCAGAATTGAATAACTTCTGTGATTTTAAAGATTTGTGAAGTCATCTCTGCCTATTAACTCATTTGATGCCACACTAGGTAATTTCAGCATGTGCTCTATCACATGAAACTAAAAATATCCCAGTGACTCATAAAGCACTTAGCAGGTTTTATTAGAATTTTTTGCTATATCATTTCTTTAAAAGTGGATGGCTGCAGGTATTATTCATGAGCAGCAGATAAGGTACAGTGCTACAACTCCCACTCATACAAGCCTTTTCAGCTTCTATTGCAGCAGTGACTGTCTGTACTCAGTAATCTGTCCCAGACAAGTGTGTTGCAAGTTTTGTTCATGTTTTCTAAATGTGACAGTGTTTACAAACTAATCTGCAGAAGCATGCCAACAAAGTAGGGAAAGAGTAACTGTAGATAAAGTAGATTTGAAGGACTTTTCATTTGATTATAAGCATAAATAAAATTACATTTCTTTTAGATGTGGGGATAGAGAAAGGGAAATAATAGTATATCTTTGATCTATTGCTGGGACAAACACATTATTTGGACTTAAACCAATGACCATTAAAAATAAATATTTTTACTCAAAGGGAAAGTACTCTGTGCCTCTCCTCAGAAAACTTACTGGGAAGAAATCTTCAGCTTGATAAGCAATGGGTTGATCACTGACCCAGAGCTTTGGACCTAGGCTCTGGAGATTAGTTCTTTACTGATTGTCATCCAGAAAACTTCCCTGTGGCCTTAGCTGGAGGGATGCAGTGGACCCTTCAGAGTTTTGGACATTGTCTGAAACTCAATGCTTCATGTGTGTGTATGGACTCTAGGCATAAACATGGGGTTAAATTACAAGCACAACCCATATTGATGATCCTGGGTTCATGTGGGAAAACACTTTCCACACATCCACGTGCTCTGAAGAGAGATTTTATTTGGACAGCTAAATGCTCGTAGCTCTGCAGTGTCTGCACAAGCACAATTGATTGTATGGGTGGAGGCAGTCTCTGGTTCCATTGAAGCAGCAGTGTGATGGAGTAGACAATGTTCTCCAATTATGCCATGTGCTGCACGGAGGCGGCTCGTGGTTACATTGAAACTCCTTCAGACTAATTTAACAGAAAAAAAAAAAAAAAAAAAAAAAAAAAAAAAAAGAGGATTTAAACTGCCTTCATGCATCTATTCATGTTTTTAATAGAGAACTAGGCTGCAAAAACTGACAGAACAGGAACAGCAGAGACAAATTTAGGATGGAACTTTAATTTGCAATCTCACTATTGAGATGCAAAATCAGAAAAAAAATAGCCATGAAATGCACCCTAGTCAGACAGGAGTAGTAATGCCACTTTTGTAACTCAAGGAAGCTTAGTTATTTTAATTTTATTTATTTGTTTATTTATTTATTTTGCTGTTTCAAGAAATTATGATATTTAATTTTGCCAAGTCTTAGTGACTTAACCATATCTTAGAGACCTCTGTTTTTGTAGCATAATCTTTGCTCCTAAAGATGTTAAACAGTTGGGTTTTTTTTAAGTTACAGAGATATTTTAAATTATTGTCAGGAATCTAAATGTACAATAATGTCAATAAAGAACATATTCTTTCAGATTTTGCTTCTACTATTGTTTCTGAGAATTGGGGAGCAAATGAATGTATAAGGAGCTTAGTGCCTATTAGCTGCTAGGAAGATATTAATGAATTTGTAACTAGATTTCAGAATTATGTTCTTCAATCTGAATAAGCAGATAGATTTAGGTAGATGGTTTTGATACCATACACATAATCCAGGGGATCTAGGGAGCTTCTTACATTACCCTGTGCAAATGCAGTATAAATCCTACTCATCAAACACTTCAGAAAGATGACACATACACAGAGTAGTAATAGACATTAAGGTGCTTCTTTTTCCACAAAGTAGCACATTTCTGGTTTATATGAAAACATTGTGTAGATAAACTTTAGGTTTTGAAATCCTCACGACCGAAGAGAATCAAAGAACACTGCATCAGACTTGCATTAAAGTGCTGAGAAATATGTCTGATACTTGGAATTCCTACATTCTTTCTTTTACAATCTATCAGATAATGAATGGAACTTCTGCAACAAAGCAAACAAAAGTAAAATTTAGGCCTTTAGTAGGAAGAAATTTCCAAATAGCAAGATTAATTCCATAAAAATATCATCATCATGAAAAGAAAGACTTGACCCTTCACAACATATCTTCAATTTTTAAATTAAAATAATTTTGGAAAACTCTTACTAAAACTTTTAGTATTCTCTTTTGCTAACATTCAGGTTAAAAAGTGACGTTACTGTGAATGATTCAAAGAAAATTATACTGGGCCTACAGATTTTAGTTATAGAACAAAACATATTTCATAGCATGAATACACCCTAAATATAAGATGGGTTTCACATTCCAGACTAGGACACACAGAGCTAATCCACACACACCATGGCTCACTTGAGATGCTTTACAGATTCACACTGCACTTCCATTTTCAACTCCTGTGCTTTAAAAACCAGATAATGAAGCTAATTCTTGAACTCTTATAGCCTCTAAAATGCACAAGTTGTTAAAGACTGCTTGTATAGGAGAAATCTGTTTATCCTGTTTATTCTGTTTATCCTTTGCTGATCCTACACTCCCCTAGAGCTGGTCAGTGTGCAACTTTTAGCCTCCTGTTTGCACAGCATGACAGGGCTGAGACACATTCACCATTCTGAGCCCAGGGTTTGGTCCTGCAAATCTGGGTGCAGATGTGGAGTTTCACACTCCAGTGCACAGAGTGGTCCCCACTCTGCAGGGACACAGCCCCAGCCAGGGACACTGTGTTGTCCATGGTCTCCTCCTGCCTCAGCTCCTGGCTCCTAAAACAAGCTCTGAGCTGTCTCCAAAGCAGGGTTGGGTCTCATTAGTGCAATTTACCTTTTCACAGGAAGTTATGCATACAGATTTATTTCCTATGATTCACCCTCAAACCATCATAAGTTTCTACACAATTATGCAGATGACTGAATAAAAAGCTTACTTTTGTTAGGAAATAAATGTCATTTTACTTCAGTCAGGATACGAGAGGCAAAAGGTAAAGTGATATGACATAAAAGGAGTGCAGCCATTGAATGAGAAATTTTGAAATTATGCTGAAAGAAAGAAAGTGCAACACAGGCCTTGTAATGAAATATTTAACTGGAAAAGCTAAGGTTCATAAAGTCTAGATTTTTAGAAATTTTGAGTGCTTTATTTTTGGTGTTCAGCTATAAAATCTTAAATTAGTCTCTGGAAAATGTTTATTTTTTCAAAACTGTATGCAAAAGAATATTTGCAATATTTCTTTAGTTCTGCAATTGTCCCTAAACACCAGGGCTTCACAGACAGCTGAAGTGTGCCCACACTACTCATAGTTTGTTGCAGGATGTCACTATAGGATTTCTAGATTTCTACACATACTTCTGCAGATTGCTTAATTTAAATCTTGTCATGGAGCTCAAAATAGAACTGAAAATAAAATTTGGTTTGTTTTGTCTTCTAAGAAATTTCAGAAAACCATCACAAAACAAAGAGAAGGTAAAAGTTTTGAATTTGGAATCCTAGAGGAAGAAAAGTATTATATAGGCATATAGGCATGTCAAATCTAGGGTATAGTGCCATTACAGGTACAATTAATGCCTACAAGCATTAATTTGACTCAGAACTGTGAGTGATGCTGTTGTTCATGCTATTCATATGTCTATCCAGAAAAAAAAATTAAAAAGGGAAAAAATAGAGAAAGGTTAAAGAATAATATAGTGCATAAAAAAGGCTCTCATCTTCACAGAACAGAAGTTTATTGTTGACCTGAGTAGCCAATGTTGCTCATTTTTTCCAGGTAAAGCTTTACTATTTGCCATCCCTTTGATTATAAAGTTCACTGATTCCAACACTACTCTTGGTTGTGCTTCACTCTGCAATATGTCACATCATTGGAAGATGTTCAGCATAGATAATTAGCAGGTGACCTTTAGAGTTATCTCTAAAACTGTCCTAATTTATTTTAACAGAAAAGATGTAATAGTGCATTTGTAAGCCAACCATGCATCAACCCCAGTCATCTAAAGTAAATTCCAATTCACCTTTAAGTATCAAAAGATTTAAGCCTATTTACAGCTTGGATTTACTAATATTTAGAGAAAATATATAGTTTAGCAAATCCTGTCTGAAGTTCAAAATCACACAATACAATGTTTGTCTTCCAAATGTCATATTGAAAGAAGCTTCTCTGGCAAATGAGAGCACAGTACGATGGTTAAACCCATTTCCTTAAGAATCCTTGAGAACCAACATATAAAAAGTGGTGCAGCAGATTCATTCTTATGTTTAAAGCACATATGCTCATAAATGAGTCTTTGCCTCCCCTTTAAACACAAATTTGACAAGAGTAAATCTCCTGAAGAATTATTGTTTTGGATTGACTGATATTCTCTTCATTATGAGGAAAATAAATTTGCTTTGAATATCTGTTTTACAGTAAGTGTTTGATTTTATATATTTTTCCCTTCACCGAATTGTACTAATATAATGTATAAATGTAATGTAATAACCAGTAGTTTCTATTAAAAATAAATATTTTTGAAAAACATTACATTTACCTGTTCTTCCTCACTTCCTTTCAAATGTATTGAAATAGCCATCATATACAAATAAAAATACTCAAAGACATGAACTTATTTTTATAAACACTAAACAGCTCAGCAAACAGTTACATTTATTATGCCTACATCTTAATTATTAAAGACCCAAAGCAAAAAGCTAAGGCTGAAAGACAATTTTTCATGCAAGAAGATACAGGATGTTGTAAATCAGTAGAGTGTTTGCTAATAAAGTTATTTTTAGAGAGGAAGGTCCTGTGCCAGAGGAGAACAAAGAAAATGAAATTGCCCATGTCCCTTCTAATGCCACCTGGATCTAATATCTTCTGCCTTTTTTGCACTTACCTGGACCTCAGATAAGAAGATGAAGTTCTGTATAGCTGTGATGCAAACAAGCAGAGAACTACTCTAATCAGTTTAGACTGCTCCTGAAGACACCACACTTGTGTGATTTGGCCAGAAGGAGCAAGATCCTACATGGCTGGGAGGGCATGTCTGCTGGGTTTTGATTGCTTCAACCTTCTTCATTCTGAAAGACAGATTAAAAAGACATGATTGAAGTATTATTTGTGTATGATGTGAAGTACTTGCTCCAAAAACACTGGAAGTCCTGAGAGTTTGTGGAAAATATGAGCACATACTCACCTATGAGAACAACCATAACAGTCTGAGACTTCTTGCAAAATGCAGATAACTAAGATAACTCATTCTAGATTATGATGATGATTCTCTGTGATATCTTGGCCTCTATGATACACAATAGATAGAACCACCTGTTACTATTATTTTGGATCAAGTTATCATCCTGCCTTATTGATCTGTTTGCTAGGAGACATCCAGGAAAACAAATTTCCTGGCCCTACTAACAACTAATAATGTACCAGTTCAATGATAGCTAAACACTAGCAACGTTTCTGCTGGGTTGTCTTTTAACAGCTGTACTTACTTTAAACATTGGGCTTTAGTAAATACTTAGGAAAAGGCATGTATTGTATGTATCTACCACTTTGATGTCTCAGCTAGATGGCTTGATGTAATATAAGCTTGTGCAAAATAGGAAAAATTATTTCAACAGAACGCTCTAAGATTTAGGTAAAGTATATTCAAATGTTTCATACTTAGACCAATCCTTCCACTATGTCTGTGTTGTCACCTTTAATTTCCTTTCAGAGAACTGACATTTCTGGTTCACAAAGTGCCAAAGACCTAAACAAGTTCTAAAATACATGAGACCAATATAAGCAGTAAGAATAATGCCTGTAAAAACAAATGAGTAGGATTTTAATGAAAACCTCTGCATACATTTCAGCATCTAAGAGCCTTCCTAGGAATTAAATTTACAAAACAAATTCTCTATACTCAGTTTTCAAAAGAGTTAATTATCAACTAGGAGACCAATGTCTCACCACATGCAAAATGCTAGGAAAGTTAGAAAACAACATTTATGTTTTAGATTAAATATCATAGCTCATTTTAATGTGGTTATATTCTGTGGAAGTAAAAATTTGCAGTGCTCTTTTCCAGCTATATAAATATCAGTTGCATTTTGCAGTTTTGGTCTTTTTCTGTTTAACAAAAAGAACAAATTTTAGCACAGCAATTCAGAAAGATATTTTTATTTTACTCCATGCTGAATATTTTCAACTTAAGACCTCAAGAACAGTAGTGCCAACTCAAACCTGGAGGGCTGTTTAGTATAGAGTCTAATAATGGATACTGAAGAAAAACATGCAAAATAACACAAGTACACAGAATGAGTCTATTCCTTTTATACTCCAGACAACAATGGTTTAAGGGCTTCTGAAACTGGTGATTGCCTGTAGGACATCAGCTTTAGCTGACACCTGTGGACCTCTTACCATGCATTTATCTTTTTTCTGAATCCTCCTGTATTTTTCACCTGATCCTCATTCTGTGGAAAGAAAATTCATCATTTCATTATAAATTGGATGGAAAGAATTATTTTAACGGTATTAAAATTTTCAGCATCATGGTATTTTTGATGCACTTAATACTGAATGGGTAATGGTGAACACTTTTTTCCTATTCATTCTTTCATTTTATAGTCTCAGTCATCTTTTTACTAAGTAGAAAAGCTCCAGTTTGACTTCCATTCACAGGAAAGCTTCTGAACATCTCATTTCCAAAAGAGGCTGGTTTTTCTTAGCTAAGCAAATTGCTTGTCAAAATAATTTCAGCCTGACTTCCTAAGAGTTTGCATTTAACTTGTTTCTTCTTCATTCATGACTTTTTAAATACTGACACAATTTACAATTTCTAAGCAGTGTTCTTCTTTTTGGTATCATCTGTTGGAGTGACAAGAAACTCCACCAATCTTTGTGTTTATTTCTTTACATTTTGGTTAAAATGGTGTTTTTTCCTGGGTTTTCTCAGTCAGGGATACACATGAACACTGAACAATTGAGGTGTTAATTGTAAGCAGCCTAAGTTTCAGCTGCTACTTAGAGTGGCTTTGTAATTAGCATTCTCATTTTAATCTCATTGCTTCACTTGAAGGCAGACAATGCAGTGTGCATTTTCATGTCTCCTTTCATCCAACCAAGAGGATGAATTTTACACTACACATTCACTATGAGGAAATGGTTCTTTAACAGTTACATATAGAACTGCACTGCTTAAAATAAAAGTAAGGATTACTTCTGATCTTACATATTTTTAAGTATGTTATCCCTGTAACTGATTTTTCGAAAACATAGTCTGTGCACTATGGCTCTACATTATACTTATCTTGTTTGCTTGGGTAAACGACCAGCCTGAAGAACAAAAGTTTACTACTGCTATTCCTTTACAGCTTCACTAATTCCCCTTGACATTTTGAAGTCATAACTGCTTTATGAATCAAATTGCTGGCTTTTTAAATCTCTGAACACTTCCTACTTGGGCATGAAAGTTCAATTTATCTAAACTGGATAGTATCATTTGACAGTATAAGCTTATTTACTTTAATTAAATAATCCTTTCTTTAGTATATATTGTTCACTAGAATGATATAAAAAGGGGAGATGTATGTTCATGTCAACTGACCTACAATGTATATGGAACTTACCCTGTCAGAGCAGTCCCAGCCTGGATCACAGAATGCATAATTGTCTTTAAGGTCACCTTTCTGATGTATCTCCAGATAAAGCTGCCTTCTGGCACTTAAGGAACCTGGAAAGAGTAGATCTAATGCCATACTTCTCTACTCAATGAAATTCCCATGGAAGGTGTTTCCAAGGCCAGGGCAAGTAGAAGTAGTTCTTCAACCATGACATCTGGGAGAAGACACACATGGCGTCATGTCTCTAAAACACCAGCCATGACACACTGAGTATCCATGTGGTATGACAAGGATTTGGACTCTTTGCTCCTGTCTTTATTTAATAAATTGCAAAATAATATAATTAGGCCATGAAAGGATGAAGTGTACACTTTTGATATTTCACACTTTTTTTTTAATACCTTTACATACAGGGGGTCCAAAGATGTTCTATCTGTTCATATGGAAAAGTAAGCCTCATTCTCTCTTGCAATCTATATTAAAATTTTACAAAATGTACAAGAGTATATTCTGTGTTCGAAGGTTCCTTTATGGGGGAAAGAAAGAGGAATTTCTGGTCACCAGGAGAAACAGAAATTAAAAGTATAATTAATTTCTTCCTTTACATTTTTTCAGACACATAGAGTAGTTTCTAGCATTCTTATTCTAGCCAATAACATATTGCAGCAAAATATTTTAAGAAAATGAAGGCAATGAAATCTTCTTTCAGAGTGTTCTTCCTGTTATTATTATTACTATTATTACTATTATTATTACTATTTGGATTACATCTGTTACTCTCTCGAATGAGTTTCTGCATCAGTCCTGGACAGGCTAAAGCATGTGAGTTACAGTGCATGCTTGATTTCCAAACTCATTTTTTAAATTCCTTGTATAGTTTCTAATTGACTGTGTTTTGTTCATACTTTTGAAAAGCAGCAGCTGCCCAGTGTTGCAAAGGCCTAATTTCAAAGCAGAGGCAGGCAGGCTGAGCACTGGAATGCTGGTGTGGCTGCTTGATGCTTCAGCCAGAATTCTAACTATTTACTGACAGCTGAGGTGACTAGGAGTCCACCCCACATAAAAGGGGTCTTCTCATATTTCTTAGAGAAGATAATTTATCATGTATGTGCACATGTCTTTAATGATTCTGTTCTGAAAAAGAGAGAACTTACGTTGGGTCAGACAGTGAGCAGACTGTATAAATGTATTATTTATGAGTAGTGCTCAGAATGGCTTTTGGGAAACACACAGGTAAACATGTTCCAGGCCCTTAGGAGCTTACATGTCTAATAGCAGACCTGACAAAACCAGTGGGAGCTGAAAACAATAGACGGAGAAATGAAAAAACAGACAAATGTAGCTTTCAAGATCAAAGGTAAATTAGATAGTTTATCATATGGGTCCTTCCAAAAATATTTCTTCACTCTGCTAAGCAATCCATCCCAAGCCAGTGGCATTTCTTCCTGTTGTCAAAACCCTTGGAAATACTTTCACAAACGTCTCAGGTTTTCAGTCTCTTGCATGCACGAGACTCCTTCCATACACATCTTTCCCCACTCCTCATCCCACTCTGGACTTCACATCCCATGCAGATAAACTCTCTGTGCCTCTCTAGTTGTGCTAAGGGCTGTATTCCATTAATCAAAAAAAAAAAAAAAAAAAAAAAAAAAAAAGCCCCTCTGAATAATGTTCATATGTGATCTTGATGAATTTGGATGTTCAAGGCCATATCAGATGGGACTTTGAGCCACCTGGTCTATCTGAAGGTATCAATGCCCATGGCAGCTAGATGATCTTTAAAGTCTCTTTCAACCCAAGCCATTCTATTTTTAAAGATATGTCAAAAGAGTACATTACTCTTATTGCAGATTGATGAGGTTATGTCACTTAATTGCCATGATGAAGGTTCAGGAAGGACAAACCTTCAAAGCCCTAATTTTCTGCTAGAATTATTAATATTTTTAATCATAACTTTAACTGAGCCTGACCATTTCAATGGTAAAATTGTATAGATTATTGGCAAATAAAAAACCTTTAAAATGTGTAGGATGGTTTAGATGCAGAAGAACACAGAATACTGCTTTCATAATAAATAGTTAATATATTATGCAAAATGATAAAACTATGTCTAATATTAACCCTAGATGTGTCTTCAAATAGTAGCGACCACTGAGAAAGTTTACAATATCATCAAAGAGCATTGAGAGCATTGCAATAAAAATGCTGTTTTTCTAAACTCCATAAATCATCTGAAAATCAAGGACACTTCCCCAGTAGTTTATCCAGAGCTCCAAGAACAAGCTTCAAGATACTGTAGAATTCAGCTACTGATTTCTATTAAAGGTAATTAAATAATGGCAATATCCAAAAACTCTTATTCAAATTACCTTCACTTTTGATGCAACACAAAGTATTTGTATTTTTCAAAATTTAGGCCTCAATAAGCCTTCTATAGACATCCCTCATACAAAATTGCATTAAGAGCAGCTGTATTTGCTCTGTTTTCTGGGAAATACTGCTATGGTGAAAATGGCTATTTGTCATGTGCTGACAAATTATTGATCACACATGTCTTATGAATCACTTGACACTATGGATTTTTTGCTGAGACCATTAAAGGAACAGCCTCAAGCCCACTGTGTCCTGTGTACACTGAAAACACTCACATTCAAATTTATGTGCATGCCACTGAAGATCACAAAGAGAAAACAAAATCTTAAAAAGATAATTTTGAAACAGTGGTTTAAACAAAGGAAATTAGAAAATAATTTTAAAATGCTTAAAAGTAAGCAAATGTTTAACTAGTCATTCAAAAAGAGATAATGAGTGACCAGAATGAGGACAGTGTTTGTAAACAGGTAGCTTAAGACTTAAGACAAATGAAAAAGAAACCAGTGGTACTAATGTATCTATCTCTTTTCTTAATTTATTTTATTAGAAATTCTCTAATTTTCAATTTTTTTTTTTTTTTTTTTTGTTAATATGGGTATGAATAGAAATAGTTAGATATGGATAGAAATACTTTGCAGCTGTATCAGCACTTAAAAACAGGGAAGGTAGGCTGTGAAGCCTTCTCTCCTAAGGCTCAGGTCAGTAAAAACACAGAACTGATTCTCACTTATGCTCTTGCCCTCCTGTAAACCCTTGGCGGCCAAACAGCACAGAAACAAAATCACTGGCTGTCCCACAGATTCTGCTATACCTGAGGTTCTCAAGGAAAGGACACAGATATTCTGTGTAGGTTTATGCAGAGAACTTCCTAGACATTCTCCTCCATCTTCTCATTTAAACAACAGCTCTTAAAATTTAGCTTAAGGCATCCTATAGAACAATACCATGTGTTGAAATGTCATATTGTATAAATGCCTTCCTTTTATGAAGCCACATTTTCAGTTGTTTGTTACCTTGTCCAATTTTAACTGTTTATGCTGAACATTTCAGTGGTGGGAAATTTTACCAAAATTATTCCAATGATTTTTCATATTATTCAAGAAAGAAAGTATTGCCAGTTTCTTCTAGGCAGTAAAGAAATATCTGAGGCTTTGTTCAGGAGAGGCAGCTGTGGAATTCAGGTAAAAGGAAGAGAATGCAAGATAATTATTTTCTTCCTACCCTATTCATTGGTTTCTAAAGCTCTATCAATTCTTTTCATTTGCAGAGAAAGAAGCAATGACCTCACATGTGTGAGACAGTCACTGTATACTTTTGACATCTCTTCAAGATGTACTAAAAAGTACTCAATTTTGCATCTCTTGAAAGTCTCACTTCATACAACATCAGTAGCTTCCTTCTACTAACTCTCAGAAAGTCTTCCTACATGAACATGAAGGGCTAAAATGAATATGGAGAAGACTGACAGTAACCAATCTGTAGGAAACTGCTGGTGCTTCTCCTGAGATTTCATTTCCTCTCTGCCTTTGGTGTTTTGCCCTCCTGATCTAGAGAATCACGGTAAAAAGTGTCAAACTAAGAAAGACCAGATATGATCAAAAGAAATGGAAGGATATTCAGCTACAGATAGGGTGTTGGTGACTGATGGAGAAGGAATGATGCAGTTAAATCATCTGTGCAGAAAGGTGAGTGATGGAAAATATGTGAAAGGTTCAGAAGATATCAGAAGGGAAATGGGGCCATGTGCAGGAGATGAAGTCAGAGCCAAAAGAAAAAAGGAAAGGTCAGGAACAGAGGGGACTGGAAATCCCAGGAAGTAAGAGAATTATAGCAATATGGTTCTATATTATAGAATATAGAAATTCTAATTCTATAGCATCTACTGGAGTTTGATATTCTCTTCCAGCTAGTCACCTGGTTAACAGTGCAGGGAGGGGCTACACAGCAAAGACCTGGAATTATGCTGGAAAATCATTTGTGAAACTGGAGGGCAACAAAATTAAGATCACCAAGAATTTTATTTGGTTACATGAACATATTTGTTATGATTCAAGCTTCAAAAACCATCTTATATTTTCTGCAAGACTTTTTGCCTAATTTAGTCTTCTAGAGTTTTGCATTTCTTTACCATGGTATGTTAATTTTATTTCTTGGGAAAGCAAATAGTATAATTCATTCTTTTTTCCTTCAACTATGTTCATTGCCTCCCTTGAACAGTTCCTTGTAGTGACTCCTTATAGCAAGATTTTAGATGGTTCAAATTGGCTAAGACTCTTTACCATGTATGTTTAAAGCTTTATGTAAACCTACACTGTTTATAAAGTTTCTTAGAGACTTGGACACAATTGTTGAAATTTGTTGAATATTTAGAATTATTTTATGGTGAAATTTTACTCTCTTATGATGTTATTAAATTAGGAACAGGCTTCAAAAGAAATTACATGACATCACATGTACAAGATGACAAGCCTTGAGTAGAAATAGTTGTGTAGGAGGTTCTCTTTTAAATGTGAATGTACTAGTCTCACCCCACCAAAACTACAGAGTACTGGATAATTTTTTGTTCTGTTATGCAACATTCTTTCAAAATACAGACGTGTGAGAATCAGTTTTCATTCACAACTCTTAAGCAAATACTCATAACATAATCCTGCAAAGCGAAACTCCATAAAAATTATTTAAATCCATATGCTACGTAAGGAAATTTACCTGAAGGCTTTCTTCTAGCTTTTACTGAAAATAGCCTCTACAAAAGTGGTGCTAAGGTGCACGAATCCTTCACTTACTGGAAGCTTTAAGAGGGTCCAACGCTATCTATAATTTCTAATTTCACAGCCCTATTTTAATGGTACTTCTTTTAAATTTTGTTCTGATTCCCAGGGCTTACAGAAAGTGAATAGACTCCCTATGTGTAAGAGATTTTAGATAAGACTGCAACTGCCTTCATTCTTTGCATTTTTTGGTTGAATTTCCTGCTATGTGATTTGCATAAGCCAATTACATTGAAATTTGGCCTATGGTTGTGCAAATAAGCTTGTGAGTGTTGATCTCTCTCTTCCATGGATTTAGGAGGTGAGTACAACTCATTTTGTTGTGTAAGAGGTCTGCACAGGATACTGGGGTCATGTTTTTGTGCTCTTTTCTGAGGTTCCATTTGCACTATAATGGAGGAGGATTTCAGTAAAACAGGACATTCAAATAAATAAAGAAAACCTTTAAAAAGTACTGAAATGCTAAAAGTATAGGCTGAATTTTGTTTTCTAGGTGCAGGCTGCAAATATGAAGTTTAAGCACTTAATATATGAGATCTTCTATAAAGAAATGCCTGGGAAATTATCATGGACAGCTTGATGAAAATATTCCCAAATGCCCATTGTGTACAGTAAAATTGATCAAAAGCAATATGGTAAGAATTATTTTATTTAACTGTGAGATCTCTTTATCAGTAATATGTGCACAATTAAGTTTGATTCACACTAACCAAGTGCTCCAGACATAAGTTACTTATTTTTCAAAGTAATGGAACTTCCTGACACTCTAAGTGCTAGTGACCTTAAGACAGAATAATTTTTCAGCAAGCACTTCTTTACATACTGGCACTGACAGCAGTTTTCCTTTCTGTGTGTTGTTACACTTTCTTCACAGCTCTGTAGTGATTCCAGATGAAGTCAAACAATTGTGATTTTTTTCAGTAAATTATATTCCAGGCAAAGAACAACAATCTCTGTTCTGACTGAAGGAGACATTCCTGAGACACCACTGTAGTGCTCTGTGTGCAAATGATGAATTCCACAATCAGTCTGTAAACAATAGAGATGTGGGCTAAATGGAGAGACTTGCCAAATTTGCTGAGGTAAGGGTTGCTAGAAACAAACAGGAGTAAATATAAATGCTCTGGTATGTGAACACCTACAACAACAATTATCCACTCCCTCCCAAGTTTAGCAGGTTTAGTTCCCACATTATAATGCTCTTAGATTTGGGAGAAAGCCAGGTATCAAATTCTGTTCTAGGGAGGAAAAAAAGAGACCAAAGCACATACTGTCTGAGATACTGCATTAAAAATGGGCCAATGCCATTTTATATAAAGATGCACAGCCAAATGCTGCACAACACAAACTTGATCTCATCTTCCTTTTCTTTCAAAGGCAAAGCATACATCTGAAACTACCTACATAGACATGCAGGGTGCTGGAATGAGCAGTTTTGAGAGTAAAATCATTGCCACATTGGAAAAAGATACTAATTTTATTAAAAAAAAACCAAACTTTTTGAGAAGAGTACAGATAATCATTATACTAGAAAACTTTAGAAATAGCATATCTACCAGGTAAACAGTTAAAGAACAGTTATTTGACATTCAGTTATTTTAACGTATCTGAATGACTGTAATAAGGCAACAAAAATAAGATGACCACAACATGACCTTAATGGTGTTGTGACAACTACAGTTCTTCTCTCATAACCTGTAAGAATAAAAATGAGAGAAAAAAAAATCAATAAGCTCCTGCAATACTCAATTTTAATTCCTTAGAAATATGAACATCACTTTCTCTTATTTCTAAATGTAAATGTATTCTGTGTCTTCAGCCTTGAGGAAAATTATTTTCAAATTTCCTTTTGGTAGTTATGAAGTACCCTAGAAAATGTGTGATTACAAAATAAGCCTGTTTTACATAGGAGGCTTTCTGACACCATAGTGACAGCAATAACACAAACCTCAAAGTAAGTAGATCATTGTTTATTTTCTCCCTCAGTTTCCTATTTGTGTTCCTTGTGGGAAATTTATGTCATTAAAAGTAGAGCAAGGCATAAGAGGTACAGAACACTAGTGGGAATTTTTATTGCATATCCTTTTCAAAAAACATTAAAATTACTTTTACCTGAATATTTTTTTACCTAAATAGCCTTTTTTTTTTCTATCCAGTGTCTCTTTTTTTTCCCCAGCATGCTAATTTTAAGTCTCATACACATATTTTGTGACAGCAAAAAAATCAGGTTTTTAAGAGCTCTAAACCCAGTGTCTGAGCTGTTGCACACAGAGCCTGAAGCTCCTGGTGAGAGCTCACAGCAGTTATACACAAATGCATGTTAGGAGTCCATCCAGCAAAGTATCTGTCTATCCAGATAACTGTGACAAGCAACACTAGACTTTGAATAAGGAATCTGCTTTCTGTAAAGTATATTTTTATGTGGTGGGGAAATGATCTCAAGATCTTAGGGAATAAAAAAAAAAAAGGCACTACTGTACTCAGACCTCACAAGGAGATCAAGGCCAAAGAAAATGACATTTGATCTTGCACATACTTTTCCCCAACTTCCCAGGGCCTTCTGCTGAAGGAAGTACTCATATTCAAATCAGCAGGACTTCACACATGCTTAAAGACAGGCATGTGTACAATGGCTTTCTGAGCTTCAGGCCATCCTTTAAATTTTTATTAAATAAGAGAAGCTTGTAATCTGATGTTAAACAGTGGCCCAGACCTCAAGAGCTACTCAGCTTTTACTCAGTCAGTGACTCGGTTTGACTGACAGCCTTAGGGTTTGGCAAGCCTGATTTTTTCAAAAAACTTCCTGTACAGTATGTCAAAGCTGGTATGTCCTCTAGTTCCTCTAAGATGATGGCCCTGAAGGCAAGAGCAGTAAATCTGTTTCAGATTGGAGCCAGGTTCACTTATTTGATATACAAAAGCTGTTCCTAATATAAATGGCTGAGAAAAATGCACACAATATGACAGAACTAAATAAAGATCTTCCTCAGTAACAATAACTGCAACACAAACTGATCTGCAGTACAAGGAGGGCAGTCCCCTTCCCTTCCCTTCCCTTCCCTTCCCTTCCCTTCCCTTCCCTTCCCTTCCCTTCCCTTCCCTTCCCTTCCCTTCCCTTCCCTTCCCTTCCCTTCCCTTCCCTTCCCTTCCCTTCCCTTCCCTTCCCTTCCCTTCCCTTCCCTTCCCTTCCCTTCCCTTCCCTTCCCTTCCCTTCCCTTCCCTTCCCTTCCCTTCCCTTCCCTTCCCTTCCCTTCCCTTCCCTTCCCTTCCCTTCCCTTCCCTTCCCTTCCCTTCCCTTCCCTTCCCTTCCCTTCCCTTCCCTTCCCTTCCCTTCCCTTCCCTTCCCTTCCCTTCCCTTCCCTTCCCTTCCCTTCCCTGTATTCTTATCTTTTAAAGGATAAAAATCTTTTTTTCCAATAAGCAACTTGTTACTCATTTTTATGACTAAAGATACGCTTAATTAAAATCAATGTCAAGAATACCAAATGTTCTTCTGTAGTTTGGAGACCAGAAAATATAATTATATCAAGGTATGATATATAAAATTATTTGTGTACATATTTGGTATGATAGCTTGTGCTCCCACCCACCTTTTTCCTCTGTTATGCTATTAGTTTCAAAATCAATTTAAAGTGTTTTCTACATCTGAATAAATTGTGCCAGAACTGTCATTTGAATAATGCATAGCTTCCTACTGAAACTAAAAATATTTATTTAAATCATGGAACAAAAATATAAATACATATATATTTTAAGTGGGTGGAGGCTGTCCTGCAAATTTCTGGAGCTAATTTCTTACCCTGATATATATTTTCAGATCTTTGGACCATATTTTTCATTGCCAGCACCATAGAGACATCTCAGCCTTCCCATGCCCCTGCTTCCTAGAGTCTGTCCACAGTGGGAACACCTGCTCTAATCAGGCAGGCTCTGCTTTGAATTCATTTCCAGTTCACTTCTACACAAGTAAGACACTACTTCACAACACTGCTTAAGCTCATATGCATCCTGTCTTCTGAACCCTTCATTGAAACAATAACAAGGGTACTTAACAACACCCCTCACTTGGATGTAATAACTCCAAAATCTTAGGTGGGCTAGGCTGTGGAAAGGATAAGAGAAAAGAAAAAGAAACAAATGTTTAATCTGTTCAGGTTAAATCTCTGGATTTTGAGAGGAGTGTTTCCTCTTGCTCATGTGAAGGAAACTGCAGCACATTTTAGGATAGCTTAGAGAAAACTCATAGCTCGTAGTTTCAAAACATGAATTTAGAAAAGAAATCTCAATTTCTTGTGCTAAAAAACAACCCAACTGAACAAAAAAAAAGACCTCCCTACACATTGTACAGGACTATGTCCAACCCCTTGGATGCCCCTTTTTCTCCCCTTTTCCTGCTCCCTATGGGGCTGCAGTGCCTGGAACTTTTCCCCTGTGGCTGATCTGGCAGGATTACACAGCAAAGGGAGGAGGATGTAAGAGCACCAAACACGTGCTTCCTGAAAATTTGAATAGACCCTATGAGACTTATTTCCCCATGAGTGAACTGCAGTCAGATCTCAGTTTCATAATCCAAATAACAGCTTATATAACAGCCATGCAGTCTGAGGTGGTGGACTGAGGTCTTACAGTAAAGGGACATGTAACATGTTATCTTATCAAGAGATTAGCACCAAAATTCCACCCCCCCCACCCATCCTTTACTTGCAATAAGGTCTCAAACTATCAAAACCTTTCCATTGTCACAATTTCAAGCAACACAATCACTTCACATTTCTTAACTAATGAACTGTACCCCTCTCCTTCCTTTTCTCTCCCCCTTCTCAGACATGCAATGACATCAGGAGATTATGTTTAGTTTATACAAGTCAGGGAGATAGAAACATTCCTGAAAATATATTAATTCCTTCCTGCTCAACAGATTAGGAGCATTTGATCTGACATGACTATAAGTTTACACACTTCAAAGAATTTTTAAAGTAATACCTTCTAAAAAAGGAATTAATAAAAAAGAAGTTCTTGCACATTCTGCATGACTAAATGATGGATTGTATTTTTCAGTATTCACAATCTGTTTTCATGCCTTGGTGCTAACAGTCGTGAACAAAAATCAACTCCAGTATTGTAGCATTAATGGGGAACAGTCTGGCCTCCACCTAACCCTGAAGATAATTATGCTAAAACAATAGTGATGAGCATTCAGCTAACTAGCTATAACAAGGAAAGACTGCTGCTGCCATCCATCAAAAAGGCCATTTGGATAATGAGGAGAGATGGCTACTGACATATTTCAGCAGGGGAGGCCATCCTGCTGGGAGTTTCTTTCAAAATGCCAAACTCTATCCATTTAAAAAGCAAACATCATGCCCTCTCTGGTTTGTCGGGTGATCTGGGGAGCAGAGACAGAAGTCACATAGCAGTGTCCAAGTTGGACTACAGAGCTGGAAGAGACACTGAAGGAGGAAAAAAATGCCCTAGTGTATGTATCATTGTAATCTCCAGTCTCCTGAAAGGACTAATCCTAATTATGAACAACATGACTGCTGTCAGTCAGGGAGAGCAAATCCCTTGCTTTCTGTAAGAAGCTACTAATCTGATTATTGATTTATAATTCTGGTGATTAGTTAAAGAATGTGCGTCTCAAGGAATCTGAATATCCTGACTGGAAAGACATTAAAACAGATGTTTAGACAAAGTGTTTTGCTTCAACTAAATAAAATAGCAGATAAACCATGGTTTCCAAACATATTTATACTAGCAACTATTGTGTGAATAAAACAGAATGAGTATTAACCAATGTGTCTGGCTTTGTAAGTAGTGTCTAATATTACACCCACTTCATCACAGCAGAGGTCACAGACGATTTTCTAAAATAAAAACAAGAAGGAAGATAAAACAGTGATGGACTTTTCAAGTAAAGATTAGTACAAATGTGTTGTACTGTCTTGTGTTTCCCATCTGAAACAGTTTCTCCCATTTAAAACTGGTATTTGCTGGGAAGGTGAGGAAATGCATTTTAATTTGTTGGAAAAATATGTTTAGAAAAGTGGTTTCCATACAAAAAAGGAAGCAAAGGAAATATATGTCCCTTTTTCAGTGAATTACCTGAACAAATCATCAAGCAAGGACCACATTTGAAATTTCTCCAGTGCCATCCATTCTCAGCTGCCGAAGATGGTGGAAATCTCAGACAGCGCAGCTCCAACCCCTCTGCTGCTAGGATGTCAGGGTCCTCCCATTCACTGGCTCATCACACAAGGGTGAATATACTTACCTCCTTAAAAAGCTCATTAACAAATCCATGACTATATGGCAAAGATAATAGAAAAAGAAAAATGCCGGAGGAGAAGGATATTCAGTGAGATGTTTCTAAAAGAAAATGTGACCCCAGTGAACCTAATCTCCATGGGTTTATTCTATGGTCATCAAAAGTAAGAAGATCCTCCACTGGAGTTATTCAGGGCAGGATTTTGGCAACTGTTTCTGGAAAGATCTTTCTTTCTTCACAGACTGTATCAGACTTACAGAACTTGGCTTCAGTAGGCTAAAATTCATCTCTCATACTCCATACAGTGAGCCTGCTCAAAAAAGGACTGTGTTAAGGAAGCATCTATTGTCTTCCATTTCCAAAGAGTCAATTTCAGAGAAGCATTTTGGCTAGAACATATAGCTGAAAATTAGGAAACCTTCTGAGGGCAAAATTGTTTTTTGGATTGTGTTGGACCATGGTGTCATAAAAGGTTTGTACTCCTCATCTAGAATTTAAATAAGCACATGTTTTTCCAGTTACTAATAGAGTAAGTCATAGAATGATAGAATATCCTGAGTTGGAAAGGACCGAGAGCAAACATCAAAATTCAGCTCCTGACCCTGCACAGGACCATCCCAAGAATGACATCTTTTTAGCCATTACTCTGTCAAGAAATAAAGTATGGCGTGTAAACCTGTAAAACATATAAGAAGAAGCTAATAATTCTAAAATCTACAAAACTTATCATACATGTAGCTATGTTCAGTTGCATTAATTGGACTGTCACTCAACTGTGTGATTCTACTGAACTTTGCTCATGCTGAACTCATTGCAAGAGGATGATCATAATGTACTTGGGTTCTTCGAGGTGTTTGAAGTCAGGAGAGCACACCACAGCTTGGTGAGTACCATGAGGCAGCAGATTAATGTTGTTATACCTTGGGTGAAAACTGTTTATTGAAACCAGTTACAAACACACAGACTTCTTTTGGCACAGCCTGGGCTTTGCTATGTACTTTTCTAAGTTGATGAACTCTGCAAAAGACAAGCTGTTAAAAGTGTTTACATTGTGTATTCCTTGTAATGATCTATGATTCCTCAGTACTATGTGAAAAGTGAAGAAATAGAGAAGGAAAGATTATTTGTCTTTCTTTGTGCCACACATGATCATGACTAATTTGATACTAGAGCTGGAATCAAGGGAGCTTGGTAAAAGGTTCCATATCTAATTTTTTCCCACGTTCAGTCTTACCTTGATCTCTGAAATGCTTTCATGCTCTCCTTAGGGCGTGAATACTTGCTATTTACATGTCTGTATTTTTGTAGGAGAGGCAAATTAGGGCAAAAATCCTCAACCACAAACTTCCACAATGAAGATAGATAACTTCATATATCTAGCCATGCTGAACTCTGGGAAAATAAAATTCACTGCTGCTATGTATAAGTGGTCGAAAAGTACATATTGTCTCAAAACTCAGGCATGCAGCACAGTTTTGCTTTAGTAAAGTCCACTGTCTCTAATATTTGGAGCCAGTAACAATAACTTTTCTACTGCAATCATGGCCTTTTGGACTTTATAACATTCAAATACAAAACTAACAAACCAACCCCTCACATATCTCTTTGCACTAATGACAAAAGAACAGGGTGGTGCCATGTTGGCAGCACTGCTGGATTGCACCCATCTCTGTCATTTTTGGCAAATAATGAATCAGCTTGGCCCCTCTGAAAGTCTCATGTGAGGTTAGAGATATGCTATTAGTGTAGAGCTAAAAAGTACTGCTGTGGTGTTTATAGAAAGCCCCAGCTCAGATTATTCTATTTGAAGTCAATTAGAAGACTCCTCTGATCTTACTGGCATGGGATCTCACACAAACACTCGGCAGCTGTTATCACTAACACTGAAGAATGCAGCTATCCCAGGAGAATGCAAGGGCTCACTTTAGGAGCTATTCACTATCTCTGTTGATGCTCATTGCATATATGTCTGTTTTGCAAAGTCATATCAAAATCATTGCCTCTAACCATTATGCAGACAGGCAAAGGTTGTCAAATACCTGCCAGTTTTCACAGTACAGTCCACATATCTGCTGGGCATTGTGGTTCCACACAGTGTTGTTCATTTCTAGTGTAACTTTGAAACATTAACAGTGCCCAACACACCACTGCTTTGAAGAAAGAACCAAATCAAGAACAGAAAGAGAATGTAGGTCAGTATGATATTTTTAAATTAATTTTTATTTTGCTTTTCCTGCTTGCTTTCATTGTTCCCATAACCTCATTAATGACTGTTTTCTGTCCACTTTGATGATATTGAAAAACATCTAACAGTACAGCTTTCACTTACACTAGTCTTCCAAACCAAAACCAGGTTGTATACACATATCTGCATCTCTCTGTCTCACCTATATAAACACAGTAAAATACAATATGCAAAGTCACCACATCTGGCACGTGCTTGACAGACAGAAAAGGACAACATTAAGACCTTCCCTACCAGAGCTCAGGGAAAAAGTATGTGCAAAGGAAATCTTAAAGTATTCTGAAGGAGAGGTGTTATCCTTTGCTTTGCCTTTTCTGTGTATTTTGTCCAATGTGGTTTCTCAAACGTGCTGCTCCTGTTCAAAGTATTTATCATCAAATGCTAAAGCCCACCTTGCCCACTCAAGGGAATATCCCTTGCTACAAAGCTTCAACAGGAGATGCACACCTGATGTCATTTCCATTACTTCTGCAAGTGTTGTGTAACATGAGATCAGTCATTTTCCCATTTTCTTTAGCAATATTATAAGCTACAGCACATTCCTTGTATATTCAATATATTGCTTTGCTTTTCAAGTCAACAGCTGTATTGAATTTGGCCCTTTTTTTCTTCTATTCATGAACTCAAAAGAGACTTCTCAGTGGGCAGCATCATCCATATTGTGGAATCCCTCTTGCAAGGTGTTTTGCAAAACATAAAAAACAAAATCAAAGGATCAGAGGCAGAGAAGGAAAAGATTTTCATGTTCTGTAAGCTAGATATTGAGCTCTTACAGCTGCCAAATTTGCATCACATATGTGTTCTGATTTTATGAAGTGAAAACAGAGATTGATTTCAGTCTTAATTCAATCTTTCCCTTTATAAGCCTAAGATTTATATCCATGATGTTTCCTTTCTCTGATTTTTTAAGAACAGGCTGTTATGTTTCTTGCACAAAAATCCCTCTTTTCTATATTACTGTGCTCTGAGAGATCAGAAACTATACCATGATATACAGTTCTTTCTACACACCACCAGATATCTCTGAGGAATTAAACTGAGACATCAGCCTAGCATTTGAACATCAAAACAGAAACAATAAAGTTAGCAACAAATCCTGTTAGCTGTAGAGACAAAACTTTTTCACTGATTTTTGTGAGCCAAAAGAGCTGTATTATTCAATTTGTGTCTCAAGTATACATGCACACACATGTGCAGGCATCTGGCATACAATTTGCTACTTCAGATAAAGCATTTGTAAAATGGAATTTTATCTCCTGTGATGTCAAAGTCTCAACATCTAATGTGACTGCTGATAAGTAAACATTATTGAATATACTGACTTTTATTATTATACAGATTATTCAGATTATTTTTAATTTCAGAAAGTGTTGTGCGTCTGCTTTCCAAAATTACCCCTCTGCCTTGGTTTCCTCTATCACTGATGATTTCTGGGAATATAGACCACCACTATAATTTGTACCATGAAGCAAGAATGGACTTTTGATTCAAAACTTCAAATGGAATTTTGGAACTGAACTAACATGACTCACAAATTCATGAAGTGTTCCACATTTTCTGACTGTGCCCATGACAATGAGGTGAGAAGTAAATAATCTTTAAGATCATTTCCAATTCAGGCCATTCTGTGTTTTTCCTATATAGCAAATATTTTAAAATTTTTATTTAAATTTTAGAAGTCTTTCTGGAAACAGGAAGGTCTTTCCACTTGTAGACTGTGAGGTTTACTTTCTATAGTATCATGTTCAGACAGATATCTGGAGAGATGAGTGAGCAATGAGATACTTATAATGACTTATTTTGCTGGAGAATTAATTCACAGGAAAGCAAACTTTCTATCTTGCAGTGGACTATTTTAACTGTTAACTAAAAATTTAAAACACTGGTGTTTTCAAGACTAATGAGGAGTTTGCTTTCCCATGTATTTATGATTGCTATTAAACTTACTATGTTATTAACTTTAAATAGTAATGAATAAAAAGCAAACAATTTATTTAATTTATTTAATTTATTTAATTTTATTTAATTTATACTTTCATTCACCATCAAAAATGAAGTAGAGCTATGGGCAAAACATACCAAACATATCTTCAACAATTTATAGCAACACAATGAAACTTACTCTCCTATCCAGAGCATATCACTTTCTTGATAAATAAAAATATGTTAAACCATGCTAGACAACCCTGTGAATTTGTAGGACAATCTGTTCAATGTTCCTAGTCAGACTATGTGTAACAGATAAATCCTGTATCCCCCAAACCAGAATAGAAAATATTCTGCTTCTCTACTTCTATTCTCACTTCCATCTCTTTTTTTATTCTTTATGACAAATGAGTATATCCTTTGATTTCTAATCTATAATAAAGTATTTCATCACCTATTACTCCCTTTGCAGATGTTTCTTATATTTGGGAACATAATTGAGGATTTAAAAAAAAGAATAAAAGTGTGAGTAAAACTATTGATTTAAAAAGTAAAATCATGACTGAATAAAACAAATTTTGTCAGATCACTGTCTTTCTGAGTCTGCAAGCACACTAAAATAAAATTTATGGGGAACGTTACTCATAGAATTAACTTTGGAACTTTGCTACTGTGATTTAAATGTCTCTACTGCTAATTACATCACTAATTGCTCTAGAATAAAGAAGAACAAAGGAAAAAAAGTGCTTATTTCACAATTCTTAACTATTTTTAATTCTTTTCTTGCTGACAAGCTAAAAAGCATCTTTTGTAATGGTTAATTTCAAAGCTTTTATCAAGTCTTATTGGCATAACTAACAGAGATTTTGTCCTGTTTGCTCCATGTGCACTGATAGTCCCAGGTGTGCATAGAGCCTATGAATCCATCTATGAAGCTAGAAAAGATGCATTGGACTCCTGTGCTGGTTTAGAAAATCGTGTTCCTTCTCTAACTGGACTAGCACTTATATCAGACAAGATGTGCATGTCTATTTGGAGACAGCCCACAGTTCAGCACTCCCTAGAAGGAGCACACTATCAAAAAATATGTTTGCCTTTTCACTGGAAATCACATTAAATAGCTCAAATATCCTGCTCTGATTTGATCCTTTTGGTTGCTTTTTTTTAATCCCCTTTCTCTTTATTCAGTTCAGTAAAGACAGAGAACTTCATCACAAAAGTCAAGGCAGCATTTCAACCAGGGAGCACACAGGTTCCTCACACCCCACTGAGATGTCTGACTGCTCCTTATTTGTGCTGGTTTGTATCCAACAGAGCATATAACCAACTTAACCAGTTGATTCCTGTGTTGAGAATGTTTTCCTGAATTGCTAGGGAAAAAAATCATTGGGGAAGAGGGAAGTAAGGAAAATTATTACAGATACAGAAAAAAAAAAAAAAAAAAAAAAGATATGCATTGGAAAATATAAAATAGTCAAATTCAAAAGTAGCTTATAGAATGACATCCTTTCTAATTACTTAATTATTTCTCACCTCCTTTAAATTCGTGTGGATTCTATTAAGGAGCTAAAAAATCTTAATTTAACTCCACCATAAATAAATGAAAGCAACAAGAAAACTAACTGCAGTTTGTTCTACATTTGATGTAAACCTTTCAAATTCCCATCATGTTTCTTATGATAGCATTTATTATTTAATTACACATAAAGAATGGCATGAGCTACTAATAATAATAATGGGGAAAATGGGTACAAAACAAGTGACTCAATAATCTTCAAACTGTTCTTCTGAAGCAGAGAATATTTATTATATATTATTATATATGTACTATGTGATTATGATTACATTTACTAGAATATTAACCTGTTGCAAAACTGACACTAATTGCTAATTCTGTGTCTGTGATCTGCCAAGAGTTGAGCTGTTTCAGGATACAAATGCCGGCATTTCTTTGCCAGTCCTACCTACAAAATTCTGTTGGGGCATCCACTGGATGAATTTCCCAGACTAAGCTGTGGGGAAGATGGTAGGGTTCAAATTCTCTTCAGTTCAGCAGAACAGAGTATAGTATGTAAAAAATCAGCTCCCATTCATTCCCTTGCCAAAGGGGTTTTAAATTTCCATCCTACATGAATCATGTGAGATTGATGTTTTGTTTAACAAAGCTACTTCAGTGACATTTGAAAACAGAGGGATTGTGTACACCTAAAGATAGTAATAACAACTTAATACTATCCTATATATGCCTTCATACTTGAAAAAGTACTTTTTCAAAGATGTTACGTTCATATTGCTGGACTGTGGACCAAAACTATGCCCAGGATATTTTTCCAGCCAGTATCAGGACCAAAAGTAGCACCCCACCTGCTGTGCTGACACAGAGATTGGACAGACAGCCCTTTGAGATCCACCCCCCTGGACCCTGTGATGTGCACAAGACATTGGGTAACTAGTGATCAAAAGGTTTTAATGAGTGAAGATTGAAAATTTTGTTTCGTGTTAGATTTCTGAATTTCAACAATTGTTTTCAAACTCTGAAAATATTTAATTTTGGTAATGTTTAATGTTTTCTTTTTGTTCTGAAAATTTTAAAGTATATAGTTGTTGCTGTGCCGTGTCTTGTTTTTAATAGCAACTTTCCTTAAGAGAAAAAAAGGGAATTTTTTTTTCAAGAAGGTTGAAGTGGAAATAATTTTAGAGATGATGTGATGTGATGCCTATTTTTAAATGGAGATGCACGAAAAAGATAATCCCTTATTAACCTTCAGTTTATAGTGCTGAAATTTTACTACTGCAAACACATGCAGAAATCCTATTGTAGACAATAATCAAGATTTGCAAAGCCAGATGAGGAATCTAAGTCTACAAATTTCATGTAAGGTCTATAAGTTTGTTGGAAGTCATGCATCAAAATAACTCAAAACAGCTCTGTGCATTTTAAGAAATGTGTGCTATTTAACAGCCAGAATTTGCCCCTCTGAGTTTAACTAAGGACTGAGCAAGTGAGCCTCAATACTGAATGAGACTGATAAGGCAAGTACAGCAGTCAAGAATGACAGAAAAATAGAAAAGCTGCTTCAGGTCCTATTTTATGATACATCTACAAAGATTTGATTTTTCAGAACTCAATCAGTGATCTGAAGGACTTAAAGAATATTTATAATCACTCTTGGAATGGAAAGAAAAACAAAAATTCTCATCCTCCACCTCCAACAAGTTCATTAGTAATGACCTTTTAAGAACAAATAGTAAAATCAAAATATATGAGAAGCTCTTGAGAAAATAAAATTATATAATCAAAACATATAGAGAGTGTCACTTCTATTTCCTTCTGGATAAAATTTAGTTGGACTTCTCTGACCTTGTTTTTCTGTTTGGATTTTTTTTTTTCCTAGAGTTATGCTAAATCACTGAAGGCCTTTTATACCATCAGAGACCCTGAAAAGCTGTTAGTCAGAGATGCTGCAGATGTGGCTGGATGTTCACTGCTGCAAATGCAGCTCTCATCACACTGCATCATACCACTCTGGATTCTCAGTCCCCAGCAGTGCATGAGAAGCACAAAATATGAGAAAAAAAGCAAACCTCTGTATAATAGACAAATTTTTAGCATGTCTGCTCTCATGCCTTTAATTTTGTCTTCTGTAAATTTTAGAAAGTCATCATGTACAATGTGGTCAAGTGGTTTTTACTTTTAAATAGGGGCCAAAAGAATTGAAATTTGATTCAATATTAGAAAGGCAGAGTCACCACATCAGTGTAGTTCATAAATCCATTAAGCTCCTATACAGATCCTACTCTGAAAAGTATATCTCCTGAGAGTGACAGGCTGCATGTTTATATCTCTCCCAGGAATCTCTGCCAGGTATATTACTGAGTCAATACATTGAGAAACAGGAAAGGGTTTTTAAATGGTTCCTATCTACGCAAACGTCTAATGCGTCTTAAAGCACCTCATGGAACAGCTGCCAAACAAATGATCCCTGCAAAGTCTGGTGTTTGCAGACCAGGTCACTGCTTTTAGAGGAATTCTCACAGCTCTGACGTGCGTGCAGTCACAGAAAGAAGTTCCCATAAGAGATTATTACAGGAAAAAGAGTCATTCATGTATGCAATTGTTTGTTATCAATAGACAACATGTACTCTAATTTATTTTGACTTGTTGGATTTGATTCACTGCTTTTGCATGTGTTTGCTTTAAACTAGATAATCAAATCTGGTTGTGTATGAGCTGAACTTTCTGCCTCTCTGAAAGTGTGCATTGACCATTTGGTGGCACTTCTCCAAAGGGAAGTACACACCTTTCTCACCAACAAGACCCTCCTACCTTACTTTTCCTTTCTCAGAGCAACAGACTGAAAATTTATTCTGAAGGCTCAGCAAGTAATCCACCCTTCTCTTGTTAGACTAAAGAAAAAGATATTTATTAGTACTTTTGCCTCTTTGCCTACAGTGTATGCAATCATGTTCAGGGTGTGTCTCCCCCTACCTAGGCAGAAGATAAAGTTAGTGATACAGTTTGGAGGGTAAAGGTCTGAAGGCAAATAAATTTCCTTCAGATATGAAGATAAATGGCTTGGGGAGGCTAAATGGGTCAGAACTGCCAATAAATTGTCATGTTTGAGGAAAAGGCTCAGGTGCAAGACTAGTATTAAATGCAGTAAAATCTTCATAAATATCCTAATTGAAGTGTCTATTCCAGCTGTTAAAGCTGGTGGCCAAGAAGTCAGAGTTTTGTAGGAAACCACACTTCATTGCTGCCATTCCTCACAGAATCACTGTGAGCTGTTGGTTTGGTAACAATTATAGGAGCAGAGTCTTTTTTGTGGATTGGAAAACTATACCCCAGGAGGATGCTCAGTGTATTAATTGCAATAGGGAGACAAACTTTACCTTTTGGCATCCTAATGCAGGGAAAATGGTGCAGAGGACACTGCCTGGTCTCTAAAAATACTGTGACTGATGCAAAGTATGGCCTCTTGAACATATTATTTATTTTCTAAAGCTTTTTCAGGAGGCATTGAGGAAGAATCCTGCCTGCATTCTTTCTGGGGCTTTGGCTGAAGGGCAGCAAGCCTGAGCATAGTCTCTATAATGGCAAGCTTAGTCATAAGGATGGAGTCAGCAACAAAACCCTCTAAGCTGGTTCTGTAATCACATTGCAGGATCTGTATAGCAGTGGCTAAACCTGCTGCATGGGGGGAGAGACTTCCTACCTGCCTCTGTGGGTCACCTCTGTCTTGGCTTTACCTCATCAGGGTGTGAAGTGCACAGACAACACGAATCACCAGCTGCAGGCCAGAGTCACTCAGGCAGCCTCTGATGTGAAAGTGTCACAAGGCAGAGCACATGCCCAGAGGAATTAAACCTGCAGGGGCATCACGGTGCCCCTGGAGCCATGCAGAGACACCATCGTGGTGGCTGTGTCACCAATTCACACTCATTTTGTCCCACTTTCCCTTCCCTGTAAGACAGGAATACTGGCAAAGGCTTCTGTATTCCTCTGTTGGAACTATTGCTAGAAATGAGTAATTTCTGATATCACAGCACACTGAAGAATTAACATTATAAAATAACTGGGCATAATTTTAAATGCATTGTTTGTGTTATAATCTACATACATCCACACAGCAGCATCACAGAATGTGTACATCCACTTGCCAACGAACCAGTTCTAGCAAACATGTACTATTGTGCCCTGGATGATACAGTGTTCAGAAACCCCATAGAGATAGCAGCTGCATAAATTCTATCCGAAGATGCTGCTGTGATCCAAAGCATTATCAATTTCATCTGCCAAGCTGAAAAAACATATGAAATATAGAATTCCACTGTTTCGTGCTACTACATTTTCACTGAAAATAAGACTATTTCAATTTTCATTCTTGCAATAAATTTATATGAAAGAAATAGATGCTTTTTTATTATCCTATATGATTCTTGATTATTTATTGCAACTAACCTTGAGAAATTTTTTGCTGTTATTTAATTATATTTTTAACTTGTGTGGTTAATACAGAAAGGTTTTGAATTTTTTTTCCTGTCAGACAGTGATTGTTATGAAAGTAGGTGGGTGGACTGGTGATAATTAATAGCTTATACTTATAAAGCACTTCTCACCAACAGTTATTCTGATTTTTTCCAGAATTTTACCAAATTTTCTGTTGTCTCCATTTTACATATGAACCGAAATATTTTTGAGGATTAAATGTAGGAAGATAAATAAATATTGCACATCTTAAATATACTGCAGAAGTGTAAGCAGATTTAAAAAAATCAAAACAACCAAGCCACACTACAGATATTGTTCATCATTTCATTGACTCAAATTGAAAATCCGAGACTTTCAAAAGTGACTTCCTTTGCCACGACAGAAAATTACTGCTGTTATTTTTTGTGTCTGATAAATTTTTGAGGGAGCATCCCCATGTATGTGATTATCAGTGGCACTACTTTTCATTTGAACAGCTTCTCAGTCCTGGTTCAGGAGAGCTGTCCTGCGTGTGCTCCTCTGCCCACGCCAGCCCTTACACAACAGGAACACCCATCCTCAGTTTCATGCTTTTCATTAGACAACATGGGCTTGTCAGGTGGCAGTGTGTTTTGGCTCCTGCATGCACAGCTGTTTTTACTACTCAGGGTATTTGAATGCTTACTCCACCCATTTGTTTAATGAGACCTGTAATCAGCTTCAATTCCAATAGGTCATTAACACCTCACCCACAGCAACATGAAGCCAAAATTGGACAGGTTTGTTATGCCTGTTACAGCATGCAGTGGAGATACTTTCTGCAGGTTTTAAAATGTCTTTATTAAAATTCATGTTGGTAATAACTATGAGCCATCCTCCTTGCTACAGCAACAATAAAAATTAATAACTCTTCTTGCCCTTTTCCTGTGTGATTATGCTTTGAAATGTATATCATTTTCCTAACTTTTGGATTTCATTTCATAAATAGATCAAGCAAATAAAAGCACTATTGTGAATGAGTCTCAATATTTTGGTCCTTACAAGAGAAAAATGCAAAAGATTAATAAATACATAGGAACTATATCTGGTTTAGTGTGGTACAAAGCCCCAGTTAGTAACTGGTGAAATAAAAGGTGTCATAAGTATCTATTCTTGTAATCATCTGACAGTGCCTTCATTTCTGTGACAAAATACTGAGCTGGATGTGACCTGTGTGGCCTTTCTCTTGTTCTTAAAGGACAGGAAATAGTTAACATCTGGATTCCACCTGCTAAATGCACCTTACTGTAGCATATTGCACCAGGGAGCTGGCATTTCCAGAGTGTACAGCAGGTATGTGAATGACACACCTTCATTCATGCCTGTTGTTTTCTTTTTTCCTTTCTGTGAATAAAGATGAGGCTATTAGTCTGGTATCTGCTTATGCCTGAGACAAAACGGGAGGAACATGACAGAGGCAAAAGGGCAGGCTGTGGAGAAGGAGAAGATATATATCCCAAAAAGTGATCTGTGCAGTAAACTGGGAAATCATTGTTTCTTTACATTGTAAAAGTTTTAGCACATTTTCATTGAATTCAGCATATTCAAGCATTTTGCTGTGAGCTGTTGCTGTTACATGCTATACAGACAGAGTTTATAAACAAGGGTGAGTATTAGCAAGTGCTTTGATTTTAACACTGGTCAGAGAAGGAGCACTGCACACTCCAAGTCCAGCCCCTTGCCCAGGACATCCCTCACCTGCATATTACACCTCTGTATTTTACTTGCAGATTGTACAATTGTATGTATCTATACTCAGTGACTAAGATCTATAAATGAGGGATAAGAATGGGGTCTCTTTCAGTGGATATTAATTTGATTTTATATCTATTCACTTGCATGATCTGGAATCAGAACTAGCTGAGAGAGTTGGAACCCACCAGAAAAAAATGAGCTGATTCCCAGCAACTGAATATGTGGCTCTTTTCCTCTAAGAAAAGGAAAAAAAAAAAAAAAGAAAAAAAAAAAGAAAAAAAAAAAAAAGTATTATGTAGATTGACATAGATGGTTTAAAAAGGTGACCAATATAAGGCATTAATGTGTAAAATTTTGTTGGGTTTTTTTTGTTGGTATGTAGGGTGCAGAACAGGAATATAGATATTCAGTCCAACTGGAGTTTGGCAATTGTCAGAATGACAGAATCTAGTGTTAATTTTGTTTTTTATTTCAGATACCTTACTGAAATGGCCAAGCACAGAAAGTACATGAGGGTGGAGCTCCACCTCACTCCCAAACATCTCCTCTGTGTCACAGCTCAGCTGGTCTGCAGGGAGCATACAGAGCTCTCTGACTTCCCTGGCCAAGCCTGTAACTCACCTATGAGCTCAGTCTCCATTGCTCTCACTCTAATTCTTTTCCTAAGCTCTAAATTTATTTCATAACAGGGACAAAGAATTATTCCTGGAAGTATAAAGAGAAAAGTAGGTCAAGACACAGGCTTCCTTTGATGATCTCCCTTTAGCACTTTTGTGTAGTTGTAATTGAAGTGTCCTTTTTAAAAGTGTGCCCTGTATTTTTATTTTTAATTTTTTTGGTGACAATCAGCTTGGAATTGAACTGCACTATGACATTCAATTTTTCTGCAGATTTGCAACTGTAATTAATTACTTTATTGCACTCCAGCTTCTTTAGAGCCCATAACAAATGGTTTATCCTTGGAAATATAATGAGGAGATAAATGGAGAAGAGTTCACTTATGTTCTGACACATATATTGTAAAGACCTATATAGACTTTAAGGTAATCATATAGGGTATTTTCACCAATGAAACATAAAATTGCCTGCCCAGTGGTAGCAGGCAGATTTCTCTGTGCTCCTCACATAGAAAAACAAGCAAATAAGTTGATAAAAACTATGGATTTGGAAGAATTGTGAGGATATGTGTCATGGAATTCCTTCACAATATTTTCTTCTGCAGATTCTAGCAAAATGCCTTATGATTTTGACTGAGCCTTAAAGACATTGTTACAGTAGAACTGTAATCAGAATAATAAAAAAAAGTCATCAGTGGAGAATCCACATCACCTGCAGCATTCTTTGCTTCCTTCTTATAGACCTAAGGCTGTTTAATGGAATTTTTTAAATTAGAAAATAACCCCAAGCTATTTACAAATTTAATTTGTTAATCCCATAATTAAATAAAAAGCGAACATTGTGTTTTTATATTAACCATGTGAGGTTGGATACAATTTGTTGTTTCATGACTCTAGCTCTTCCTTCAAGTTCCCAGACAGCACTTCAGAGAGAAAATCCAAACCTTGAGTTTAGTACTTCAGCTGCCACAAAAATAAGTGTTGGTTATGTGACTCAAAAAGAAGATGCACTTTTTAAAATGATGCAGATATTTGTTGCACTGTTTGAAGTGTCCTATTGACAAAACTAGACCAGTTTAACCATACAAAGTGGCAATGGTCCAAAAATACTAATCAGCAAAGGCAGAAAATTTGATTAATTTGGGTGCAGATGGCTTGGGTTTACATTATGCTGCCAAGCTATTTTTATCATTGTAGTCCAGGTCTGGGCCAAAAGTTAGGAACAAAATCTAAGCACATATAAACTTCAAGGATCTTTTAGATTTGAGCTAACCCCAAACATTGTTGACATTTCCATGTCTGAGTTCTGAAGCTATCAATTTTATGGTACTTTAAAACCGCTGCATAAGTTTGTGTCTGTAAATAGCACTAGGGAAAGTAAGCAAAAGTCCAGAGTGAAGTGACAGAATTTTTTGGAGGTCTCAGGATAATCTTAACAGATTTTTCATGTTGTTATATTTCCAGGACAAAAGAGAAATAAAAAAAAAAAAGGAAAAAAATTTTAAAAAGTTTAGCCATTATTAATAAACAACAAAGTGTGGTCCTAATTTCAGTGAAGAATGATGGTTTATTTGTAATGAAGATCTGTCTCTTAGTTTAAAACTTCACATAGAAATTACATTGGTGGTTAGTCAGAAAGTGCCTTGGTTTATAACAATGTGGTGTTCTAGGTAATCTGTCTATTCTCAACTGACTCATTCTGTTCACTTTGGTGACTCTTTCATTGTCACCTCTATGAAAAGGCTGAACATTTGAGTATCAGGTTTGCCTGTTTCCTGTGATATTAGAGTTCATGTTGGACTGCAAAAGTACAGGATTGGCCCCAGGGCTAATTAGAAACTTAAATTTTCATGGTTCTCTATAACATGAAACCCTGTGAAAATAGTGCTCAGTGGCTCAGGACCACTCCTTTGTTTTGGGGCAGGGAGGTACCTAAGCAACAGGACATTGAATTTGACAGCTCAGCAGGGCTGGGCAGTAGCTGTGCCCTGAGAGAACCCCATGCATTTTTTAGTAGGTAAAGCTGTTTTGTGAGAGGGAGAAGAAATGCATTACAAAAATAATTTTAAACACCCTGCTAAATTCCTGGTGAGCAATGGCAGTTGGACTAGTTGGTCAATGTAGGTCCCTTCCAACTGAAATATTCTATCCTGTTGTATTAAGTAACTAAAATCTTATTGTGATCCATAATTTACACTCATCTTGCTCTAACAGTGAACACATGAGCATATATACCTTCCATACATGTGCAATTTTGTGAATGGGTAAAGTGCAACTGTTAAGAGGTTTCTGGACATATAATAGTAAATGGCTTAGAAAAACATGAAATTGAAAGTTGTAAAATTTTACTTCAGATGCACAAGTTAGAAGTTCTCATAAGATTTTTATGAATATATAGTATGCATAAATAACAGGTTAAGGTCTAGATCTTGTTCAGATGGGTTTTTATCTCCTTAACAGCATCTTATTGCATGAATAGGTTCTGGAGTCACTAGGGCTATTTTAGTCTTTAGTGGTTTTATACCATATGATAATGAAACTACCAGCATGCTTCACAGCACCACTTTCATCCTGTGTTCATTGTCTATATATATATTGTTGTCCAGTACAAAGATATCAAAGTCTTGCCCTTTTGGCATAACCTTTTTTAAAATGATGAGACACTTCCAGAGGAAAAAGACAACTCACTTTGAATTAAAATAATAGAATATGACTCCCATTATAGGAATAACCTCTTTCATCCTTCTTGTGATCTTGTGATCACAGGGTACAGCAATGATGACAGGGGAGGGAATGCACAGAGATTGCACTCATGTGGGAGAAACACAGCACTCTGTGTGGAAAGACCTTCTCTAAATAGTGCTCAGTATCTCTACAGAGAGCACAGCTCATTCAGAATGCAAATCTGACAGACACATCCATCCGTACAGCCACTTGTCTGAGAATGGAGCAGAAGGGGTTCCTTTTTTTTTTTTTTTCTCTACTCTGAGTAGTAATTTATAACAACAATATTCATTCTGTCTAAGCAGTCTCTGGCACCAGAGTATGCATATCAGCAATTGCAATACAGTCATTCACTTTTGGCACTTCAGGCCAATAAAGTTTATTTCACTTGGAGTGCTGACATGGCTGTCTGCAAACAAGGCTCTGAGAATTGAGACAGCTGGAATGTCATTAAAGAATATTGACTCTCTCTTCTTTTTTATCTGTTTCCCTTTGGTGGAACTTTAGTGCATTTAAGAATGCTAGTTGCCTCCCAAAACATGAAAGCAAAACAGGTAAAATCTATTTTTATATGTTCCTTCCTGTTTATCTCAGGTAACATAAATTTGTGAAGAAGATTAAACCATGAAACAGATTTGGGGAAGAATAAAAAGGTGCCCAGATGTGCCCAGATGGTTACATCAGAGATTTCATGAGAGATTTTTGGGAGTTTAAAACTGGCTGAGTAGGGAGGGGCTGATTATTAATAATTTAGCACCTTTGGTAGGATCAATATGACTAATTTGTTATGTCTGCAGAGCTAATTCCTATTCCTTTGTGAACTGAAGCCTTGAAAAATTGAAGTAACAATTTAAAAGGAAAAGCACTTATAGGGATTAAAGGGAACTGATTGATTCTGGTTTAGTCTTAGAAAGAATTAATAACCTAAAATTAGGGAATCCTTTTACAGTTGTAGCATGTGCAACTGGAAGAACTGTTTTATTGTAGGAGGGCGTTCGGAAAATCAAACTTCACAAATGCTGCACACTTCAGTTTTTTAAAAAACACCCTTGTAGTAGCAACACCCCTCTGATTTGGGTCTGTGACAGCTCATAGAAGGAGTTCTAAGCACTCCCAAAGCTTAATACAGACTACAGGAATGTAGGAAACCGAGTTGTAGGAGGGAGGGAGTTTGAGAAAAAAACTGCTCTTCCTCTTCCTTTCTTTCCTGAGCTATTCAAGTAATTAAACAAAGTTCATGCCGCAGTGAGAGTGTGTGTCCTTCACAGAGGTTTCTGTGCTGGCTCAGACTCAGTAGGGAGAGCCCTGAAGAATAAATGTCACCCACAAAGTTTCGTAAGGGCAGAAAGCTCCTCTCAGTTCGGGAGAAGCAAAGGACCAAATCCATGGCTTGGAAATACCAGAACCTGCTACCAGTGGTGTTCCTGTCCATCTGCTCCATCTACTCAATCTGCTCCATCGACTGCCTGAAGCACTCCCTGTGCTGTCTTTGGTGAGAGCCTTCCCCAGCTGCCAAGCTGTGCATCAGCAATCTCTCTCTGGTGACAGCCATCACAGTCACAGGGCAGGACTGCTGTCACTCCTTCTCAAGAATCCCATTTTCACGACCTTTGGATTAGCATTTCACACCTCCAGGGTGGGACTGAAGGCCTGTCTCCCTGCTATTGTTGTGGATGCATTGTCTGCTACATAATAATGGGAAAGCACCTCTCTACAGCATGGATTAAAAGGAAAGACAGAAATAGGATGTTTTATGAAGAATGAGAGCAAAATACACACACAAAAAAAAGGCATGGAACAATTGGATCACATTCAAAAGGAAATTTCTAAGAGAAGTTAATGGTGAAATTAACTGCTTGTAATATTTACAGCTATTAAATAAAGAACAGAATATTATATTTGGCTCTAGGAAATAGAGAAGAATTATTACCCAAATTATGGTTTATAGAGTGTCCTAAAGTGGGTTCTGTTTCGCACAAACGAGAAACAAAGCTGAAAAATTCTTGAAAACCCTTAAAAGAATTTCATTTAAGTAGCTATATTACACACTGCAGGGGAATTAACACAGTTTGAAGAAATGCCAGTGTGGACTTGCAGTACTTGGAGCAAAAAACTGTATTACACTACCATAATTAAAACACATGCATAAGATTTAAGTCATCAGGCACTGGTAAAGGACTGTGAAGCACAAAATATTTTAGTGTTTCAATGTTAACACCTGAATGCTGGAAGGAAAGTTGCACTAGGAGCAGTCTCTATTAAAATGTTCAAGTTTTGTTTTTTTTTATTTCAGGAGGTTGGTTTCTAGGATGGGTGTTCTTGCTTTTTGTTTTAATAATTGGCTTATTTGTAGAGAAGACTGGACATTTGGACCCTTTTCTAATGTTTTATACACTTAATTTGCTTGCAAGAACTTCACTAGCACAAACATGTACATATATACATATCCTTAAAAGAATAAAGCCTGTTATAGCTCAACATCTTCTGGCTTTGGCTTGTGCAGTGTGCAGAATAACTCTGTAGATGGGACAGTTATGTTCTTTTTCATGCAAATGTAGTAACTAAGTAAGTTATTAGAAAAACTGGAATAGCCTCCGCAAACTAAAGCCATTTTCATAGCATATGAAGTTATTTAATTTCTAATTGCTGTTATAGAGGGTTTAATAGATTTCCAAAGTAAAAGAAAATGAATGAAAAGAATTCTTTATGATAGTGTAAAATAATCTGGTTTTACTCAAGGATAACCATGATCCTTGGATTATTAATAAGAATAAACAATGTGTGTATATATATATATGCACATAATTTATTCCTTTGAATACATGTGCTAGATGTACAAGCAGCTTTTCACATGCACCTTCAAAATGTATAAAATTGTATAAACAATAACACTCTGCAAGAAAATGGAGTCTAGGCCCTGTATGCACAGTGAAGAACAATGATTTTGAATTTAGGATAAGGGTAAATGAGAAGCCTTTCTTTGAGAGAAGTAAGGGAAAGGATGTTGGTGGAGAATCCTGTCCAATGTAATCTGCTAATGAATAAACAGCAATTATCAGAAATACTAATTATAATGGAATTTTCTTTTCTTCAACCTTTCATTAGTGGTTTCTTATATATTCCCTGAATATTCCATGTTATTCATAGCTCATATTACATTGTTTGTTTAAAATCTTAAATTATTAAATAAAAGAGATTGACAAGAAAAATGTAGCAGCCTTCTAGATAGGGTTAAAATTCAGAGCTAATTTTGCTCAAATTACTTACATTCCAGGATTGCTCTTACATTTCAGACATTAATTCTGAAGTTGCAACACACTTTCACAATGTTTCTACTTTTTCTTCTGTACTCCATTGCAAAAGTAAAATATAATAACTTCAACCTTCAAAACATTTGCCTAGAATTTTTCTTATTTTTAAGGCACCAAGTAACAAATTAGGACTATGACTGTCAGGCCAACTAAAAAGACAAATTCCATGTTGGGTTCTTCTCAACAGTACTCCATTAGCAATTTTTTCCTAATTAAAGGGCCTCAGCTGGCCTAGTACTTCAAGAACTACACCATGGAGATTTTTAAATTTTTAGAAAACTTAATTACAGCAAATAAATTTACCAGCAGAAACGCATTGATTACTAACAAAAGCTAATATCCTCTCAAATTCCTTGTGTTTCAAACAGAGAAAACTAAAAGGCTGAAATAAACTTACTGGTAAAATAATTTCTGCCTACATCTAAAATAGAATACAACTTTCAGAGTGGTGAAAAGGTCATTAAAAATCTTCTTCAAGACTTCCAATGGCTGCTGTTTGTCAATAGCAAAAAAAGCCCAACTGTCCCAAGTTCCTGGTGAATTCAGGCTTTTGTTTGTTTTTCTGTTGGATGCAATAGAAAAACCTCTGGATAATAGTAGTTCTAGAAACTTTGTTTTGACTGATCTAGTCTACATATATTATTGGGAGAACCAAGGTGAGTCCATGGTTTTTTAATGCAGTTTATTGAAAATGGGCATGACCAAGTTACAAAAGCTGCTGAAGATGTTGAATGTGCATATTCTCACAAAGGGAGTGAAAAACAATTTACCTGTTGTAAATTGTTTTTTCCTTGAAAATATATTACTATTTTAGTTTGCTCAGGAGTTTTCACAGGGTTCCTTGCAAGGAAAATTACTGAATAAAGAGAAAATACAAAGGCTTGAAGATAGGCCATGAAGTGCACATTTAATAAGTGCAAGTCCAGTATGTAGTTCTCTTCTGGTAGCTCATTCATATCCTTCAGATAAGTAGCAACTCCAAGTCTGTCTATAACCCAAATACCAGAGTGCTTCTCTCGTGCCTGCACCCCACAATATAACCCACAGAAGTGGGTGCAGGTAGCTGTGAGAGGCTGGGAAGAGGCAGCAGAAACAGCACTGTAATCTCAGAACAGTTGCTGCAATTTCTTACTGTGAACTTTTTCTGGTTGTGGATACACCTCTTGTAACAGACGCACAAAGAATTTCCTGTGCAGCTCACAGGACAAGCCAAGTTGCATACTCCTCTCAAAAGAATCTCCATGTACCCCCAAATTCTTTTTAAGTTATGTTTTGTTTTGCCTTTTAGAAAGGGCCAATAGTAGACTGTTAGCCAATTTTGCTTTGTACTCTGCTGTGTGAGTAATTATGTTGAAGCACAATGTATTTATCCTGGTAGAAAAAAGAAATTACTAATTACCAGAAAGACTTAATTGCACTTCTTTTAAATCAATATAAAATATTTAAATTATTTCTATTATCTCTTCCTCATAGAATCCTTTCTCTTCAGTCTATGTTGCTAGCTTTTTCAATTAGTGTAAGAGATCAGATCAATAGATCAGTTTCCATATATAGAATCAGCAATGCAGGGCCTCTTAAATTACACTACTGACTGAAGAACTTTTCAGATCATTAGACCAATCATAGAAAATTTTATTTGATTCATGGGTTTTATAAATTTTTTTCTCAGATGGCAGAATTTTCCTCTATCAAATTTAACTTAATAGCAGGTTATTTAGAGATAAGTAAAGAAACAATCTTCAGCTTTCCACTAGAGACTGATAAGCTAATTTGTCTCACTTAGCCCTGAGAGTGCTGAGAATATCTTCACACTTTCTAAGGCTGTGGATTGTGCCATAAAAGCAAAATTCCATGCTGGGTGAAACACCAGCACTGAGCCCTAAGGGAGCACAGAAAACACACTGTAAGGTGGGAGCAGAGAGTAGTTCCTCTAATCCTCCACTGGCTTTGGATCCATTGTCTCCTGAAAAGCAAGGAAGCTTTACTGTGTCCAAGAACACTGGCCAATCTTTGTCCATTCATTCCTTGTCCTGTGAATATGGGTAAGGAATGAGAAGATTCTAGTCCTATAAGCTGTAGTTAACTTTGCTTTTTGCCTGTTGAAGTTTTAGTGCCTTGCAAATCATTTCATGTCCTACAGCTATCCCACACAGTATGGTATGTAATGCACCCAGGAAGGAACATTTTTCACCATGAAATGATTGTTCTTGATAGAAATCTCCATTTGTAAAAATACCCTGCTCAGGAAGGATACATAATTTGTGAAAGAAGGAAGCCTTTTTCAGTAATAGAACCTCAGAAAATGGCTCTAATTCTCTTGAAGGCAGATCATTTAATCTAACTAACTGTTGCTGCAGAGCTGTAGAAAAGCAAGTATTTCTGGGTAACTTGACCAGAGGGAAAACAATTAGGCTACATTACTGAACTGTAGTAATATGTTTTCTTGGCAGCAGACCTTCCTCTGTGGTTACTGCCACATATAATGTACCCTCTTTAAGGACTAGAGGCTGGAAAAGCAAACAATTCAGAAGTGTACTGCACTAAGTCCCACACACTGAATACATGTTTGAAAGCTGTATTGCAGTTGTGGATTCAAAAGCTTGCTTTACCTCATTTCACGTGTACTCAGACCTGCTGGTTCAGACACTTTATTTTATATTAAGAGAAAATTGGGTTGAATTTTCAAAGCTCAGCTAAATCATTACTGAATTTGCCTAATTCACTTCACAAATTGAAGGAAAGAGAATCAGTGAGGAAGAATGGCAAAAAGATTAGCTAAAAACAGGTACTATGTTTATACAAGACACACACACTTGTATCTTACAAATATTTCTTAAATGCCTAAATGCACAAGAAATGCTATTAGAACTTTATTAAGACTGAAACATTTATACCTCAGAGTTTAGAATCAACACCTTTACCTACTCAACTCTAATTCTACCATTTGTATATTAACATTAAGACATTTGTTGTAATTACATGACTGTGACTATTTTTAAGGGCATTTTATTGTTTACTGTAAATCACAGAAGATAGTTACTCATTTGGGAAAATGTCTAGAACTGTGGTTTGGATTAATCAGGTGTAGTAATCAGTGCAAAAGACCATTGGCTCAGGTTTTTATCTACTTTGAAGAATCCTATCCTACAAGTAGGCAGAATAACAATTTTAAAGTGAATCCTTCTTATGCTGTTCAATACTAGAGATTAGTACTTGATCATGTCACAAATATTCCTAAATTTGCTTCTACAACACCCCTATAAGCTAAGGCCATTTTAACCTCCAATTTGCAAATGCAGGACAGGATAGAGGAAAAGGATTGAAAGGTCAGAGCACCCACAGTAGTTTGAAGTGCCAGCATGTGACACTTATTTAATTTTCCCAAGAAGCTGATGTTATACAGTACTTCATGTTTTTCAAGTTCAGGTTCCAGTAAGTTTAGTTGTAGTTCTGAGTGTAGAGAATTTCTCATAGGTCCTTATGCCTCATGCTGAACATGTAGAACATGAGGACATGCAATTAGTGATGACCCCAGAAAAGTTTGGGTTGCATGACTTGCTCAGCATCACACAAATGGGAAGAATGAGAGAAGAACTTAAATTCCTCAGAACTATATTTAAAGTTCTGAATCAGAAAATCTTCATTTTTGTGTTTGATGTCCCATTTTAGTTACAAGCAAACTTTTAATAATAAGACCTGATTCACTCATTGAATATGCCTGTTATGCACTAAATGCAGGTGGATTCTTGGGGAAATGATCACATCACTGAAGACTGTTTCATAATGTTTATGTATAAGCAGGTTGAATTAATATTACCCTAACAATTTTATCTTGGAATTTTGTAACTTCTGAATACCTTAAGTTTTGGGCTTGTTTTCTGTTTTTTATGTAGATATGTATCCATGTATATGTATGTGCATGTGGGACTTTGTGACTTCCTTTCAGCTGCAACCTGAAAACAGAGACATTTCCTCTCTGGGCATCACAGTGCCTCCCCACATGTCCTGAGCATGGCCTGTGGTCTGCCTGGAGCTGAAGGAGTAACTAAAACATAGAAGTTGCAAATGTTTAGTCTCTGTGCATAAGAAAAGAGTGTAAATATCACCTACATAAGTGCATCTACTAGGAGATATAAGAAGAAATTTACTAATAAAAGAAAATTTGAATTAAAATCAAGGGTTCATCCTGTACTCTAGCAGCAGCTTCTGTTCACTCCAGCCATGAGTTGTCTTTTTGGCCCCCTCCAAGCACCTGATTGCCATTTCACCATCCTGGTTTCTTGTTCCTTCCTGTTTTCCTCTTTACCCTTAGACTTGACACGGCTCATTTGCTGTTTCCTTTAGTCTTTTGAAACTGCTAAACAAAAACAACAATAAAAAATATTTTCTGTTTTACTGTTCCTACAACCTTTTCACAGACTGATTTTACAGACAGTTTCCACAGTTTTTCAATCCTACTTCCAGCCTGCCCTATCATGTGGCAGTTTTATTCTTTGCCTCAGAAAGCTGTCTAATCATGCTTTCCTCATCATTCTTTTTCAGCACATCACTTTCTCCACTGCTTCCTTGATTCATGCTATTTTTCTTGCCAGACCAACCCATACTTTGTCTCTTCACCATTTTTTGGGTGCAATCGCCCATTCACCAGACTCCAGTCCCATTCCTCACTACAAACCTCATGTAGTTTTGTTTCCCTCAGGCATCCAGTCTCATGCTTGATTAGTCTAATTTTCTGTTTTCCAACTGTTGATCCCAATTCTCCTCCTCCCCAATCCTATTGTTGCTTGTACTTATTCATGAATGCAATCTCATTCCTCCCTCACTCTTCTGCCTTGTGTTTTCCTTTATACTCCTTGGAGAGGAGCCTGAGAGAGAGCCAGGGGCAGATCAATCAGACTGCACAGGATGGGCAGGTTCTCTGCCTGTGGTTGTGGTGGTAGGCTCAGTATTCCTGCTAGGACATTCACATGGGTATGATCACACACAGGTATTCTGGAGAATTAGTCAAAGCAGGCCTTACAGAACACAGAGGCAGGAGGCAGACACACTGTCTAAACAAAATCTGCTTATATAGTGAAAAGCCTGGTACAAGATGAACAGTCTTATTAAAAAAAAAAAAAAAAAAAAAAAAAAAAAGAAAAAAGGAGGGGAGAAAAAGACAACAATTTTATGAATCATTGGCTCTTCCGGTACTGTATGGCAGATTAAATGTGTTAAATATATGGAAATCCAGATGAGGTGCAAGTACAATGTAATGTACAATGCAGATTCTTGACCTCTATAAATAAATGGGGGTGAAAAAGCTTGCAGGTCTCAGAAATGCTCAGTGGTGTTGTGCCAATACATGGCAAGAGCACACAAGAGTTAGCACCTCTCTGCCAGAGTGGAAGTGTGAGAGCTCTACCCTGTGCTCTGGGCTTGGTCCATGGACATTCAAATGCAAAGAAATTGTGCTGGAGCTCCTGAGCAGTAGATCAGCCAGCACCAAGGCTCCTGAGATTACAACAGTGACACAAACTGGCAAATGCTGAACAAACAGGTCCAAGCTCAGATAAAAGCAACTATTTATGGCATTTCTGTGTTCTCCCATTTGACCTGCTAAGTCCAGAGAGATTTGAAACCCAGACAAATCTGTGCAGCCTTTCCTGAGGGTGGCAAAATGAACATCCCTGACAAAAAGACCCTTTCCTTCAAATAGCTTTTACTTTATTTCAAAGGAAACATTTCTTTTATTTAATATGAACAAAGAAATATATTTTCTCAAGCTTCATTTTCAGAAATACCCAAATCATTTTGACTTAATTAAAATATATATAAAAATAATGTAATTGGGCCTAAGAAAGGCAGTCAACTTTTGAAATGTCAGCTCAATTATTTAAAACACAACAAAATTATAGGTTGCAGAGTGCAACAACTTATAATGGGAATCTTAATAAAAGACAGTGTTACCACTTCCACTTCTAACACTGAAACTAATTTAGTGTGTTCTTTTCCTAGAGGGTGTCTTACCTATTTTGCAATTGTTTCTGCCTTTGTTTGGTTTTCTAGCTTTTATCACCACAGAAGAAAAAAAACAATAAATAACAGAAGCAACTCACTGTTTACATTCAGATTACAGTTGCAAACAGGCCCATAGTTACTGAAAGTTGGGCTGTAAAAATATTAAATGCAAACAGTTGCCCATCTGCATGGCTGTAGAAGGGATTAACCTTCACAGAACAGATTGGTCTTGAGACTCTTTTTAAGTGAATCAAACCACACAGAAATTCAACAGTAGCAAGAATCTGCAATATCAACAAATTCACAAATTTTTTTTCCATATAGGAAATTTTGGGGGATAGAGGGGGTAAAAAATGTTTCGATACCTATTTTTATCATCTAAAAAATATAAAAAAATAGTTCTAAATGCTTCTGAAATGTCTTTTAATGATATGCTTTCAAAGGTCTTGCCTACAAGGGGCTAGCACATCTTTAGCCTTTTCATAACTCACCAAACATTTCCCCCACAGTTTCTCACCCCAGCACAGCCTGTGTGTCAGCAAAACCACAGCTGTAAATCTCCTATAAAACTTTTGAAATGACTGTCATGCCAGCATGCTGTTTCCATTATCATGCTCCTGTTCAGACCTTGACATGGCCTGGGTTATGGGACCTGGTCAGACTCTAACAGCTGGATGTGAAACAGCTCAGCAGAGAGTGGAAAATCAAACAGTAGGAAAGATCTGAAGAACTCTGGGAAGATACAGGTGGCAGAGCTCTCACAAGCTGATAACCTTGGAAGGTTCCTTACTCTCCGTGGGTTTAAAACCTCTTTTATCAGTTTTGCTCAGGGATTAAATGCATTGTTTCGGAAAAATTAAGTCAAAATGAGATGGAAAATAAACCAGTGACATTTGGAAGATTAGGATGCATTTAAATGCTAGACTTTTTGTCTGCCTAATTTAAATACCTGCTTTCCCTCTCAAAATATATGTGTGTGTTTACACATGAACATATATACATATATGTGTATGCATGTACTCTTTTGTTTATGTAAACCCTCATTTGCACACTGATAGCATAGTCAATTATTTCCAGTGAAAAGTGTTTGAATGTTTTTTTCTCTCACTTGTACCTATTTGCATGTCATATCAAACCTCACAATATTTAATTTAGTTCTCCTCAAAATACTTCTTAAAGGATGGGAATACTCCTGTGGTTGGAGAACTAAAGAACAGAGAGCCACAGTCTAAGTGATTACAAGAATGTCTCCAATACAATAGGAACTGAAATAGGATGAACAAGTACTTCAAACCGTTCCTGGGTTTTGATATTAAAATAAAGGCACAGAGAAATGTCTCCTTTAAATTAAATATAAGCAGATGTAACTTAAAAGTGAATATTCCACAAGTTAGAAATCCTATGATTCAAAGTGATTCCTAAGGCTTCACTTTTGAAAGATTTAAATCGTAATAAATAAGTGGACATGTTTGCAAAACCCTCTGAAAAGTATATTAATCTTTTAAAGAATCATTTTATTCTTTTGAAGACAGAATTTGGACAGATGTTTTCCCAGTTGTATCTCCCTATTCTCAAGCTCCTTCCAAATTATGCTCCTCTTCTCTTAAGTGAAAGTTCATAATTGTAAGACAGGATCTAATTGTGTGCAATTTCATACCAATGACACTGTTCAAATTTTATTTTATTGATGCTGAGAACATCAGATAAAAACATTGAACCTTGTTATTGCTGAAAAGGGCAAACAGCCATAGTGAAAACAGGAATTCAAAGGAAATTAGGATGATAGGGAATTTCACTTCCCACCTGTATGCCTGATTTCCTTCAATGTCCAAAGATTTGAATCACCTCAGATAAGAGATTATAGATGTTGTCCACTGTTACCTTTTTAGAAACTCCAGAATCTTACAGGTCTCTTAAGTTCTTGAGAGGTGTGTTTTGTACCATTAAGAGGTACTTCTGGGCATCCTTCTGTTCTGTCATAAGGGACTCTGGTCAAATCTGCTACATCTGAGAAGATTTAAAAACTCTTTTTGTGGATATCTGAAAGCTCTTTACCCAGACTTCAAGCTTTTTGCTTTACTTTTTCACCAGGGGTGCAAGTGAAGTACAGAGAGTGGATGAGAACCACAGCATTTTAGAGACTGGGACCTAAATGTCCCCAGAGTGAGACCAGCCTGAAAATTAAATAATCTTTTGCTAACAGATGGTCTTTCATGTGATAGATGAAACAAATGGATAAAGGAAGATGGTGAAGTTAAGAAAAGAGGCTCTCTCTATTAAATTTTTTCTAAGACATGTAGAACATTTCTCTCTACATTGCTCTCAAATATAATAAAATATTCATGGAAATACACTTTAAAAATTAGGGAAAATTGCCACTGTACATTTCTTTTTGTTTTTCTTTGACTTCTTTTCTGTCAGAACCTGATTTGCCTGCACTTTTAATCTGCTACAAAAGTACATTATTCTTTCTATGCATATTTTTGGCACTCTGCTCCCAACATAAGACCTTTACATATTGTTTATTGAATGCTTTCTATTTACTCTATTCTGAATGAGGCATCTCAGAGGTCCTATTCTTTCATCCTACATGATCAGACTGGTTAGTCTCAGCAAGCTTCTCAATAAAAGCCAAAGTGAGGTTATCATCCTGTGTGAAGTTATGCAGATATCTCTGCTCTCACCTGTCTTGCTCAGTGCGTACATGAGGTTGGCTGGATAATTAGAATGAAAATCTGTACAGCCCTGACACAGATCAATGTTCCTTTCTCTGCAAAACAGCAAATCCAGATGGCACAACGTCTTTGCTTTCACAGTGTCTGGGTGCAATTGAAACTTGGCACTTGGCTCAGATAAAGGAGAGATAATTGATGGGGACAGGAGAGAGAGGAGGTGGGCAGCAAAAATAAATGGCAGGAATTGGGTTTTCTCCTGTAATCATAGCTATAGCTCATCTTTCTCAAATAAGTTCACAGTATAGAGCTCTGCCATATAACTTATTGTAATTAGCTCTTCCACTACTTGGAGTTGAGCACTTCTTCCATCTATGGCCAAAACTACTCTTTATAAAGCATAGCTTTTTTCAAGATAGAAGAAAACCCCAACCAAACAGCAAACAAATGCAGGTTGTTTTCATAGGTGCTTCATCATGCGGCACGCTGATTCAAATCTGTACATATTTGGGACAAGTCAACTTGAAAGACAACCCATTAGAGCAGGTGTTAGGGCAGCAGCTCATTTTAAATGGATCACAAGAGCAATGTCCACAGAGCAGACAAGCAAGCACTTGGTCTGGAAAGGAGGGGAGGTGCTACACCCATGTCCCATCACATCTCAAGGGTAGAGGCAATAGATGGACAGCATGCTGGTCATCAGAAAATGTGTGTTCCTCCTTTAACATTGTCCAGTACGAATTTCCCAGTGGAAATTTTATACAGTGTAAAGGGAGACATAAAAAATATCCTAACCTCATATGTTTGTAGAGAAGCACAGTATATTAAAAAGTAGTGACCTCACCCCTTGGGTTATTCTGAAGTGGCTAAACCCAGAGAACTTCAGTTATCAAGTCAAGGATTTTGAACCACTAGTTTTCCTTTCCAGCAGCACTTACTCATTCAGACTCAACATTGCTGTAATGCCATCACACAGCTTGTATCCTGCTATCTTGGCACTGTCATGAGCAGACAGACTCCTGTCTGCTCAAATTGTAATGTTTATAAGTACCCTGAGTGAACCATTAGCCTGTGATACAGCCCATATTGTCCTCATGCCTATGAATCAGTGAACAGCTTTCATATGTATCTCAAAGTAAAAGGTCCTCAGGGAAAGGAGTCTGAATTTCTGAAAAATTCAGTTGACTTTACAAAAACACTTTCGCCCACACAACTTTGCATTTCACCAATTCATATTGCGGCATCACTCATCACACAAAATTTATGCAGTTGATATTTACAGAGAAGTGCAAAAATACAATAAATGTGCTGCTCCTCTATCATTCTGCACTTGAAATAGTTAAAAAAAATCTGTGTGAACTAACCTAAGATGGAGGGTCACAATTAAAACATACCAGTAAAAAATGAACTCTTTTATATCTAGATACTACCACACTTTTTTTCTGTACCACTTTTCAAGTTAATTATCTCTCTCCTAGATCATTAATAAACAAA